>NC_137613.1:5389890-5399890 GCF_963280865.1 Gymnoscopelus braueri
AACATACCATCAGATCTAACTGATTAAGATGAGCTGAAATAATGTTTAAAGATTAGTGAATTAATTAATAATAATGTATGTGGAACAGAACAGTTTCTATCATACCTCTGGTTTAACCAAAAAAAGGGATGAGCCAAACATTCCTCCACTTTTGGTCTTTTCTTTGGGTCTGCGTTGATCGTCTGCTCAATGAGATCCTTAGCAACCACATCCTGAACATCTTTCAGATCGTACTTGCCATCCAAAATGTTGGTCTGACATCTAATGCCTTTGCCAAATGGATGGTGTCCTCCAGAAAGGATGTAATATATCAACATTCCAGCCACCTTTAGAATTAGCATGAAAATGAGTAAGAACATTTTTAGATTGAATTTAATTAATGAGAACATCATTCTCGTTAATTCAATTGTTCTCACACAGAAGGAAAAAAATAAAACAACAACCTGGATATCAGTGCTTCTTTTATATGGGATATCATCGTCTTCATCCAAAGTCTCCTTTGCCATCCAGAATCTTGTTCCTGCAACTTTTGTGTGTAGGGTGGTTTGTCCTTCGGGTAATTTTCGGCTTATTCCAAAATCTGCCAATCTTGCCTTCCCATGAATATCTGCAGGCCAAAATAATGAAAATGAATATAATAAGGGGTTTAGAATTGAGAAAATTAATTAAGTTGCTTATATTTCTGATATTACATATTTTTTCATTTGTATCTTACCAATCAAGACATTCTGAGGCTTTATATCCCGATGGAGAATTTGAGGGTTTTGACAATGAAGAATTCTTAAGCTATTGAGGAACTGTTCTGCAAGCTGTTTCCTCCTCCGTTCTGGAAGTGTTTTGATGTATTCTTCCAGTGTGTATTCACATAACTGAAGAGCAAGGTAACCAAAGTGCTCATCCTCTGCAAAGTCAACATATTGCACTATCAAAGGATCACGAAGCTTTGAAAGACGTAAAAAGTCTTTCTCATTCTTCAGCACTTGGCAGAAGGATTTAGGCATTCTCTTAACGGCGACTTCAGTCCCATCAACTGTTAACCCCAAGAAGACCTCAGTTCCCATACTTCCCTGTGCTATGCGGAATTCCTCATTTTTCACAAACACAAGACTCTTAACTTTGACAACTTTACTGTCATCAATCTTTGCAAGCTTCTCTAACTGAGGCCTCCATCTTTTACTGACTGGGAGCCATTTTCGTGGTGTTGTTGATGTACTAGCATCGGGGTCATGTGGTATTGTTGATGTACTAGCATCGGGGTCATGTGGTATTGTTGATGTACTAGCATCGGGGTCATGTGGTGTTGTTGATGTACTAGCATCGGGGTCATCTCTCAGCTCCGCTTGATTTATTTTCCTTTTCTTCTCATTGGGTCCTGTTGATGGTAGTCATGGAAACTTCAAATTCTGAGTTTGATTATATATCTTGGGCAGTTTTATATTGGCCTATACGTATACATACATCTCCTTCATATTAAATGTGGCACTGCTTGCGTTTGTAATGTTAACGGGTGAAGAATGTCCCAAAATATGTTTCTGTTATGTCACGTTACGTCAAACGTTACATGTTTCAATTTCCCACTACAATCTACAGGAGTGTTAATAGCATGAATGTTTTAATAGCATTAATTTTTCACCTACCTTTGTGTATGTCTGGAAACATCTCCAGTGTATCAGTATCATCCTTGTGGATCTTCTGAAGAACATTGGCTGATTTCTGGAATAAACAGAGAATGTTAATCTCAGTTTCATTCTCTAAATGCTTTGGGTATTAATTTGTACATTCCATGGTTCTAAAGTATTTGTATTAATTTAATTTATTTACATATAGAGTAGACCAACAGGTCAGTGAAAACAAAGCCAAATAGATTAAACACTTACTGCATGTATGAATGGTCTGACTGCTCAGAGCAGTGTGTGTGTCTGTGTCTGTGTCTGTGCGTGTGTCTGTGCGTGCGTGTGCGTGCGCGCGCGTGCGCGTGCGTGCGTGCGTGCGTGCGTGCGTGCGTGCGTGCGTGCGCGCGCGTGCGTGCGTGCGCGTGCGTGCGTGTGCGTGCGTGTGTGTGTGTGCGTGCGTGCGTGCGTGCGTGTGTGCGTGTGTGCGTGTGCGTGTGTGTGTCTGAGAGAGAGAGTGGGGGTAGCAGTATTATAACTTAAATCATTGCCAAGTGTATGAAATCATGTGCATGTGTGAGGCAGAGTTGTGCTTGTGTACATCAGTGTGTTTACTGAACTAGAGACTGCTTTCACACAACAACAACCATTGTGTTCAGTTTCTGGACAGTGCACATACCACATGTACGTTGGGTATCGCTAAAAAGAGCAGTGCGTGCGTGCGTGCGTGCGTGCGTGCGTGCGTGCGTGCGTGCGTGCGTGCGTGCGTGCGTGCGTGCGTGCGTGCGTGCGTGCGTGCGTGCGTGCGTGCGTGCGTGCGTGCGTGCGTGTGTGTGCGTGTGTGTGTGTGTGCGTGTGTGTGTCTGAGAGAGAGAGTGGGGGTAGCAGTATTATAACTTAAATCATTGCCAAGTGTATGAAATCATGTGCATGTGTGATGCAGAGTTGTGCTTGTGTACATCAGTGTGTTTACTGAACTAGAGACTGCTTTCAGACACAACAACCATTGTGTTCAGTTTCTGGACAGTGCACATACCACATGTACGTTGGGTATCGCTAAAAACCTCTCCAGTAGATCCTCCCTCTTCATCTTCTTCAGAACATGCACCATGACCTGAGTTGCTTTACTGTAGTAGAACTGGATGATGAGATCAACAGTCTTCATCCTGTCAGCGTTCTCCAGACGGCGCTTTGAGAGCGGCTTGAGGCCTTGAAGGTAAACAGGCTGTCGCAAATAACACTGGAAAATATTGAACTGCTGTTCATTCAGCTCCTCCAGAGTATGAAGTATACGGTCCCTAAGTGTCTCCATGGCTGATTCCTGGTACAAACAGAGGGTGTTATTGCATCTCAGCTTCATTCTCTTAAAACTTTGGGTGTGAAGAGACTAAACACAAGCTTTAGTTGAAGTTATGCACATCATTTAATAGACATTAACCTCTTCAATCTGATTTCTATTTTGTCATACGATGGTGTCGTGAGGCGAAAATGGCCGATCTACAATCTCACAGCGTGTCGCATCTCAACGCTCGTGAGATGCGTTTGCGAAATGTTTGAAGGTTTGCACCTATAATGACAGGCCCAAAATAGGGTTGTCAGTATTTGTTTTGGATTAACAGACACATAGGTCAATGAAAGTAAACCCATTCACATTAAATACTGCTACTGTATGTACGATAGAACATTAGATGGGACATACACACATTAACTGATCAGGCTTTATGAAGAGGATCTGTAAACATTTATGACAGCAACCAGATCTAAAGGAAAAGTACAATACAAAAAACGTTTTAGCTCTTTAAATTCACGCAAAACATGTCTACAGCCTTTCTACTTACAGTGAATATGTACAGTGTATTTCAACATGCTCATCATTACATTGGTTTGTTCAGTCTGTTGTAAATAAACATACCTGTCCTTTACAGTTCAAGATTCCACAAATTGTCCACTAGATGGCGAACTTTAACCACCTGAGAACAACAGAGAGAGAGGAGGAAGACAGAAATAAGGACGGATTAGCCATGGGTCAGTGTGGCCGGGGACCAGGGGCCCTTGACTCTCAGGGGCCCTTGGGGGCCCCTACTCTATATTTACAGCTGTGGTGAGAAGGATTTTGTGTCACTCACTCAAATGGTACGAGCAGTGAAATGTTGGTGCTACATGTCCGTAAGAATGCAAGTAAGATTATTACTACATGCACATACTGTACTTCAGTTTACAGACTGTAAATCCTGTATGATAAACATGCTTTCTTGACCCACACATGCCTTAACCACTTAAACCCCAGCATCCTCATTGTGGGGAAAGCTTTCACAGAAAATAGCCGTTCAACAAGCTCACAACACGTCGCACCCCCCACAATGACAGAAAACAGAAAAGACACTTGTATAGAGCCCTGGGGGACTCCACTCAACCATGTAGTGTTTAAGTGATTAAAACCCAGGCAGTGTGTTTGCGTGCTGCACCCAACTGACTAGCGAGCGCGGGGGGAGGGGGGAGGGGCTAAAACATGATCGGCCCAGGCCCCTTGCATTGGGGTTAATCCGTCCCTGACTGAAAATACACATTTGTCAACACATTTATGTCAACAAATACACATTTATCATAAAAATGTCACAAAGTGACGCTTTGTGAATTGTAGGTTGGTCTTTTTTTGCTACTTTTGTGTGAACTGGAATATGATGAAATATACAAAGTTAAAATACGGAGATATGAGGTTTTTGCCCGACAGCATCGCTAAATACTATAACAGCAAATAGCAACATCAACATAATATAAAAAATACAATAAGTCATAATGTACAGATACCTTGTATACAGTACATTGTGCAATATCAGTTTGAACAATCTGTACATGAAGTTCAAAATGTTTTATCCTTTTTGCTCTAGGAGAAGGAGACAGTGTAGGAGAGACAGACAGGACAGACAGCTAACAGGGAGACAGTGCAGGAGAGACAGACAAGACAGACAGCTAACAGGGAGACAGTGTAGGAGAGACAGACAAGACAGACAGCTAACAGGGAGACAGTGTAGGAGAGACAGACAGCTAACAGGGAGACAGTGTAGGAGAGACAGACAGACAGACAGACAGCTAACAGGGAGACAGTGTAGGAGACAGACAGACAGACAGCTAACAGGGAGACAGTGTAGTTGAGACAGACAGTAGGACAGGTAGAAGGGAGACAGTGTAGGAGAGACAGACAGTAGGACAGCTAACAGGGAGACAGTGTAGTTGAGACAGACAGTAGGACAGGTAGAAGGGAGACAGTGTAGGAGAGACAGACAGTAGGACAGCTAACAGGAGACAGTGTAGGAGAGACAGACAGTAGGACAGCTAACAGGGAGACAGTGTAGGAGACAGACAGACAGACAGCTAACAGGGAGACAGTGTAGTTGAGACAGACAGTAGGACAGGTAGAAGGGAGACAGTGTAGGAGAGACAGACAGTAGGACAGCTAACAGGGAGACAGTGTAGTTGAGACAGACAGTAGGACAGGTAGAAGGGAGACAGTGTAGGAGAGACAGACAGTAGGACAGCTAACAGGAGACAGTGTAGGAGAGACAGACAGTAGGACAGCTAACAGGGAGACAGTGTAGGAGAGACAGACAGTAGGACAGCTAACAGGAGACAGTGTAGGAGAGACAAACAGTAGGACAGCTAACAGGGAGACAGTGTAGGAGAGACAGACAGTAGGACAGCTAACAGAGAGACAGTGTATGAGAGACAGACAGTAGGACAGCTAACAGGACACAGTGTAGGAGAGACAAACAGTAGGACAGCTAACAGGAGACAGTGTAGGAGAGACAGACAGTAGGACAGCTAACAGGACACAGTGTAGGAGAGACAAACAGTAGGACAGCTAACAGGGAGACAGTGTAGGAGAGACAGACAGTAGGACAGCTAACAGAGAGACAGTGTATGAGAGACAGACAGGACAGCTAACAGGGAGACAGTGTAGGAGAGACAGACAGTAGGACAGCTAACAGGGAGACAGTGTAGGAGAGACAGACAGTAGGACAGCTAACAGGGAGACAGTGTAGGAGAGACAGACAGGACAGCTAGCAGGGAGACAGTGTAGGAGAGACAGACAGTAGGACAGCTAAC
Source organism: Gymnoscopelus braueri (assembly GCF_963280865.1). NCBI lineage: Eukaryota > Metazoa > Chordata > Actinopteri > Myctophiformes > Myctophidae > Gymnoscopelus > Gymnoscopelus braueri. The sequence goes on from NC_137613.1 coordinate 5,395,605, forward strand.
AGGGAGACAGTGTAGGAGAGACAGACAGGACAGCTAACAGGGAGACAGTGTAGGAGAGACAGACAGTAGGACAGCTAACAGGGAGACAGTGTAGGAGAGACAGACAGTAGGACAGCTAACAGGGAGACAGTGTAGGAGAGACAGACAGTAGGACAGCTAACAGAGAGACAGTGTAGGAGAGACAGACAGTAGGACAGCTAACAGGGAGACAGTGTAGGAGAGACAGACAGTAGGACAGCTAACAGGGAGACAGTGTAGGAGAGACAGACAGTATGACAGCTAACAGGGAGACAGTGTAGGAGAGACAGACAGTAGGACAGCTAACAGGGAGACAGTGTAGGAGAGACAGACAGTAGGACAGCTAACAGAGAGACAGTGTAGGAGAGACAGACAGGACAGCTAACAGAGAGACAGTGTATGAGAGACAGACAGGACAGCTAACAGGGAGACAGTGTAGGAGAGACAGACAGTAGTAGTTCACCCAAAGAAGGACTTATTTTCTATCAATTACACACCCCATGAAGCATTGATTTGATGGAGATTTTATTGTTTTGTCGCATTCCTAAACCAATAATTTGATGACCGGCTTCTGCTAATGTATCGGGTTTGAGACTCAAAGTGTCCTGCAGGAGAGACCGCCGGTCATCAAATTATTGTCTCAGGAATGTAGCAAAAACAAAAAAAATCTCCATGAATTCAGTGCTTCATGGGGGGTGTAATTGATAGAAAATAAGTAATTTTTTGGGTGAACTACTCCTTTAAGAGTATGTCTTACCTGTGACTACTGGTGTGCTTCAGTCTTGAAGAGCACATTCATACAAAGACTCACAAACACTGATGACTCCACTACAATGAAGCAGCCTGAACAAAGGTGAAAATATTTATGCGAGTCCCTTATCAGTGGTTAATATTAACTTGATTGTCATATAAGATGGTGCTGCAGAACACACCCATAGTGAGTTGGTGCTCACTGTTTTATTATGTTTTCTATCTGTTAACTACCTACAGTACCTTCCTGCATGTGGGTTAGGGTTAGGCTCAGAAACAGTTTGATCTCCATAGCAGTGAGGCTCATGAACAAGACCACTGCCCCCCACTGACCATCCCTGGGACTCGGACCTGAGTTAACATGACCAGTAGTGTAAAGTAACTAATTAAGTACATTTACTCAAGTACTGTACTTAAGTACAATTTTGAGGTACTTTTACTTTACTGGAGTATTTCCAATTGTCTACACTTTTACTTCTACTCCACTGCATCTCAGAGGCAAATATTGTACTTTTACTCCACTACAATTATTTGAAAACTTTAGTTACTAGTTACTTTACATATATAAATTATTACATTATAAGACATACATGAACCACTTTATACCTATTCTATACCTAGGCTACAAGCTATGAGCTTGTATATCTTTGAATATACATTTTTTACTCAAATCTTTGCTTCTGGGGTCCCTGGAACAAAGTATTTTGAGATGGGGGTCCACGGACAAATACTTGTTTGTTTTTTTGTCAAAAACTGTCAAAAAATACATTTGTAGAATCCCCAGAAGCAAAGATTTGAGTTCAAAATGTTAACTTTAAAAAAACATATATTCAGAGATTTGCACAACTTTTCACGATTTTTCAAAAGAAAAAGTGCAGATCTACAAGCTCATAGCGCGGCAGATATACAAGCTATGAGCTTGTATATCTGCTATTTTTGAATAGCCAAAGAAATCAGAAAATGACACAGATGCGTTCCTGGTCTTAATAGGTTAAAGTCCACTGCTCCACTCAGTGCTGTCATAAAGCAGTAAACATTTATAATCATTTATGTGGGCTGAGGTTATGTGTGATCAACAGTATTCATAGTTAGATAGAGTTACTGTAGATACAGTGGAAACACATCAACAAGTATTAAATAGTTAGTTAGATACAGTATAAAGTACACTCTATGGATTGCTGGGTTAAGTACCAAACATCATTTTAAACAAGTAGAACGCAGAGCCTAATTTGAACAACACTAATTAATAAGTAGTTTACATGGTTGGTGGAACAAAAAGTGATGGTTAATATAAATCAGTGTGTTTACGACGCTTACAATCTAAACAGGAATGGATTTATTGTATTTATATGTTCCAATGTTCAAAGCCAAAAACACAATGAAATCTTTAATCATAATTATTTGAGACAATTAATCATCAAATCCTCACCCTAACAGCTGCTGTCCTGTCATCATATATAACTCTAAAGAATGAAATCCTTATCATTTTGAAGCAGAAACTGTTGGCAGGTGGAAACATGAATTTAATGGTATATCGGCCGCTTAAAGATATTTCAACAGGTAGATTGCACTGGCTGGGCTATAACCTATAACCAATTGAAATAATTAAAAGATAATTCATGGGTTGTATTGGCACTTTAAAGTTATTTCAATGGCTACATTGAGTGGGCTGTAATCTTAAAATTAAATCAAGTGATTTTAAGGCAGGGAGAAAAACAACATAGCCGATCTACAAGCTTACAAGCGTCTCATCATGAGCTTGTAGATTTTAATAGCTTATATTGTAGAATCTAGTGTCACGCTGCGTCATCACATCTTTAATATTGTATGAATGGAGTGAACACTGGATTTATCAACACTTGTAGTTATTCATTTTCTCCACACGAGGGCGACAAAGACCATTGAATAAAAACCGATCAACGGAGATAGATCTTTGCAAGTGCTGTAAATATCAGTGGTAGAAAGTAGCTAAGTACATTTACTTAAGTGCTGTACTCGAGTACACTTTTGAGGTACTTTTACTTTACGTATTTCCAATAGTTTATACTTTTACTCCACTACATTTCAGAGGAAAATATATTACTCCACTGCAATTATAAGAACACTTTAGTTACTAATTACTTTGTAGATTTTGATTATTATTACAGAACATACACCAACCACTTCAGCCCTATATATTTTGGCCATTTGAAAATCGATCTACAAGCTCACAGTGCATCGCATCGCAAGCTTGTAGATCTTATTTTTTCTAAAGATTTTCTATACATTTTGAACTTGTGAAATGGGACATTCTGCACAATGACTACTTTTACGTTTGCCACTTAAAAGTATATTTAGATTTTTGATGCCGATACTCTTGTCCTTTTACTCAAGTACATTTTGAATACAGGACTTCTACTTGTAACAGAGAAAAGAGTATATCTACATAGCAGTATTGATACCTTGTAAAGAAATGTAGTACTTTCGCCATTACAGTACTTTTACGCCCTCCTGAAGAAACCGACACTTGACCCCTCTGAGATCAAGAACTACAGACCGGTTTCCCTTCTATCCTTCCTATCTAAAACTCTCGAACGTGCTGTCTTTAAACAACTGTCCTCCTATCTCCACCAGAACAACCTCCTGGACTCCAACCAGTCTGGGTTCAAAGTGGGTCACTCGACAGAGACTGCCCTCCTGGCAGTGACGGAGTCGCTCCATGCCGCTAGAGCGAACTCTCTCTCCTCCGTTCTGATACTCCTGGACCTGTCTGCAGCGTTCGACACGGTGAACCATCAGATCCTCCTCTCCACCCTCGAGGGGATGGGTGTCTCAGGCTCTGCACTCTCCCTGTTTGCATCCTACCTGACGGGTCGCTCCTACCAGGTGATGCTGAGAGGGTCTGTGTCAGAACCACACAGGCTCACAACTGGGGTTCCCCAAGGCTCGGTTCTGGGTCCTCTTCTTTTTTCTCTCTACACTACATCTCTGGGTGCTGTCATCCACTCCCATGGCTTTTCCTACCACTGCTATGCCGATGACACCCAGCTAATCCTCTCATTCCCCCCCTCTGATACCCAGGTGGAGACACGCATTGCTGCTTGTCTGGCTGACATCTCGGAGTGGATGTCGACAAACCACCTGAAGCTCAACCTGGACAAGACCGAGCTGATGTTCCTCCCGGGGAAGGGCTGTCCGCACCGAGACATGGCCATCACCATTGATAATGCTGTGGTGACCTCAACTCGGACTGCGAAGAATCTGGGTGTGACCCTGGACGATCAACTGACGTTCTCGGCAAACATCGCATCAGTGACGAGGTCCTGCAGATTCCTGCTCTACAACATCAGGAGGATTCGCCCCTTCCTCACGGAGAAGGCAGCCCAGGTGCTCATCCAGGCTCTCGTCATCTCCCGCCTGGACTACTGCAACTCCCTCCTTGCTGGTGCTCCGGCATCTGCCATCAAACCTCTGGAGCTTGTTCAGAAAGCTGCGGCTCGCCTGGTGTTCAACCGCCCCAAGTTCTCCCACACAACCAT
>NC_137613.1:5402390-5504644 GCF_963280865.1 Gymnoscopelus braueri
GTTTTTTTTGTACACTCGCAACTCTTTAGATTTGCAGTTTTTTTGCCCTTCTAATTTTTATTACAAAAAAAAAAAAAAAGAAGTCATGCCTAAAGTTCTAGCAGACGTTTTTGCAGGTGTTGAAAATATAGATATATATATACGCGCGTCTTTTTGTTTTGTTTGTTTTGTTTCTTGTTATGTTGAGCAGAGGTTCCTTGCTTGATTGTGTTTTTAGTTGTAGTTGTTGTCATTGTCTTAAGTTAAAAGCCGTCTTGATATAATGTTTGTCCTGTAGGAGGCGCTCCCATACTAACTGCAGCGGGCTGACAGACAGCAGCCCCCCATAAGCCTTTCAGTAAAAAGCGCTCGGGGGGCTGTCTCATCCAGCTCTGGGATACAGATACAGATACAGGGGCTCACACAGCCTTGGGCCCCCCTTCTTCTTCTACTACTTCTTCTTCTCCACGTGCCAAAGCTCTTCAGTGTTTGTCTAGTTGACACCCGCCCCCCTCCCCCTCCCTCCGTGTGGCATATCCATCCAGCCTTCAGGACGGGTGCTTTAAAGAGAGTCTAGTCAAAAGTCAAGTCTTAAGTTTCTGGTCCTAAAGTCCACCCCGGGATGCTTTCCTTCTACTTCCTGCGCCGCACCGCCGTTTTGATCTTACGTCCCGAGATGTTTTGCTGCTGTCCGGCAGGGGAGGCCGTGAAGGAGGACTTAGTCGCCCTGAAAAAAAGATAAAACGTCTCTTATTATTATCATCATCTTCAACATCAACGGCTGAATTTGAATGAAGACGCATGAAACCACAGGCTGAATTTGTAGTTCATTTTCCAGTTCAGGTTAAAAGCTACAGCAGATTAAAAACATGGCCGACTAGTGAGCAACACAGCTGAACCAAACGCATAAAATAATGGGCGTGTTAGATTTTCATAGGTGTGTCCAGAGCCAAGGGAATGTGCAGCGTGATGAGACAGTATTGACACTAAGAGTCGTGAAAATTAAGGTTGGGCCCTAACTGGGCCCGGCCCGGCCCGAACAATTACCATACTTTTAGGCCCGAAAACCTGACTAACACAAAAAGGTGCTCAATGTCCTCAAAGTCACACATCCAACAAGCTTTGAACTGAACAGATTGGACCTTCCGTTCCAGAGATAATGGCCAGAACATCTTGAAAACGGCCACTTACACCGATTTTCGAGCTTTTCGGGCTAGGAAGGTCGGACGTCGACAAACTAGATACCTGACCTGAGTAAAGTTCACTTTGAGCTGCATCCAACACACTGCCATTTCCGTCAGCCTTAAGGTCATTACACACCGGCGATTATGCGAATATACGCAAAATTCGGACTTGTTCCGAATAAATAAAAGACGTTTTCGCTTCGCTTTTTCACTTTGTGGAAGCTTGCATTGACTTTATAGGGTAGGATAGGCCGCTAGGAGCAGTTGAAATGACTTTTTTGTTTTTCTCTTCTCTTCATAAAGGTCGCAGCCTGACATGTTTTACCCTGCTGTAGTTTCTAACCTTAAAGTGGAAAACAAACTACAAAATGATGTACAAATGGAACCAAATGGACCCGTTCCATTCATACACTCGGAGTTTCTATTCATTTTCATAAAAAGAAAACCTTTAACAATTTAGACAAACCCATGTCATGGTGTGTGTGTGTGTGGGGGTGCTTTACTATGCATTTACATTGCCTAACGTAACTTACCCCATATTGAAAGCAGGGGGCTGAGCAAAGCTGAAGCCTCCTGGTGCAGGTGGTTGAGGTGTGATGGAGGGGGAGGCGGTGGGGGCCGCGGACCCTGCTGGCCCTCCTCCGAAAGCAAAAACTCCCGCTGTGCTGTTGGAGGAGGACGCTCCGAACGCACTGGCTCCTCCAAATGCAAAGCCTCCACCTGATACAAGAGAGAACACCTTCAGTTTTACACCTGATACAAGAGAGAACACCTTCAGTTTTACACCTGATACAAGAGAGAACACTTCAGTTTTACACCTGATACAAGAGAGAACACTTCAGTTTTACACCTGATACAAGAGAGAACAATTCAGTTTTACACCTGATACAAGAGAGAACACTTCAGTTTTACACCTGATACAAGAGAGAACACCTTCAGTTTTACCCCTGATACAAGAGAGAACACCTTCAGTTTTACACCTGATACAAGAGAGAACACTTCAGTTTTACACCTGATACAAGAGAGAACACCTTCAGTTTTACACCTGATACAAGAGAGAACACTTCAGTTTTACACCTGATACAAGAGAGAACACCTTCAGTTTTACACCTGATACAAGAGAGAACACTTCAGTTTTACACCTGATACAAGAGAGAACACCTTCAGTTTTACACCTGATACAAGAGAGAACACTTCAGTTTTACACCTGATACAAGAGAGAACACCTTCAGTTTTACACCTGATACAAGAGAGAACACCTTCATTTTTACATTGGGGTTTTGGATCATTCATAAATTCAAACTTTTTGTAACAAACAAAAAGGTATTATAAATATTCACTTTTAGATCGGTAACCGGAACACTCGCCCCAAAACACACTCGCCCCAATCTTTCCTGCAGACCACTCGCCCCTAGGTTAAGGTTAGGAATAAGGCTAGGTTTAGGCATAGTTTTACTGAGGTTAATGTTAGGCATAAGGTTAGGTATAGACATAGTTTTACTGAGGTTAATGTTAGGCATAAGGTTAGGTATAGACATAGTTTTACTGAAGTTACGTTTAGGAATAAGGTTAGGTTTAGACATAGTTTTACTGAGGTTACGTTTAGGAATATCTGGTGGCGACCGTTCCGAGGTTGCCGGATTTGACCCGGGGCGAGTGTGTTTTGGGGCGAGCATTCTCGTATTCTTTTGATCAATATTCACACATCAACCACAATTGATATAAGTGAAAAGAAAAAACAATCTGCAAGCTCGCACCACGTTTTGAGTTTGTAAAGCGGATATTTTTTTTAGAAAGCTATAACTCAGGAAAACACACCCTTAAAACTCTAACTAAATCATTATGAAATCCAACAGTTTCTTTATTATGAAATCCAACAGGAAACTGATCCTTTAAGAGAGGATCTGGCCCCACAGTGGTGGAACGAACTTCCCACTGATGTCAGGACAGCAGAGTCACTGCCCATCTTTCGCCGCAGGCTGAAAACCCACCTCTTCAGGAAACACTACCCTTCCTCTTTGCCTGGCCTACTTGTTGTTAACTAGTTGTACGAACGCTTGTTTTATTGGATCTTGTTTATTCGATACACTTATTTGTTTTAGCTCTTGCTCATTTGATTTTCCTATTTTGTCCCATCAGTTAACTCTTTGACTGCCAGAGTATTTTCATAAAGTACTCCCCCAGTGCCAGCAATTTTCGTGTTTTTTTATTTTTATATTTTGAATTTTTCTCATGAAAATAATTTAAGGGGACATAATGTAAAGACCCAGCACAAATCCGCCACTAGAGTGCAGCACATGACTGCTTGATCAGGTCGTTGGGTCTCTCTCAGCCTTCTCGATAGATTAGACAGGGAAAAACATGAAAACGGAAGTGACGTCGTCCCAGATTGTTTTGATCGCCAAAATGCCGTCGTGATACACGACGGCGATGACTGATCGTCACCCAGACCATAGATTATAGAAGAGAAACTGTCCGTTTGTCCGTCATACCGTGTGAAAGACCGTTTATTTACCTATTTTGGACGAAAATGACTGGGGAAAAGAATCAAAAACCGGAAACGGAATCCAGGTCATGAAACCGGATGCAGATGTCCGTGAAGTAAGTGGAACTCGAGAATAACATTGAATATTAAGCAGCATAGCGCAATCAGAGATTAAACAATGAACGCGCGTCCAGCGCGTCGACGGCCAACTGGACAAAGTAGCACTTGACGCGTTATCGCGTCGTCCGCAGTCAAAGAGTTAATGAAAGTATGTAGCTGATATATTGCACTTTTACTGTAGCACTAGGTATACTCTTGGTTGCTTGTGAGAATGCACTTAATACTTCTGGTGATTAGTGGTTTCGTTCCCTACCTATGTTGAATGCACCTATTGTAAGTCGCTTTGGATAAAAGCTTCTGCTAAATGACTGTAACGTAATGTAATGAAACTCTAGTCAAACTGTTGGATGTCCCAAAAAGCCAAACCTACCCGGAGTGGAGTTCGCAGCCGCGCCGAACACAGGGGTGGAGTTGACCTGCTGCCCAAAGACAGGAGTTGCGTTGGGCTTGGCCCCGAAGGCCGGGGTCTGCGAGGCCCCGCCCGTGAACGGGGAAGGGGCCTGGGATTCGAATCCCGAGCCGAAGGAAGGGGCCTGGCTGGCCCCAAACCCGCCAGAGGGAGCCGGGCTAAACACGAACGGTGAGGGGCCTGCAGAGAAACAAAAAGAGAGAAGTCAGTTTCATTTATGTGTGTCACTAAAAGCCTGGTCTCTCAAGCCACACTATGTCCTCCACAGTCTTCCAATGGCACAGAGAGATTGTAATAATACTCCATAACCCATTAATACCTGGAACGCATCTGTGTCACTTTAGATTTCTTTGGCTATTCAAAAATAGTAGATCTACAAGCTCATAGCGCGGCACCGAGTGCCGCGCTACGAGCTTGCAGATCTGCTATTTTTGAAAAATCGCGAAAAAATATTTTTATATTTTTTTCAAAAAACTGTTAGGATTTAGATTTTTTTAAAGAATCGCCTCAGGTCTTAATGGGATAAGGGTTGAGAACAGGAGAGTGTTATCTGCTCTTTAGACGGGGCAGGATATTCCAATCCATATACCAATCACGACGCAGTGTTCGCATGACAAAAAAAATATCTTTAACCCTTTAAGCCCTGGAACGCATCTGTGTTATTTTTTTAATTTGAGCAAAAAAGCATTCTTTTACACTTTGGCTATTCAAAAATAGCAGATATACAAGCTCATAGCGCTATGAGCTTGTAGATCTGCTATTTTCGAAAAATCGAGAAAATTTGTGCAAATCTTTGAATCTATATTTTTTTAAAGCAAACGTTTGAAACTCAAATCTTTGCTTCTGGGGGTCCCTGGAACAACACATTTTGAGATGGGGGTCCGCGGCCAAATACATATCATTTTGGGGGTCCTTGACATGAAAAAGTTTGAGAACCACTGATATAGAAACATACGTTTTTTTCAGAATACTGTTGGAATTTTTAAGACATTTCTAGAATCGGCTTCAGGTCTTAATGGGTTAACATACACGTTTTAATTTCCATTTCTGCTAAGCAAATAGCTAGTAAGGCTTTGTCCAAATTTGTTCCAGTATGTTCCAATTATTTATGCAACTGCACAGGTGGAACACTAGTGGGGGAAGGCAGGACTTCCACTTTATTTTCCTCTCATTTTCACAGTAGTACAACGTTTGGTGGAAGCATTTAAAAGTTGTGGGAGAAGCAACACGTCTGCCTTGAGAGAGACTAGTCAAAGCCAGTTGAACAGTTTCATCACACACAAAAATCTGAGGCAAAGGATGGCAACTTCAGTGTTCTTGGTCTTTTAGACCAAGAACACCTTGAGAACACTTTGAACCCCACTTTGAGAACCAGGGGTTCTCAAAGTGGGGTCCGGGGACCCCCAGGGGTCCTTAAGGGAGTTCCAGGGGATACCCAGCAAAATGATAGATAGTTAGGAACCAAATTGACCCTTTTGGGTCTGTAACTCAGAGTGTTCAAATTTGAACCCTCTCAGAGTTAAGTTAACATAGATTTTACAATATAAATTGGGGTCCCAGTGATAGAAATGCCATTACATGGGGGTCCGTAGCTTAATGCATGTCAAACTGGGGGTCCTAGAAATGTAAATACTGGCATATCTTTTCAAATGGGGGTCCGCGGGCTAATAAGTGTCAATTTGGGGGTCCTTGACCTGACAAAAGGTTTGAAAAAGCCACTGTTTTAAGACTGAGACGCAGACCTGAGGATGAGGCAGCAGAGGGCGCCGTCGTTCCAAAAGAGAAGGAGGGAGCGGGACCAGCTCCGAACACAAAGGGCTGGGAGGGGGTGGAGCTCAGGGAGGAGGAGGCTGACGGAGCCGCCAGCGCTGCCGCCGCCGCCGCCGGGTTCTGACTCTCCTGACTTCCTCCGAAGAGAAAGCCTTTGGCCGGCGGACCGTCGCCGGCCGAGGAGGAGGAGGAGGAGGATGACGAGGCAGCCTGGCCGAAGACGAAGCTGGGGGCCGGGGCGGTGGTGCTGACGGTGGTGCTGCCGAACAGACTGGGTACCGGGGCCGCTGTGGTGGTGATGCTGCCAAAGAGACTGGGGGTCGGGGCCGCCACTGTGGTGGTGGTGGTGCTGCCAAACATACTGGGGGTCGGGGCCGCTGTGGTAGTAGTGATGCTGCCAAAGAGACTGGGGGTCGGGGCCGCCACTGTGGTGGTGGTGGTGCTGCCAAACATACTGGGTGCCGGGGCAGCAGTGGTGGTGCTGCTGCTGCCAAACATACTGGGTGCCGGGGCAGCAGTGGTGGTGCTGCTGCTGCCAAAGAGACTGGGTACCGGGGCCGCTGTGGTGGTGGTGGTGCTGCCGAACATACTGGGTGCCGGGGCCGCTGTGGTAGTGATGCTGCCAAACAGACTGGGGGTCGGGGCAGCAGCAGTGGTGGTAGTGATGCTGCCAAAGAGACTGGGGGTCGGAGCAGCAGCAGTGGTGGTGGTGGTGCTGCCGAACAGACTGGGTGCAGGGGCGGCAGTGGTGGTGGTGGTGCCCATGAAGGAGAACGCTGGCTTTGGAGCCGCAGCAGCAGCAGCAGCATCTTTGGGAGAAGAAAACAAGTGTCAGAGCTTTATGAGTTGAGCTGAAACCTGGAATGTGATGGTGATTAATAAAAAAAGTGAGTGGTGCCTTTGATGAGTTAATTTCATTAAAGGTTCTATGACATTCATTTTCACTTTTTTTTTATTTTTCATGTTTTTTGGGGGGTTTTATGACCTCAATTACACCCAAAAAATCTGAACTTTGAACATTCAGTGGATTTTCTGTGGTCTGGGGTTTTCTGAATAATTAGGCTGAAAAGTAATCTGAGCTTGGCCCTTCGACAGTGAGGTCACAGCCGATTAATCCCGCCCACTCTCCTCCTCGCCCCTCCCCTCCCCTATCCTTTCCTTTGGGGGGGGGGGGGGCGGAGCAGAGGCAATGATTGACAGGCAAAATCCCTCACCAGCGACACCCGCAGGCAAAGATTTCTTTTTTCATTGCAGTTGAAAAGGCTTTAGAAATGTGAGAGAAAAACACCTGCCATGGATCAATGGAGTGGAATTTTTGTTAAAACTTTCTATACACGTTTGAAGGACCATGACAAAGACTTTTAATGTGTGGTAAAACTGAACGTCATGAAACCTTTAAGCTATGTGAACTAGAGGAACGATGTTAAATCCCTGTCCGTTCATTTCAAGGCTGCTCAACAGCAACACAGAGGGGAAGGGGCTTAAGCAATTACAGCCCGTCCCTATTGGCCGTCTAAGTGCACCTAGCAAGTTTGGGAAGTTTAGCATGCTGGGAACTTGGCTGTTTAAAGCCCAGCCAATAGGAACACAGAGGGGGGGGCGGAGCAATGGTGCGCCTGTGGCACCCAGGGGCCCCTGGCGAGCCCCCTGGGTGCCACACGTGGTCCCTGGTGTGGCTATTGTGATAGCAGACCCCTGACCAGTGTTGGTGGCAAGTTTGGTGCGGATCGGAGCAACGGTGCGTCTCGCAGGTCCGCATGTTACGCGTGCGTGTGTGTGTGCACAGGTGCACGCGACTGAGCCAGCGTGTGTGTGTGTGTGTGTGTGTGCATGTCTTTAAGTGGCGCATGTGTTGCACGTTTGTGTTTTATTAGAGTAACTGGTTGCATCTTTTTGTTGCAATCAGCTGCAATATATATTTTATATATATATATATATATATATATATATATATATATATATATATATATATATATATATATATATATATATATATATATATATATATATATATATATATATATATATATATATATATATATATATATATATCCTTTGTATATTTAAGTTATTTGTCATATCTGGCCTGTGCAATTTTTGGTTTCGAAGCCTAAAAAGGCAAACATGATTTCTTAGATTTCTTCTAAGTTCAACGGCCAAACACACAATTAAATCGTTAATCGCAATTATTTGAGTGACAATTAACGGTCAACTTAAATGATGGCGACAGCCCTACCTGTGGCACTCTGTCCGAAGGCAAACGAGGGCTTGGGGAGTTCCGGGGCAGCAGGGTCTTTGCTCTTGTCCGCCGGGTTGCCGAAGCTGAACGCGGGCGCAGGCTGTTCTTTGGGAGGGTCCGGCTTACCGAAAGAGAAGCCCCCCCCTAAAGCGCCGGGAGCCGCCGGCGTGGCGTCGGCCTCTTTGCCAGCGGCGCTGAACGCGAAGCTGGGAGCCGCCGACGCGGCGGCGCCGCCGCCGACGTCCTTCTTTTCCCCCGGGTTCCCGAAGGTAAACGAGGGAGCGGCGGGCTCTTTTTCCGAGGATAACGACCCAAAGGTGGAGCCCCCCAGTGGGGCGGTGGTGGTGGTGGTGGTAAGTAGATCGGACTCGCCAATGCCGACAGCCGCTGACGAGGCGTCGCTTGACGACGCGACGTCGCCGTTCTTCTCCTGAGAGGCGGCGGGCGTGTCATCAGAGGCCGTCGCTTTCTCCTCGGGTTTTGACAGTCCAAAAACTGGCGCTCCGGCGCCGAACGCGATCCCGCCGCTCGCTCCGAACTTAAACCCGGAGCCCACCGCCGCGGGCTCCGAACTCTTGTCTTCGTTGGGGGCGGCGGTGACCCCGAATTTAAAGCCCTCGCCGGAGCCGCCGAATTTGAACCCTGACGAGCCGCTACCGTCCGTGTTGGTCTCCGACGAGGAGGAGGAGGAGCCTCCTCCGAAGGCCGCGCCGAATTTGAATCCGCCGCCTGCCGCTGCGGACGAAGACGATGAGGAGGAGGAGTTATCTGAGGGGGCGGCCCCAAACTTGAAGCCGGAGGAGGAGGTAGAGTCCGAGGAGGAGGAACCAAACTTGAAGCCTCCCGAAGCGGAGCCAGACGTGCCGAACGTAGACGAACCAAAGGCTGCAACGAGACGGAGACAAAAACAACATGTTAACTGACTGGCTATGATGGGAGACTACAGATTCTTTAAAGTCTTACTGTGTAACATTAATTTTCGTCTTTTTGGCCCCCCCCAACCCCAAAGAATAGGACTGGTGTTCCCTGTGAATTATGAGAGCAATTGCAGTGGTGGATAAAACAATGGCATTTCACATCTGCTGCCCCAGAATGAGTTGCATCAGTGAGAACTTCTTCCCTTGGGAGCGAATGACAACACACGCCACAAGCCTTCCCCACATCACCCCAGGGAGTGCACAGCACACGCCACAAGCTTCCCCCACAGCGTTCAGGCATCCATTCACATCCCATTCAAACAGTATAACATAAATCAACACGGCAATTGGTACATTTATTGTGTTTCCCTTTTGGCTCTGGGCCCCTGTAAATAACCTTTTTCATACTTTTATATCACCTTACATTTGTCATATACATAAAAAAAAGTACATGAATCTTTCCCCCCTAAGATACACTTGAACCCCAGCATCTCTTTTCTGGGGGGGAACATTTTGTAAATTTGTCCTGGCCGCTGTACCTTTGGGCTCCACCGTGGCTCCTGGTTTGGGCGACTGGCAGGCGACGCACAGAGTGTCTTTGTCCTTGTTCTGCACACAGCAGACGTCACAGTCCCAGCATCCCTCTGGCTTCTTAAACTTGTCCCCGAAGCCCAGCAGAGGAGCGCCCCCACCGGCCGACGGGGCCGATGACGATGGCGGCGCAGTGGAGGCTCCTGTCGGGTTTAAGACAAAAACAAAACATTTAGAGCTCCTCTTTTGAATTATTATGTCAACACACTGAAGTGAAAAAATTATTTTGCACAAAAAAACAGAAAATAGCATCTACAAACTCACATCACATTGTGAAATTTACAACGCATTGCAAGATAGTATTTTGGATTTTCTTTTGTAAAACTTGAATAAAATAGTCACCTGTCCCCTGTCCCCATTTTATGAAAATGATGTAACTATTAACACATTGGGTGCCAGAGGTTTATTCAAATATTATACGTTCAGTGCCTGCTATTCTTCCATCCACTTACGTTGATACGTTTCGTGCTGTAGAAGCCCCGACGCGGAAGTGCATGTAAACAAAGCGTGCGTGCGAGACGGCGGAGGGTCCCGACTAACGCCTGGAACAATAATATTTCTAACGCGATCCTCCATTGCAGAGTGATCGCCGATCGAAAAGGGCTCGCTTCCACCACGTTAAAAAGAACTGGAGATATTAAGCTTTTAGTCAAGGAGATAACAATTGGAAAGGCCGACCGGAAGGATTTTTGTCATGGCTCCACATCAGGCCTCTCCTTCTCAGAAACTCCTTGGATGATCCCAAAGTTTCGTTAGAGCGCCCCACGTGGGCCCCACGTATAAAAATAAAATTGGGTCAAAAACGGTCCGGACCGTTTTCGGCACTCCTCGTTTGGATTCTCAAAAACGGTCCGGACCGTTTTCGGCACCCGATGTGTAAACCCATTAACACTTTACCTGCCAATCACGAGTATAACCGTTGATGAAAAATACACCCGTTTACTGCCAAAAAAATCCATCCACGAGTATAACCGTTTAAAAAAAAAAAAAAAAAAAGGGTTTTTTTTTTTTTGTGTCTTTTTTTTTTCAATTTATCCACACAGAACCAGAGATATCACGATCCAAAGATTTCTAGCTCCATTCACTCCTTGGTTAACTTATTACTTTAAAATCCTGTATCTCGGCTCCTGTGTAAAAAAAAATAAAACACTGGCACTGGGGGAAGTAAAATAAAAAAAACCCTCTGGCAGGGAATGTGTTAAGACCGATAATGCATCTGTGTAACCAGTTAAACCATTATTTTATACTATGACTATTCAAAAATAGCAGATATACAAGCTCATAGCGTGGCTAAGAGCTTGTATATCTGCTATTTTTTTGAAAAATCGTAAATATTTGTGCAAATCTTTGAATATATATATATATATATATTTTTTTTTAAAGCCGACATTTGTAACTCAAATCTTTGCTTTTGTGGGGGGGGGGGGGGTCCCTGGGACAAAATATTTTACACATGTTCGCTTTGAAAAATATATATATTTAAAGTTTGCAAAAATTTACGTTTTTTACAAAAAAATTGCAGATCTACAAGATCTACTCGCTTGTATATCTGCTATTTTTGAATAGCCCAAAGACATCTAAAATGACAGATACGTTCCCAGATTGAACGGATTAAAGTGATTACTTCTGATTAGTTGATGCAACCCAAAAGCTATTTTCTTTAAATCTAGATTTTATTTTTTCTTCCAAAAACTGTTAAAGGTAGGGTAAGTGATATTTTTTGGTTAAAACAAAAAGTAATTTGTTAAAAGGTTAAAATACTATATTCTGATAGTAATCATTGCTATAGAGTGTTTGTTCAGTAACAGATGTCTCCCTGTCTCTCCAGCTCTTTAATAAACAGAAAATACATTTTTCGGTAGGTGTCAAAATCTCAGCCAATCAGGAGAAAGTACCCATTTTTAAGCTTAATTTGTAAGTGTTCCAGTTAAAAATGTGTCTGCTCATTTCTTAGTGTCATCACTTCCAATTTCACTTGTTTAATCTATATCCTGATTGAGTTCTCTGTCCTGGTTGGATAAAATTGGAAATGAAACTTAAAAAAAAAAAAAAAAAAACTACAAAATGCATTTTCTGTTTTATAAAGAGCTGGAGAGACATGGAGACTCTTTATATGGACAGGACACTCTATAGTAACGAGCACTATCAGAACATAGACCCATTTTGCAATTATTTGAATAATTGCAAATCACTTACCCTACCTTTAAGAAAAATCGACAATCAATGAACAGCAGCACAGTAACAGTGACTCTTCCCCTCTCTCCATTACCTGGTTTGGGGCTCATACAGGCCACGCACTTGGCGTCCAGCCCCTGGTTGTCCAGCATGCACGTGTCGCACTGCCACGCGCCCTCCGCTTTCTTGAACTTGTCCCCGAATCCCGCTAGCGGGGCGGCGAACGCCGCAGTCTTAACCCCCGCCGTAAAGGTGGAGGAGGACAGAGTCAGTGAGGGCTGCTTCACCCCGCTGGTCCCGCCGGTGCCCGGCTTGGCCGTCTCACAGGCCACACACTTGCCCGCCTCGGGTTTGTTCTGAACCAGACACGTGTCGCAGTCCCAGGTCCCCGCTGGGGGCGCGGCGAACAGAGTGCCGGCGAAACCCGCCGGCTTACCGTCCGCCGGTTTGGACGAGGACGAGCCGGGCCGCAGCGAGGTGCACGCCACGCATTTGCTGTCCGAGGGTTTGTTCTGCACCAAGCAGACGTCACAGTCCCACGTGCCCGCCGCCGGAGCCTTGAACAGGTCACCGAACCCTGCAGAAGAAGAGGTGGTGGAGGACGAAGAGGGGGCTTTGGAGTCTGTGGAGGAGGTCTGCTGGGGAGCAGCGGCAGCAGCATCAGGACCAGGAGAACGCCGAGCTACAGGGGAGGAGGAGGAGGGGGAGGCGAAACCTACATGGAGAGGGAGAGAGACACAACGAGAAGAGGGTTCAAGACAAAAAAAGACATAGATCTTCAATCCTATGAATATCCCTAGGGCATGGGCAAAAATATCCATGTTAAATCGATGTCGTGATAGGAGATTAGATATCGCCTGAGATTTTGGATATCGTAATATCGCGAGTTGTCTTTTCCTGGTTTTAAGACTGGGAAAGTGTGTCATTTTTAGCTCAGCACTCGTCTAAAAATGAAACTGATGCGTTCCCAGTCTTAACTCTCTCACTGCCAGACTCATTTCTGTCTGCGTTTGCCCACTGCCAGCCATTTTTAGATTCTCTTACCTTTTTCAAGTAGTCACAGAATATTTATCTCCAGTATGATCGATCCCCTGATGGCTGCTAATCACTGAGGGTTTCACTGTGTGGTTTCACAAATGTCAACGAGGTCCTCGCGACCTCGTTGACATTAATTGTCCGCCTTTGAAAATAACATGTCTGGACCATAAATACATGTCTCAGTGTCTTGTTATACGTCGTTCTTGGCAGTAAGAGAGTTAATTTAACCCATTAAGACCTGAGGCCGCGTCTAAAAAATTCAAAATCCTAAAATATTTTGGGGAAAAAATATAAAAAAATATTTTTCACGATTTTTCAAAAATAGCAGATCTGCAAGCTCGTAGCGTGGCACTCGGTGCCGCGCTATGAGCTTGTAGATCTGCTATTTTTGAATAGCCAGAGAAATCTAAAGTGACACAGATGCGTTCCAGGTGTTAATGGGTTAATCACGTAAAGCCCTATTTTATATTTTCAAACTTTAACAAAAAAAAAAAAGGGTGAAAAAGTTTCAAAACAGCGGTGAAAACAGCAGACCTACACACTACACAGACCTATGCAAGCTCACAATGCCACCATGTTGATCTGCTATAAGTTTGATATCATTGTCACAATACGATATCAAGGTATTAGGTCAAAAACCTTGTGATATTAGATGTTGTCCATACGGCCCCCAGAGCCCTATGAATATTGTTCAACATCAAACATTGTTATTGGTTCTTACCAGGGGCTTTGAGGAGGTCCAGCACACTGCCCTGCTTCAGGGTCTTGGCTGGTTTGAACGGCCCCTCAAACTCCTCCTCTGTGCTATTGCTTGTGGTCGACTTCACTGTGTGGGGGAACGACAAACAAGTTGTTAGCCGAGCCAGGACCGTCACAATTATTACATAAATCGTGACTTTGTGACGCGTTGTAAGCTATTTACAGGGTTCCCACACATTTTTAACCCATTAAAGGAGAATTTTGGACTAAAGTTTTCATAGAAAAGGTAAGAAAACTTTAGTCCAAAATTCTCCTTTAAAGGGGAAATCCACCCATTTTCAATATTTAACTATGTCATTAATATAGCATAAAGGAGTTGTGTGGAAATAAGAAAAAAATTAAAAAAAAATTAACATTGCAAAAAAATGTAACATTGCAAAAAAATTAACATTGCAAATTACACTGTGATGACTCATCATGGTGTAATTTGCAATGTTAATTTTTTTTTTTCTTATTTCCACACAACTCCTTTATGCTATATTAATGACATAGTTAAATATTGAAAATGGGTGGATTTCCCCTTTAAGACCTGAGGCCGCTTCTAAACATTTTCAAAATCCTAAAAAAAAAAAAACGGAAAAAATATGCAAAACATTTTTTTCACGATTTTAAAAAAATAGCAGATCTTCAAGTTCATATGAGCTTGTATATCTGCTATTTTTGAATAGCCAAAGAAATCTAAAGTGACACAGATGCGTTCCAGGTATTAATGGGTTAACAATGAATTTTCAAAACTTTTCCATAACTTTTCCAAAGTATTTTTACCCCATTTCCAGGACAATAGCAATCATACGAGGCAATAATCAAACCAGTGTGCCATCAATGCCCCAAGACAGACTCGAGCAAAGGTGTCACGTGACAAAAATAGCAGATCTACAAGCTAACAACGCATCAAGTAACACTTGCATTTTACCACATTTTACCCATCTTTCACGTAATGTTAGACATTAAACAATGTATTTTGTTGCCGTCGGGCAGAAACCTCTCATCTCCGTAGTTTAACTTTTTGTTTTTTTTGTAAATCATACAGCGTCACACAAAAGCATCAAAAGTAGCAGATCTACAAGCTCAAAACTCTGAGCTTGTAGATCTGCTACTTCTGCCATTTTAGAATTTGAATCCTGAAAAATAACAGTTTTGAACATTTCCGACCGACAGAGACGATAGCCAAAGATTTTCCAAAACATTTGATTAATTCCAAACCTTTTCCAGGCCGGGGAAAACTGTTTTTCTAATTTAGAAATATTTCCAGGAATTTCTTGACCGTGGGAACCCTGTATTTCTGCTATTTTCAAATGTATAAAATGATTAAATATGTCAATAATGTCTTTGTATATTTAAGTTATTTGTAACATCTGCCCTGTGCAATTTTTGATTAGGAAGCCTAAAAAGGCAAACAGAAATGTATTTTTTTATTCATACGTTCCAATTATGTTCAATGGCCAAACACACAATTAAAATCGTTAATCGCAATTATTTCAGTGACAATTAAACTTTAAATTTGTAATGGTGACAGTCCTAAAGCTGAGCCCGGTTTCTCTCAACACCGCGACCACATTACAGCGTGTCAAGTGAACCTCGGGAGGCGACGAAAAACCCCACCTGCTGCCGTGATGGGACTTGCCAGCTGTCCATTCGACATGGAGAGATCCATCTTTGCTACGGGTGCACTGAAGGTAAATCCAGCCTGGAGGGACGACACGGGAACAACACGGCCATTAGCAGAGTGATATGTCGGTTGAGCTCTGAACAACATCTTTACTGATGTACAAGTAAAGCAGTGGTGGAAAAAGTAGTCAGATATTTTACTTAAGTAAAAGTATCAATACTGCAATATAGAAATACTCCGTTACAAGTAAAAGTCCGTAATTAAAAATGTGCTTGAGTTAAAATACAAAAGTATTGGTATCAAAAGGTCCTTAAAGTACCAAAAGTAAAAGTACTAAAATGTTTGAAAATAGCAGATCTACAAGCTCACAACGCGTCGCGATGCGACGCGTTGTGAGCTTGTAGATCGGCTATTTTCAAATAGCCTAGGTATAAAATAGGGCTAAAGTGGTTAATGTATGTTTTATAATATAATAATTGCTAATTGCAAAGTAACTAGTAACTAAAGTTTTGAAATAATTGTAGTGGAGTAAAAGTACAATATTTGCCTGTGAGATGTAGTGGAGTAGAAGTAAAAGTACTGACAATTGGAAATACTCCAGTAAAGTAAAAATACCTCAAAATTGTACTTAAGTACAGTACTTGAGTAAATGTACTTAGTTACTTTACACCACTGAAGTAAAGCAGTGGTTTTCAACCTTTTTCGCGTCAAGGACGCCCCGAATTGACACATTTTAGCCCACGGACCCCCAATTTGAAAACACATGCCAGGGACTCAACCATTTAGATTTCTTGGGGGTCCCAATCTACACTGTATCATCATCATCATCATTAGTGTTCATTTAACTCTGAGAGTGTACAAATGGAACCAAATGGACCCGTTAGGGTCCATTTGGTTCCATTTGTACACTCTCAGAGTTACAGACACATAAGGGTCAATTTGGTTCCTAACTATTAATTTGGCCGGGGACCCCCTGGAACCCCATCGAGGACCACTGGTGGTCCCCGGACCACTGGTTTTGAGAACCACTGCAGTAAAGTACATGAGATGTGGAGCATTTGTGTGCTTGACTTACAGAAGGGGAAAAGGAAGAAGGGCTAGCAGCAGCGGTTGCCATGACGATAGGGGAGGCAAACGTAAACGGTAGGCAGGGGGGCGTCGAGGCTGCGGGGGGCTCCTGAAAAAAAAATAAAAAAAGGAAAAAAAAAATTGATGAGGTCCAATCACATCAAAATGCTGCTGCACATAGTGTAGTGTTACGGTGATAACAGGAGAACGGTGTGTGAACCAGACCTTCTCTGCAACCGGTTCCTTGGCAGCGGGTGTGAGAGGCCTGGCGGCGGCGAAGGGGGCCGGGCTGGAGTTGATGGAGGAGGTGGGGGGCGGAGGAGCGGTGGAGAAGCTGAACGTGGGCAAGCTGAAGGTGCTGATTGGAAGGGAGATGGCGGGCAGATCCAGTACCTCCATCACCTGAGGATAAACCACAAAACAAAAATGTATCGATTCATTCACGTTAGAGTTCTCAAATTCTACCCGAACCCGACCCGTCCCGACCCGACCCGACGTTTTCGGGCCGAGCCGGGCCTCAAAAGTCTTCATAATAGATAAATACACATTTAGAACAGAATAATAACATTAAAAATATTAAAAAATATATATATATAAAAAAATAAAATCTTTTTTTTTTTTCCCTCTGGTTTTTTTCGGGTTTCGGGCCTAACATGATGGAAATAGTCGAGTTCGGGCCGAGCCTCGGGCCGGCCCAGTCGGGCCCAGTTAGGGCCGAGCCTTAATTTTCAGACCCGTTGAGAACTCTAATTCACGTCAATTCACTGATATAAACATAATAAATCACTTCTCGATTATTTGATTAATCGATGTTTGACCATTCTGGTGGCTGGTGTGTCATGGCAGACCTAGAGCCAGGTTGTGTTCAAGGCGTCTTCCTGTCAAACATTTTTAACTCAAATCTTTGCTTCTGGAGGTCTTCTAAATCCTAACAGTTTTTTGGAAAAAAACTTATGTTACTATAATATCAGTGGTTCTCAAACTTTGTCATGTCAAGCCCCCCCCCCCCCACACACACACACACTAAGCTTTGCCTTACATAACATAATTTATGGGGATATGCAAGCATGGCTCTCAAGTAGGGGTGTGCCGATACACTAATTTCACCAAACGATACGATACGATATTTGGCTCACAACTTCGATATGATTTCGATACGATACGCACTTTTTTTATTATGAAAAATATATGGGGAGAAAAAAAGCAAATGCAAACAAATAATTCTGTTTTTGCATTATTGAGATATGCGAACTTGTAGCTTTTCAGCTACAATAGCCGTTTTGAATCCAAATAGGGCAATAGTGCGACACCTGACCCGAAAAAAAAACATGTTGTCACCCTTTTCACCTCGGGGATGTTTGCATGCCTGATTATTATTGTAAAAAAAAAAAGAAGTTTTTTTTATTTTATTTTTTAACGATTTTCTTTCCCCAAAACGATACATATCGTCACGAAAACGTATCGCGATATATCGCGGGACGATATATCGGCACACCCCTACTCTCAAGGTAGTCTGGCATAACCAGACTAACTATTCCACAATCTCCGAATGCTATAGAGTCTGGAACTACACCTCCCGAAAGCAGAGAAAGCAAAGTGGTCATCCGTTAGTCTAGCCTGGTAAACACCCCCTCCCTCCGGAAATCTCATGCATTGCATTGCATTTGGTTTCAGGAAGGAGGGTCTGGGATTGCTCACAGAGTAAAGCTGCCCGAACCGCTGCGCATACGAACCAATCAGCGGCTGCTAGGGGCGGGATCATCCAATCACCTGCCTAGTAGCTTGAAAAAATGAAACTCCGTCTGTCATCGATTCTGCGCCCGGAGTCTCAGATGCAAGTACGCTGTGAAACAAAATGTGTGTCGCAAGCTTCTTCCATTTGACGGAGTGAGGTTACCGTTAGTCATCTCCGTTCACGAAAATACATTTTTAAATATCTTTACATTTAATTTTTGAATATCCATTTCTGATAAGCAGCAAGCTATATATGCTTCGATTGTTTTGATTTATAATAGGACAATTTTGCGTGACTTAACAGACGAAATGGAAGCGGGGAAAAGGAGTCGCATCCGCGTTATCCTAAGATCATTTTCAGAGCTTCCGCTGTGCCGGACTGTATGACAGAAGCATTTGAACAGGGAGGCAACAGTCTGGCTCATGAGACTACTCTCAAGGTAATGGCTATAAACAGCAAATTGTGGGTTTTGTGTTTGTTTTTAGTTTTAGTCTGTTCCCCATTAAATACGGGACCTGATGGCAAGACTTAAGCCCCCTTTCCACCGCAGCTTAAGCACCACACTACACCACACCACACCGCATCAAAATATCTACCTTTTCCATTACACAAAAGTACCCCCTCTCAAATCCACAGGTATGAGTAGCAGACTCCGGTCATTGACACTCATTTGTAATGTAAACATAGATGGAGGTCATTGCTTTTTGTCTAACAATGTAATGTAAATGAGTGGCCAACTGTCCTGTATACAAATGCAAATCACCTGTGCACGTGTGGGTGAACCATTTGGTTCGGTATGAACCAAATGGATCCTTATAACTGTGATTATAATACAATATAAATTATAATGTATTACAACTATGCTAATTATAATACACTATAATGCATTATAACTGATTATAATACAATATAAATTATTATAATTTATTACAACTATGATATTTAGAACACACTATAATAGATTACAACTGTGATCATAATACACTGTAAAGTAGTATAATGTTTTACATATGATAATTATAACACACTATAATAGATTACAACTGTGATCATAATACACTATAAAGTAATATAATGTTTTACAACTATGATAATCATAATACACTATAATAGATTATAACTGTGATTATAATACACTATAAATTATTATAATGTTTTACAACTATGATAATTATAACACACTAGAATAGATTTTAACTGTGATTATAATAATATATAAAGTATTATAATGTTTTACAACTATATCCTGTTCTAAATAAAAAGTCGGTGAGTGATCAGTCATTATGAAGTGTTTGGCCCCGCTTGGCCTAGCTCAGACCTACCCAGGACTGGGTACTTTTTAGGCACCAGTTTAGTACCACTTACACACCACTCTACCCACTTCATTGTAGTGGAAACCGAGGCACAAGTGGACGGTGTGGTGTGGGGTAGGGTGAGGCCATGCATATGGAAAGCCGCCTTAATAGATAGGTTAATCCTCAACTTCTTGTTTCATGTCAATCCTGTCGGAGCAGTTTTTGCTCGAGGCAGTTTGGGGATAGTCGCTCTGTAATTTGACTTATCTCTCAAAATATCTAGAGTACAAAAATAACACTGGCACGGTTAAAAGAGCCAAGAATTCTTAACTACCCTGCAGTCAGTGCATGTTAGATAACAATGTGTTTTCAGCCACATCCGGACACTTTCGGCAGAGCCAATGCACCGTTTTACTCTGCACAGAACAGGGTTTATGGTCTACAAGCTCCCAACACGTCACGTTGTGAGCTTGTGGATAAGGGTTATTTTTGTCAAATGTTTGCCCCCAGAACAGGGACGCTAGTATATGTTTTTGTTTTTTTTACCCATTAAGTCCGGGAACACATCTGTGTAACCACTTTAACCATTATCTTTATACTTTGGCTATTTAAAAATGGCAGATATACAAGCTCATAGCTTGTATATATCTGCGAGTGCCACGCTATTTTTGCTATTTTTGAAAAATCGTGAACATTTGTGCAAATCTTTGAATATATATATACATTTTTAAAGCGAACATTTTTAACTCGAATCTTTGCTTCTGTCCCTGGAACAACATATTTTGAGATGGGGGTCCGCGGCCAAATACATATAATTTTGGGGGTCCTTGACATGAAAAGGTTTGAGAACCACTGATTATAGCAAGATTTAGAAGACATTTGTAGAATCCCCAGAAGCAAAGATTTCAGTTACAATGTTTGCTTTAAAACATATATTCAAAGATTTGTACACATTTTCAACGATTTAAAAAAAATTAGCAGATCTACAAGCTCTTATGAGCTTGTACATGTGCTATTTTTGAATAGCCAAAGAAGTCTTAAAATGACACAGATGCGTTCCCGGTCTCAAAGGGTTTTAAACAGACGGACAGAGCCCTTACTTCTTCGTCCTCTGGGCGTTTGGAGGAGACCCGTGTGGACGTCCTCTCTCTCTTCATCTTGCCCCCTCCAGAGCCTGCGCTGCTGGCTGCGGGCGTGCTGGACATGGGGTAGGCAGGCCCGCTGGAGATGGTTGTGCTGCTGGAGACGAGGAGGAAGACAGGGACAGTCAGGCCACATTCTAATACATTTACACCCCAATCCCTGACTACTGGTACAGGTCATTTTCAAGTTATTTCTTTTGAGTATTTAAGTTATTTGCATGACAATCTTTAACAAAAATGGTGACACCCTCCAAACTATGGCTTTCCTTGCCATCGATGAGTTTGGACGAGTTTTTGTTTTCAGTGGTTTACCACTAGATGGCGCCGTTACCTTTACTATGATTGATGCTTTCAATGGCTGATGACGTCAGTAATTAAAAGCTCATTTACTTCCTGTTTATTTCCTGCAGTGAAATGGCCATATCTCTCCGTTCCTCCTGCTTTACGGCAAAACAAGCCACATTGAAACGGCCATAGCTCTTGAATGGAGGATCACGTCCGGACAGTTTTCTTTACTACGACACCCGCGTGCGTGTAATGAGCCGATCTCGGTGAGGAGAGGCGGTCACGGTTAATATTCCATGATTTTTTAAAAAGGTACAGTAAAAATCGCTGTTTTTGCTGGCAGCAGTGGTTCACTATTACTCTGGCAGTCAAAGAGTTAACCCATTAAGACCGGGGACGCATCTGCGTCTCATTTTAAGATTTCTTTGGGCTATTCAAAAATAGCAGATCTACAAGCTCATAGCGCGGCACCGAGTGCCGCGCTACGAGCTTGTAGATCTGCTATTTTTGAAAAATCGTGAAAAAATATTTTCCAGATTCTTTTCAAAAAACTGTTGAGATTTAGATTTTTTTTAAGAATGGCCTCAGGTCTTAATGGGTTAATGAAACATCCATTACCTTAGAGAAGGACCTGGGTCTGATTCAGGGATGACAGGTGATTGTCTTGAGGGCTGGAAGGAGAAAAAAAAAACCAAAACAAACAGTTGAAGGTGACATTCAGTCATATTTAACCACTTGAACCCTTGGCATCCATTTTCTGGGCATTTCTTAATAATAGGCAAACCATTCAGCTAAGATAGGCAAACATTCCACGAAAATAGCCGATCTACAAGCACACGCACAGCGTTGTGCACTTGTAGAGTGGCTATTTTCGCAGAAGAGATTTGCCATAGAGGGGGGCCAAGGAGGACCCCCGGTCAATGAAGAACCCGGGGGCCACAAGCGTCCCCCCACCTTCACTTAATGCGGCCCGCAGGTTAATAAATAATACTGATATATTATTGATTTCAGCTGTTACAATTCCAAAAGGTGCAAACATGAGTCATGACCCGCTTTAATTACTTCAGTCTATATTAGTAGCTTAATTACTAGTACTAAAATTCTATTGTCTTTTTTATGTCCAATGTATTTGTATTTAACCCATTAAGACCTGGAACTGTGTCATTTTTTGATTTGAGTTAAAAAGCATTATTTTACACTTTGGGCTATTCAAAAATAGCAGATATACAAGCTCATAGCGCGGCACCGAGTGCCGCGCTACGAGCTTGTAGATCTGCTATTTTTGAAAAATCTTGAAAATGTGTGCAAATCTTTGAATATATATATTTTTAAAGCGAACATTTTTAACTCAAATCTTTGCTTCTGGGGGGGTCCCTGGAACAAGATATTTTGATGGGGGTCGACGGCCAAATACATATAATTTTGGGGGTCCTTGACATGAAAAAGATTGAGCACCACTGATATAGAAACATACGTTTTTCAGAATACTGTTGAGATTTAGGGAGACATGTAGAATCGGCTTCAGGTCTCAATGGGTTAACCCATTAATACCTGGAACGCATCTGTGTCACTTTTAGATTTCTTTAGGCTATTCAAAAATAGCAGATATACAAGCTCATAGCGCGGCACCGAGTGCCGCGCTACGAGCTTGTAGATCTGCTATTTTTGAAAAATCGTGAAAAAAATGTTTTTTACATTTTTTTCCGAAAAACTGTTAGGATTTAAAAAATGTTTAGAAGCGGCCTCAGGTCTTAATGGGTTAAGAGGTGTCTGCCCGACAGTATATGCAACGTGGCCCTCTGGAGTGAGAGTAGGAAATATAGTGGCCCTCTCCATCATCAAAGTTGCATCAGCCCTGGTTTAAGTGGTTAATACAGGAGGTCCACATAAGAGTTGTACAGTAAAGGTAAGACCAATACGTACGGGTCTGACTGCGTCTCTGAGGGTCCTGTCCAGGGCGGGGGTCAGAGAAGGGGTCCTGCTGTCCAGGGCGATGATGATGCCCCCTCCGGTGGTCAGAGAGGGGGTGGTGGTCCTGTCCAGGGCGATGATGCCCCCGGGGGTCAGGGAGGGCCTGAAGGAGACGGAGCGGTTCCCAGACACCGAGGCCGCTGCTGGGATCAGCAGCTTCTGTACCGGAGGGAGAGGACTGGACTCCAGCTGGAGAGAGCGAGAGAGAGAGAGAGAGAGGTGGAACGTCAGTGGTGGAAAAAGTACTCACATTTCTTACTTAACCCTTTAACACATCCACCGCCAGAGGTTAATCTCATAATGTACTCACCAGTGCCAAGGTGTTTTTGTTGTTTTTTTGTTTTTTTCATGTCGCCATAGATCTTGTTAAAATCCTTAAGATTGAGCCGTGAACGGTCTGTTTACATCCGCGAGATCTCCCTGTATCTCCCAGTGAAGACCGCGTGTCAAACGGACTTCCATGACTGTAGTTAGAGCGGATTACGTTAAACAGTGAAATGCGAGGAGAAAAAACTACAGGAAGAGAATTGAGTTTCAGTTTCGTCTGTAGAATGGGAGCGGGCGTGATCGTCGAAACCGGATCCCAAATAATTCTATTTCCTGTCATCAAACCGGAAACGGAAGTGGATCAAAAAAATTCCGAAAGTGCACCCGGACCGCGCATGCGCGAAAAGACCGCAGCCCGTAGGACTACGGGCTCGGCGCTTAACCGTTGGATTTAACGGCCCGTAGAACTACGGGCCCGGCGGTAAAGGTGTTAAGACCTGAGGCGATTCTTCAAAATGTTTTCTAAATCCTAACAGTTTTTTGAAAAAAAAATCCCAAATTTTTTTTCCCAAGATTTTTCAAAAATAGCAGATCTACAAGTTCATAGCGCGGCACCGAGTGCCGCGCTATGAGCTTGTATATCTGCTATTTTTGAATAGCCAAAGACATCTAAAGTGACACAGATGCGTTCCAGGTATTAATGGGTTAAGTACAAGTATCAATACTGCACTGTAGAAATCCTCTGTTACAGGTAAAAGTCCAGAATTCTAAATTTACTTGAGTAAAAGTACAAAAGTATTGGTATCAAAATATACTTAGGAGTACAAAAGTAAAAGTACTCATCATGCAGAATGTCCCATTTCACAAGTTCAAATGTATAAAAAGCTCACAATGCGTTGCCACGCGTTGTACAAGGTTTCCCACCCCGACAGCAACGATATTGCAATAAGTGCAAATGAATGGAAATAAACAAAACAATAAAAAAGGCAGCACGCAGCTCATGTTAGCTGAAGCTTGTGGGCCGTTCATTCAACAGCTCATTGTTGTAGACTGGAGGGCAGCTGTCTCACAGCTGGAACTGACTGTTAGTTCTCACTACAGACTTGCAGGGCCAGCCCTGGCAACCATTTAACCCATGAAGACCGGGAACTGAGCATACGGTGTCATTTTTAGATTTCTTTGGCTATTCAAAAATAGCAGATCTACAAGCTCATAGCACGGCTACGAGCTCGTAGATCTGCTATTTTTTGAAAAAAAAGGAAGAAAGTTTGTGCAAATCTTTGAAAATATGTATTTCAACGCGAGCATTTGTAACTTCTGGGGGACGCTACAAATGTCTTCTAAATCCTAACAGTTTAAAAAAAAACTATTTTGTTGCCATAATCAGTGGTTCTCAAACTGTTTCATGTAAGGGACCCCCAAAATGATATGCTTTTGTATGTTGCATGTTGTTCCAGGGACCCCCCAGAAGCAAAGATTTGAGTTAAAGATGTGAATATATAACACCTATATAGCACAAATTTTCACGAAAAAAAAAAAAAAAAAGCAGATCTACAAGCTCGTAGCGTGGCTATGAGCTTGTAGATCTGCTATTTTTAAATAGCCAAAGTATAACGTATGGATAAAGTAGTTACACAGATGCGTTCCCAGTTTTAATGGGTTAACAATGGACTACAAAACTATCACACACACACACACACACACACACACACACACACACACACACACACACACACACAGAGTCATAATTTTACAACAACCAAATGATGGTGCAGCCAAGCAAACACACACACACACACGTTTGCATTACTGTACTTGTGAGAACATCAACACTTTAGGAAACCGATTTCATGATTGTTTGATATTTTGGGGCATTAGCCGAAAAATAGCAGATCTACAAGCTCACAACGTGTTGCAGCGCGACACGTTGTGAGCTTGTAGATCGGCTTGACATCGTAGATCGTGTTTGACATCGCCGCACAACTAAGTATAAAATGGGGGAAAATCTAACCCCAACCCCCTAAACCTAACCTCCAAAAAGGTCTAATCCTGAACCTATAACCCCAACCTGAATCTTGTTCTAATTGTAAACGTATCTATAAAAAAAAATTGTCCTCACAACATCCATTTCTCATATTCTACTATACTTTGGTCCTCACAAGTATAGTAATACACACACACACACACACAGCTGAACAGCTGTGCCCTGACCTGAGAGAACCCCTGTTCGACTGGCATAAAGAGGGCCAACAGGCGGGACATGAAGAGTGACAGCAGACGGGCCAAAGCAAGTGCAGCGGGACTTGTACAATGACATAGCTGTTCACCATCTCTACAGGCTGTTCACCATCTCTACACGCTTCCTACAGGCTGTTCACCATCTCTACAGGCTTCCTACAGGCTATGGAGTAAACATCACTGAGTGACGCATCAGCTGGCGTGTGTGTGTGTGTGTGTGTGTGTGTGTGTGTGTGTGTGTGTGTGTGTGTGCTGCATGCACATGCTTAGTAAGGAGGGCTTACAGCGACCTGTTGAGTCTAATGCACATTCAAACCTACTCTGCTGAGCCTTATGGTACGTTCACACTGGCAGATTAAAAGATACAAAAATACACCTGCATCTTTGTCGCTGTGTTTGTGTCTGTGTTTGTTTGTGTGTGTATCTGTGTTTGTCGCTGTGTTTGTATCTGTGTTTGTTTGTGAGTGTATCCGTGTTTGTATCTGTGTTTGTCGCTGTGTTTGTCGCTGTGTTTGTATCTGTGTTTGTCGCTGTGTTTGTATCTGTGTTTGTTTGTGTGTGTATCTGTGTTTGTATCTGTGTTTGTATCTGTGTTTGTTTGTGTGTGTATCTGTGTTTGTCGCTGTGTTTGTATCTGTGTTTGTTTGTGTGTTTATCTGTGTTTGTCGCTGTGTTTGTATCCGTGTTGCTCCACGCAGTCGCTGACGTCATCAAAACCCAGCTCAACTTGGAATTTGTAGCTTTGCATCTTTGTCGCTAGAGCTACAAACGTTGGATGTATCTTCATGTGGCTGGTTTCCACTGAAAATGAATGGTTAGCATGTATCTTTTAATCTGCCCGTGTGAACGCACCATTATGCTTAATTTATAACTCTCCGTCAAAAACTTGACTATTATAACTCTTTCCTTACTGGCCTCCCGGCATGTGCACTTAAGCCTCTCCAAATGATCCAGAATGCCGCAGCACGCTTGGTCTTCAAAACAGCCAAAAATGTCACATGTCCCCCCCCCCCCTTCTCCGCTCCCTCCATTGGCTCCCAGTCACTGCCCTCACAGAGTACAAAACACTGATGTTGGCCCACAAAGCATCCAAAAAGGTATGGCACCCCCATATCTTCAAAGCCTGATCCATCCCTACAAAACCCCATCCCGCTCTCTCAGATCAGCTAACACAGGGGAACTGTCAGAACCTAAAACACCCGGGACAACGCTCCACACGCATTACCAGACTCTTCTCCCTCCTGGCTCCCAAACTATGGAATGAACTCCCCATTGCAGTAAAAAAACTGCAGACTCACTCCCAATTTTCACCGTGGTGAAATCCGGCTTTGTCGAACATCAATATGAACACAATTGGCCTGTGTTTGGGGGAGGGGGAGTGGCCGGGAGAGCGGCCGGATGGGAACAGAGAGGTTTCCCAGTTCGATTCCCGGGCTCCCCCAGAGTTAGTGTGGAAGTGTCCTTGAGCAAGACGCTGAACCCCTAATTGCTCCCGATGAGCAGCTTGGTGCCTTGCATGGTTTCCTCCACCATCGGTGTGTGAATGTGTGTGTGAATGTGTGTGTGAATGTGTGTGTGAATGGGTGAATGTAATGCACAATCTATGTAAAGCGCTCTGGATAAAAGCGCTGTATAAATGCACCATTAGAAGCCGGGGCGGGGAGGAGGGTGATAATTGTCACCCCGCACGTACTCCTCTTACGGGCTGGGTCTGCACCCGTCAGCATGTTGGGGCGGGAGGAGTAGGACGATAAGGCTCTACTACGTCCTCCCGGCGGAGGCTCCTCACTGGCAGGGGAGTCAGTAGGATACGACAGCAGTGACCACACACAGAAAGTGTGTGTGGGGAGTGGGGACAAACTAATTGGCATAATGAGTGACCAAATTGGGGAGAAACGGTGTAAAAAAGGTGTTAACCCATTAAGACCTGAGGCAATTCTTAAAAATGTTTTCTAAATCCTAACAGTTTTTTGAAAAAAATCAAACATTTTTTTTCAAGATTTTTCAAAAATAGCAGATCTACAAGCTCATAGCGCGGCACTCGGTGCCGCGCTATGAGCTTGTATATCTGCTATTTTTGAATAGCCAAAGAATTCTAAAGTGACACAGATGCGTTCCAGGTCTTAATGGGTTAAAATATGAATAGCTACGTCGCACTGGCACGCTTTGTTTGAGTTTGTAGATCTGCTACTTTCCGCACAATCGTACGACAGAGTATGAATCGAGCTTCATAGCAGGCGAGCGCCGATACCAACGTTGTCCTGAATATGTCACACGGGACAGGACATAGGAACAAACCCCCATGTCGTTACAGGACTTTAATAATAAAGGTAGACTCACCCGTTTCCTCTTGACTTGGTAATGTGAACGGTCTAGATTTGTGCCATCCAGTGACTGGAGAGAAAGACAAAAAGCAAAATGGTTTCATGGGAAATGCCCTTCTCACTGGGGTTTACTTGTGTCTTATCCTCTTATAATGTAGGCATTTAGCAGACACTCTTATCCAGAGCAACTTACAATAAGCAAGGTAAACACACACATCAAATGCAGAGAGACAAGTGTAGTGCCTCAGTAAACTGGGATCACAAGTACACAATGAACCTACTAGGATCTGTCTAAATAACCTGCTATCTACATTTTTACATTGAGGTCAGGAAAAACAAGTCTAAGTATCAAAAACATGAGAACAAATGACCACAGTAAGTCTGCATGGTCGTCATAACGAGGGCAAGTGCTACGGGATAAGGAGCTTCATCAAAACCCCCCCCTCCCCAAAAAAAGAACTACCTACAAATGAGATAATGAAAGACAGTCGAAGGCAAAAGACTTACTGTTGACAGGGGAGAGGAGGCTGCAGAGGGGATTCTCTTAGCATCCTGTGTGAAAAAACAAAACAAAACACCTCAATTATTATCACAGAAACACATTGTTTGATAAGATGAGAGCATTGAAGCCAAGATGATGATGTATGAAAACACTCGTTTACATAATGGCCACCGTCGATGGCAACAGATTCATCATTTCTAAATTAAGTTCACAGTCATGCTTCTCGTAAGTTCATCTACACTGTGTGTGTGTGTGTGTGTGTGTGTGTGTGTACTCACCGCCAGCGGGCTGGACATCCGCTCCAGGGACTGTAGGATGCGTTTGGCGGTGGCGCTGGTCACCCCACAGGGCTGGGCCCCGGCGGGCTTGGCTTTGATCTGCCGCCTCACAGGGGCCTGCAGGAAAAAAAACACACGAAAAGTAACACAATTTATTAACACATTAACCGCCAAGAACGTAGTCCTACGGTCCGTTAAATCCAACTGTTAAGCGCCGAGACCGTAGCCCTACGGTCCACGGTCTTTTCGCGCTAAAGATTTCCGGGTGCACTTTCGGAATTTTTTTGATCCACTTCCGTTTCCGGTTTGATGACCGGATTTATTTATTTATTTATTTGGGATCCGGTTTTGACGATCACGTCCGCCCTCGTTCTACAGACGAAACTGAAACTCAATTCTCTTCCTGTAGTTTTTTCTCCTCGCATATCACTGTTTAACGTAATCCGCTCTAACTACAACATGGATGCCCCGTTTGACACGTGGTTTTCACTGGGAGATACAGTGAGATGTCGCCGAAGTAAACAGACCGTGTACGGCTCAATCTTAAGGATTTTAACAAGATCTATGGCGACATGAAAAAAACAAAAAAACAACAACACCTTGGCACTGGTGAGTACATTATGAGATTAACCTCTGGCGGTCGATGTGTTAAAAAGATACAATCCGTAACGTTACATTTCATGTCCTACCAGTGTTGATTTCATCAACTAAAACTATGACGAAAAAAGTTTGTCGACTACCTTTTTTCACTGACGAAAACTAGATAAAAACTAAGCTATGATGACTAAAACTAAGACTAAATATATTGACAATTTTGTCAACAAATAAAAACTAGACTAAAATGTTACGATAGGGACGAGTGGAGAAGAGATCCAGTAGAACTAAAAGACAAGTCATTTTATGCCTGGTTGCGCTTTGAAAATAGCAGATCTTGTAGAGCTTGTAGATCTGCTATTTTCAGCATGCAACCAAGTGTAAAATCAGCCATTACGACATCATCAAGGCACCGCCTAAATACATTTTAGTCGACTAAATCAACTGTAGATTTAGTCGAATATAATCTTATGATATTTAGTCGACGGCAACTAGACAAAAACTAAAACATTTCAGATTAAAATAAGACTAAAAAAATATGGAGATGTATTCAAAAGACTGACTGAATCAAAGTTTGCCGTCAAAATCAACACCCGGGTGTCCTACCCAGGATTTGACTCATGAGGCCATAGTTCTACCTCCTTTTGGAATGGAAGAGGATTGCTGGTCGTTAGATATTTGTAGAATGCCCAGAAGCAAATATTTGAGTACAAATGTTCACCTTAAAAAATATATATCTATAAGATTTGCACACATCTTCACGATTTTTCAAAAAATAGCAGATCTACAAGCTCATAGCGCGGCATCGGATTTTGAATAGCAATAATATCAATATTTTTGAATAGCCAAAGCAATCTTAAAATAACACACAGATGCGTTCCCGGTCTTAACACATTCCATGCCAGACGTTAATCTCATAATGTACTCACCAGTGCCAACGTGTTATTTTTTTATTATTTATTTTTTTTCACGTCGCCATAGACCTTGTTAAAATCCTTAAGATTGAGCTGTGCACTGTTTGTAAACATCACGGACATCTCCCTGCATCTACCAGTGAAGACCACGTGTCAAACGGGGCATCCATGTTGTAGTTAGAACGGTTTACGTTAAACAGTGATATGCGAGGAGAAAAAACTACAAGGAGAAAATGGAGTTTCAGTTTCGTCATTAGAACGGGGGCCGACGGGATCGGCAAAACCGGATCCCAAATAATTCCGTTTCCGGTGGTGCTACCGGAAACGGAAGTAGATCAAAAATTTCAGAAAGTGCACTTTTGGTGAAATCAACGCGAACCGGCGGTTCGCGTAGATCTACGCGATTGGCACGTGGCGGCTTTAAATAGGTTCGCGTAGATCTACGCGATTGGCAGTCAATGTGTTAATGGGTTAAGGAACTGGACTGGTTGAAATCCTGAAGGAATCCCAACCCTAAAGGTCATTAGACACCGGCGAATATGAGAATATACGCAACATTCTGACTCGTTCCGAATAATGAATACATATTATTCGCATGAAAAATTCGCCCCCGGTGTGTAAGGGGCTTAACTGTGTAAATGTGTGGACGGATGGTTTAGGAGCGTCATTGTACCTGGTAAGGTGTGCTGGGGCGTGGTTGCCGGGCACTCCTGGACGCAGACGCCCCGCCGTAGGTGGTCTTCCCCGGGTAGAAGGGTGAATCCCCCAGCCGGCTGGAGTTCAGCACTGTGCTGTTCAACGATGACGCCTGAGGGGTGACAACAAGTCTGTGAAATTAGTACTGCGTCATGACAGGACTTTAAAAATTAAAGGATATTTGTAGATATTTGAGACGTCCCCATATTTTTCCTACTTTCTCGCAGCTCCCTTAACTCCTTAATGGCACGATGTACCCCAATACTACTGTATGGTCTTTATTTATTGTCCGTTATTCAGACAGGTGAATGACAGGTGATGGGGGAAGCAACAGAGTGAGTTCTTCTGTACTGACACTTCATTAACACATCCACTGCCAAGGGCTAATCTCATAATGTACTCACCAGTGCCAAGGTGTTTTTGTTGTTTTTTTGTTTTTTTCATGTCGCCATCATGTTGCCTTGTTAAAATCCTTAAGATTGAGCGCTACACAGTCTGTTTACATCCGCGAGATCTCCCTGTATCTCCCAGTGAAAACCACGTGTCAAACGGGGCATCCATGTTTGAGTTAGAGCGGATTACGTTAAACAGTGAAATGCGAGGAGAAAAAACTACAGGAAGAGAATTGAGTTTCAGTTTCGTCTGTAGAACGGGAGCGGGCATGATCGTGAAAACCGGATCCCAAATAATTCTATTTCCTGTCATCAAACCGGAAACGGAAGTGGATCAAAAAAATTCCGAAAGTGCACCCGGACCGCGCATGCGCGAAAAGACCGCAGCCCGTAGGGCTACGGTCTCGGCGCTTAACAGTTGGATTTAACGGCCCGTAGGACTACGGTCTTGGCAGTTAATGTGTTAACAACTCTTTCAGTGCCACAATACGTCAAATACGTCATGAGGCCTGACGCCCCGTGTGCCACAGTACGTCAAATACGTCATGAAAAAAATAAATAATAATTTTTTTTTTTTTTTTGAAAAACATGTTCAGAACCCAAGATATGATGATTTGAAGATTTGCTGCTCCATTCACTTCTTGTTTAACTTTTTACTGAAAAAGGCTGTATCTCGGCTCCTAAGCACTTTTTTTTTTACAATTAATTTTGGTTGTGGCACTCAAAACCAAAATTCCATAAATAAGCATGGCATTGAAAGAGTTAACTGGCGTCCCACAGGGGTCTATACTTGTCCCACTACTCCCCCCCCCCCCCCCCCACTTTACCAAATCTCTGTGCCGAAATATGCTGATCTACAAGCTAGATCAGCCATTTCTGGTGAACGTTGGGCTCCAGAACGGGGACGCTCTAGGGTTCATGTGTGGTGAAGAGATGCTCACATTAGAAGAGGTTCCAAAGACCGACAGGTTGAAGGAGGGCTTCTTCAGGCTGGACTGGGCGTGGTGATGCTGCTGGGGACCAGAGTGAGTTCTGTCCGTCTCTGGGGACCACAGCTGGGGTATGGATGCCGTCTTGGACGTGGGTACATCTGTGGAGAAACATTTATCATCATTTCATGAAATGTCCCATTGTCACGTGTGAGTGGGACTCAGGATTCAGATCTTATCCTGGGCAAAGCGATTGTGATACACGAGACTATCCCGATAATCATCTAAATACGCTTAAAGCTATTAAAATGCCACTAGGCTATACTATAATAACTTTACATTTAGCTTTACATTTAGTTAAGAAACTAATGTGTTATTGCATCCTCTCGTCAACACTCGCGTAAATCACACGGAAAACCCATGAATACAAAGAATCTACCCATCAACCTGAATGATATCCAAGCACTCACATACAATTAGTTTTGTTTTTAGATCACACAGACGGGTACAGCAAGGACAACATAATGAATCATTATCATATTACATTCTTAAATAAAGTAATCAAATTATAAGGTCACTGGTGCATAAACAAAGGATATATAAAGGGTTCCCCCTCTACACCCAATCTAAAAGCTCTCTGTGTGAGCTTGTAGACTGTGAATGTTGGCCCCCAGAACAGGCATGCTACTAGGGTTAAATAACATTCAGCTAGCATTGTGGCACACAGTCCAACCGTGGCACTTCTCCGTCATCAAACGGTACTACTAGACTTGTGGCCTAGAGGGTGAGACATGCCAAACCACAGTCCTTTACAAGACAGTTTGAAGTGCAAAAAAAATAAAAAAATCAGCATGTTCACTTTGTGTGGCTTTAGCCGTGCTCAACACAGTTTTTCCACACACACACACTCCCCGTTACGGGGATATAGCAGATATACAAGCTCATAGCGCGGCACCGAGTGCCGCGCTATGAGCTTGTAGATCTGCTATTTTTGAAAAATTGTGAAAATGTGTGCAAATCTTTGAATATATATATTTTTAAAGCGAAAATGTTTAACTCAAATCTTCGCTTCTGGGGGGTCCCTGGAACAACATATTTTGAAAAGGGGGTCCACAGCCAAATACATATAGTTTTGGGGGTCCTTGACATGAAAAAGATTGAGCACCCCTGATAGAGAAACATGTGTTTTTCAGAATACTAATGCGTGATTTGTTTTACAAGACAGTTTGAAGTGCAAAAAAAAAAATGTCAGCATGTTCACTTTGTGTGGCTTTAGCCGTGCTCAACACAGTTTCTACACACACACACACACACCGTTACCTTTGTCAGAGGCGCGGGAGGAGAAGCCGCTGGTGGTGGAGATGTTGTCGTCCTCGTGCTGCGACAGGTTGTCCTTGATCTCCTTGACCAGGGAGAAGCCCGTGGAGAAGACCCCCGGGGGGGCGGCGGAGGAGGTGGAGGGCAGGGAGAACAGGCTGCTGGAGGGCATGATGGGGGAGGAGGCGTCCAGTGGGGGGAAGTGGAGGTGGTGGGCGTGGTGGTGTTGGTGGGAGCGGTTGAGCGGCGGCCGTGACAGCACGCCGTCCTGGAAGTTCAGGGACGCCCTGCTGGTCGAAGGCTCTGGAAGGAGGGGGGGGGGGGGGGAGAGGGTTAGCAACTTGAGTTCTCAACAGGCCTGAAAATTAAGGCTCGGCCCGAACAATTACCATACTTTCAGGGCCGAAAGGGTGTCATATGTGCTTAACACATTGACCGCCGGGCCCGTAGTTCTACGGGCCGTTAAATCCAACGGTAAAGCGCCGATCCCGTAGCCTACGGGCTGTGGTGCTTTTTCCTTTTTTTCGAAAAAAAAACTTTTTTCAATTTTCTAGTACGGCACATTTCATTGTAACACCACCGGAAACAGAATTATTTGGGATCCGGTTTTGACGATCACGCCGGCTCCCATTCTAAAGCGCACACTGAGACGCCATTTTCTTCGATTGTAGTTTTTCTCCTCGCTGATCACTGTTTAACATAAACCGTTCTAACTCAAACATGGATGCCCCGTTTGACACGTGGTTTGGACTGGTAGACGCAGGGAGATGTCTGCGATGTTTACAAACAGTGCACAGATCAATCTTAAGGATTTTAACGAGGTCTATGGTGACGTGAAAAAAACAAAAAACAATAAAACGTTGGCACTGGTGAGTACATTATGAGATTAACCTCTGGCTGTCAATGTGTTAACACACAACACTTTTTTTTTAAATATATTTTTCCCACGTGGGGCGCTCCAACGAAACTTTGGGATCATCCAAGGAGTCTCTGAGAAGGAGAGGCCGGATGTGGATCCATGTCAAAAAATGCTTCCGGTCGGCCGCTCCAATGTTAACTCCTCGACTAAAAGTTTAATATCTCCATTTCTTTTTAACGTGGTGGAAGCGAGCCGTTTTCGATCGGCGATCACTCTGCAATGGAGGATCGCGTTAGAAATATTATTGTTCCAGGCGTTAGTCGGGACCCTCCGCCGTCTCGCACGCACGCTTTGTTTACATGCACTTCCGCGTCGGGGCTTCTACAGCACGAAACCTATCAACGTAAGTGGATGGAAGATATGCAGGCACTGAACGTACAGTATTTTAATAAACCTCTGGCACACAATGTGTTAAGATGTTGGAGTCAAAGGTTTTTAACGAGGGAATATTCAATATCTGGCTCAATTTTGGGGCTCTGGCTCATGGACTAAATGTGTGTGTGTGTGTGTGTGTAATATCTCCATTGGTCTCACCTGTGTGAGTGTTACTGGGCTCTGGGGAGTCCCGTCCGTCGACGGGAGGCGGTCCCTCCTCTTCGCCGCCGTTGGGGGGAGGGGGAGGGAGAGGAGGGGGCTGGTTGTTCTGCTCCGTGTCGTCGGCCCCTTCCTCCCCGCTGTTGAAGTATCGCTGTAGCCATGAGGGAACGATGCTCTTCACTGTGTCTGTCACTCTGCTGATCAGGCCTGGCTGCTGCTGAGGAGGAGGAAGAGGAGGAAGAGGAGGCCATGCATTAGTGGTCAGTTCAGTGACAGTGAGTGAGTTCAGTGAGTGGAGAGAGAGAGGGCACAGAAAGTGAAGGAAGGCTTCATGTAGGGGCTTTTAACCCATTAATACCTTTAAAAATACCATTAATACCTTTAAAAAAAATCTAAATCCTAACAGTTTTTTGAAAAAAATATAAAAAATATTTTTTCACGATTTTTCAAAAATAGCAGATCTACAAGCTCGTAGCGCGGCACTCGGTGCCGCGCTATGAGCTTGTATATCTGCTATTTTTGAATAGCCAAAGGCATCTAAAGTGACACAGAAGCGTTCCAGGTATCAATGGGTTAAAAGAACGACTTTGCGTGATTTGTTTTATATTCGTTTTATTTAAAGATGGTAATAGACCAAAGATTTTTTTTTAAATAAAGCCCTGGTTGGAAAATTACCACCTTATATCTCTTCCATGCCAAGTCAGAAATCTAGACACAGTCTAACTCGCTCCAGCGATTGGCTAGTCCTTCTGGTTCCTTTTGCCAGTTCGGAACTGGGAAAAGACTGCTTTCAAGCTTTGGTGCACCAGAGTCTTGGAACCTCTTGCAACAAGAGCTTAAACTGAATACCCTAGCATCTATTGGCCATTTTAGGAATTTATATAATAACCGTGCATTACCTGTATGCAACGGTTTTAACTGTTGTCAACATTATTGTTTTTCTTGTTGTTCTTATATTTACATGTGTGTAATCTCTGCATCATGGTAAATGAGGGTCTCCCTCGATGATCTCTCAGAGAATCTTAAATAAAAGGTTGAATGAATGAAAATGAAGTCTGATTTCTACTTCCAGCGTATGGCGCCGTTAACATGCCATAAACAGCCGACGTACAAGCTCACAACGTGTCGCATGTACATCAGCTATTCTTGGGCACAGGACACCGCTATACGGCAGAGTATAAATAGAGCATTATTAGACGGAGGGTACAGGCAGGTTTCCTTTTGTTCACTCCATCCATCATAACCGTCACTTGATATGCAGCAGTGGACCCATTCACCACAGAGAAACCAAAACGCTGAGGGATTGTGCTGAGCGAGGGCAAATGTACTTTGTGTCTCTTGACAAGACACGGGGGAAAAAAAAGATTGAGGGGGTAAAAATAATAATAATGAATTGCATTTTTATAGCGCTTTTCTAAGTACTCTACTTACTCAAAGCGCTTTAGAATGGTTCATACATCATTCACACACACATTCACACGCCAATGGCGGAGGAAACATCGGACCCGATTCGGGAGCAATTAGGGGTTCAGTGTCTTACTCAAGGACACTTCGACACTAACTCTGGGGGAGCCCGGGATCGAACTGATCCGGCCGCTCTACCCATGAGCCACTGCCGCCCTAAAAAGTTAACGACTCTGGGTTGTATGCAGTTCAATTAAAAAATAAATATATCCGGTGTGCAATTTCACTTGCACCCGAGCAGAGGTCCAGACTTTCTTGTTTAATGAGAACTTCTCTGTTCACAAGTTGACCCGTTTAGACCAGGAAAGCATCTGACTGTCATTTTTAGATTTCTTTGGCTATTCAAAAATAGCAGATGTACAAGTTCATAGCGCGGCACTCTGTGCCACGCTATTAACTTGTAGATACCAGATCTACAAGTTCATAGCGCAGCACCCGGTGCCACGCTATGAACTTGTAGATCTGCTATTTCTTGAAAAATCTTGGAACATTTGTGCAAATCTTTGAATATATATTTTCAAGCAAACATTTGTAACTCAAATATTTGCTTCTGGGGGGTCCCTGGAATATTCAAAGACACATTTTCCCTTTTTTTTTCAAAAATAGCAGATCTACAAGCTCATAGCGCGGCTGAGCTTGTATATCTGCTATTTTTATGTTTTCCCAGATTGAATGGGTTAAAGATTTGCTCGGTTTTTTTCGGGGGGTTTTCCTGCAGCACTCCATAGCTACGAGGCATCATGTCTTTTAGCAAGAACTGTCAGCCACCTTTGGCTGAGAAATGCATGGAAAATTCATAGGCCTATTTCATTGAATTTCACCTTTAGTTTTCAAAGTTGGATGTCGGTGATTGATTGAGACTTTTTTTTCCCCCTCCCGACCAAAAAAAAGGAAAAAGCCACGACATGAGTGGCGGAGATTATTGATTAAGGGGACCGGCAGCATTATGCTGACACAGCACAGGATGTCAGCACATCACACTGTGTGTCTGTATGAGCAACAACCCAACAACGGGCCATTTAACATTTCCAGCTGTAACCGTATATTTACATTCACTCTACATCACTATCCGTCTGCATTTACCCCAAGTTAGCCAACCTAAGGGTTTTTGTGGGCAACAAAATATATATATATATATATATTATTATTTTTTTATCCCACGATTTTGTAACCCGATTTTTTACACCCAGTGCCAATTGTCTATGTAATCCTGGGCACTACCTTCCCTCTGCCAACCTAGGGAGGCCAGGGCCGAGCTCATGCCTCCTTCAATGCATGAGAGCCACTGACCTTCTTGTCACCTGACAGGGGAGAGTTTCCCTGGTTGGACGTAGCGCATGGAAGGAACACGTTATTCCAACCAGTTCCCTTCCCCTCCATCAGGCGCCCCGGCTGGCCAGGGGGAGGCAGTATAGTGACCAGGATTACTGCATGTTTTTGTGAGGGTATTAATTACCCTAGGAGACACGGGGAAAACATGCAAACTCCACACAGAAAGGCCCTTTCGCCAACCCCACCTAGGGTATGGGCACTGATGACGCGGAGGAGAGAACACACCCCCAGCGCCCACAGCGTCCCCTGCGGGAATCGAACCCAGGACCTTCTAGCTGTGAGGCGACAGCGCTACCGACTGCGCCACCGTGCCCCCGACAAAATATACTTAACCCATTTTGGGCGGGAACCCCTTTTTGTAACTATACCTTTCAGGACGGGAACCCCTTTTGGGGTTCCTGTTATGTACAGTATAGCAATATAAATTTTTTGGTATACATTTTTGAATACATTTGAAGTTTTTCAGAAAACTTAGGTCAGGATTTAGAAGGCGTTTTTAGAATCAAATGGGTTAAAAGTACCAAAAGTAAAAGTACTAAAATGTTTGAAAATAGCAGATCTACAAGCTCACAACGGGTCGCAATGCGACGCGTTGTGAGCTTGTAGATCGGCTATTTTCAAATAGCCTATGTATAAAATAGGGCTAAAGTGGTTAATGTGTGTTTTATAATATAACAATTTATATCTACGAAGTAAGTTTTCAAATAATTGTAGTGGAGTAAAAGTACAATATTTCCAACTATAACCGTATATTACATTCTACTCTATATCACCCGTCTGCATTTACCCCAAGTTAGCCAACCTAAGGGTTTTTGTTGAGTATTAACCGATTTAGAGCGGGACATTTTTAGATGTCTTTGGCTATTCTAAAATAGCAGATCTACAAGCTCATAGCGTGGAACAGAGTGCCAAATCTCTGAATATATATATATATATTTTTTTTAAAGCGAACATTTGTAACTCAAAACCTTTGCTTCTGGGGGAATTCTACAAAATGTCTTCTAAATCCTAGCAGTTTTTTTAAAAGGAAAAACGTATGCTGCTATAATCAGTGATTCTCAAAACGTTTTCATGTCAACGACCCACAAAATGACATGTATTTGGCCGCGGCCGCCCATCTCAAAATATGTTCCAGGGACCCCCCAGAAGCAAAGATTTTAGTTAAAAATGGTCCCTTTAAAAACAAATATATTCAAAGATTTTATTACACCTGTGTAACCACCACTTTAACCATTAAGATTTCTTTTGGCTATTGAAAAAAATAGCAGATCTACAAGCTCATAGCGCGGCACCGAGTGCCGCGCTATGAGCTTGTAGATCTGCTATTTTTGAATAGCCCAAAGTATAAAATAATGGTTAAAGTGGTGGTTAGGTTACACAGGTGCGCTCCCGGTTTTTAATGGGTAAAATGAACAGGTCAGCTAATGTTGTATGAAAGGAGGAGTAACATGTGACAAAAAGAATAGAGAAATGCATATTTGTAACCCTAACCCTGTTTGCAAAGAGAAGCCATTCCTTCCTTTCCCCTGGTG
The DNA here is from genome assembly GCF_963280865.1 of Gymnoscopelus braueri. Lineage (NCBI taxonomy): Eukaryota > Metazoa > Chordata > Actinopteri > Myctophiformes > Myctophidae > Gymnoscopelus > Gymnoscopelus braueri. The sequence continues at coordinate 5,441,397 of NC_137613.1, forward strand.
CAAAAAGCCCAGCACAAAACGGCACACTTATATAGCTGGAACTGGGTCAAATCGTTGTGTGTGTGCTTGTAGGACGTGGCTAGCATTGTCTGTAGTCAATTGGCGTTCGGTTCCAATCACAGGAGACACGTCCTGCATTGCTATATTTTTCTATGGGAAGCAATTCTCAACATTGGCAACACACAAAACATTCGTGTTTCAGACTTTAAATGCGTAGAAACACCTTCCTTCGCAGACTGTCATGTCGGCGGCAGCTAGGGCTGTCAACTTTCCTCAGAAATGATATTCGAATATTGGTCTTAAAAATTGGCAGATATTCGAATATATTCGAATATTATATATATATATATATATATATATATATATATATATATATATATATATATATATATATATATATATATATATATATATATATATATATATATATATATATTATTATTAATTTCAAAAAACAATATTCTTCAATTGTTTTGTTTGACAAACAATACACAAAACAATGTATTGAGGGCTCGGATCCAATAATACATATCTTTTGTTTGTTTTTATAACTTGATATATTGTTTTTTGTATTGTCCCCGTCAAATAATAAAACGTTTTCTTTTTTTATTTTATTATTCGAATATTAATTTTCATATTCAAATACACATATTTTCCCCATATTCGAGGAATATTCGATATTCAAATATTAATTCACCAGCCCTAGCGGCAGCATTTGAAAATTGTGAGAACCATCATACAAGCACGACGCATCGTGGTCTGAGCTTGTAGATCAACTATTTTCACTGAATGCATGTCCCAGAATTGGGAGGCTAGGGTTCATTCATCTGGTTAAGAAGATTCATACAATACTTGTTCAGAGATGAACTGTTCCTACCAAAGAGCAGGGGCCTGTATCTCAAAGCAGCCAGGATTATTGGATTAGTCTGCTAACTTTGGGTTTAACCCCGGCTTATCATTATCACAACGGTATCCTTCTTATAATCAGGCCACATCGCAATGGTAACTTATGCTGCACTCCTTACTTTTCCAGAGTTATGTTATCGTATGATCAGACTAGGCCGGTAAGCGGGTATATATGACTGTCAGCATATCAGGCTGTTAGCAATAGTGCTACCAAACCCATTATGGACATTATATCCACAGATCTTGCATTCACTGACTGCATATCACTATTCACAACAGAATTCAGCCTCTACACCATGTAGACCTTGTTAAGAATATTTTGTAAACCATGTTTTCATGAAGTGGCCAATTAGGTGCATATTTTTTGCCATATGAGACAAAATTCCTTTTACTTCTGACAAAAATGAATAAATAAATAACCTGATAGAAGTCAACTGATAACAGAAATCTTGACGGTGGTGGTGGAGAGGGCCACTATATTTCCACACTCCCTCCAGAGGGCCACATTGCATATGCTGTCAGGCCATTCCATGTCACACAGAAGTAGAAAAAATAGCCGATCTACAAGCTCAAAACGCGTTGCACTGCGACGCGTTTTGAGCTTGTAGATCTGCTATTTTTAGTTTTTTTTTATAAAAGTTTTTTTTTGCTATTTTTATTTTGTTATACTTATGTTAACTTTATGAACTTAAATACAAATACATTGGACATAAAAAAGACAATAGAATTTTGATACTAGTCATTAAGCTACTAATAAAGACTGAAGTAATTAGAGTGGGTCATGTTAGGAATTGTAACAGCTGAAATCCATAATATATCAGTATTCCGGTATTAACCAAAGGGCCGCATTAAGTGAAGGTGGGGGCCACATGTGGCCCCCGGGCCGCCAGTTGCCCATGTATGATGTACAGTATAAGTAGCTTACGTGTACGGTCAAGTCCATTGGAACCAAAAGGTGTGTGCCTGCTGTGATTAGCCACAGTAAGCCAATTTGTGGGTTGCCTGTTTGCAGGGCCCAATTAAGCACATCTTCTGATGACTTGATGTGGTGTGCAATACCTCTTTTTTTTTTTTTAAAGCATTGATAAAGAACCGATTTGCATGTTTTTTATGTAACCATGTTTAGATGGATTATTCCAGAGGAACCAATTTTTTTGGGGAAAAAAAGCTTCAGTTGTGTTCTTTAAAAAAACCTCGATCATATTCACTTGGGCTCAAAGACAGGTACATTAACTACAACGGAACAACTTTGACTACAGCAAGACAACGATAATGCTGTAATTTATGACGCTATAATACCAGAGGGAATGGAGGGAAGAATATGGAGAGGGGGGGGAGGGGGTGAAAACAGAGCTGGTTAGCTGGTGCATCATGCACCACTTCATATGTGCCGTGTAGCCACTAGTAGCTCTCCTCACCTGATAAGAACTATGCCTATACCTCTTATAGGCATTAGTTAGAAAATAACTAAGTACAATTACTTAAGTACTGTACTTAAGTACAATTTTGAGGTACTTTTACTTTGCTGGAGTATTTCCAATTGCCCATACTTTTACTTCTTACTCCACTACATCTCAGAGGCAAATATTGTACTTTTTACTCCACTACAATTATTTAAAAACTTTAGTTACTAGTTACTTCGCAGATATAAATTATTATATTATAAAACACATCAACCACTTTAGCCCTATTTTATACCTAGGCTATTTGAAAATAGCCGATCTACAAGCTCACAACGCGTCGAGACACGTTGTGAGCTTGTAGATCTGCCATTTTCAAACATTTTAGTACTTTCACTTTTGGTACTTTAAGTACATTTTGATTTCATACCAATACTTTTGTACTTTTACTCAAGTAATCTTTTAATTCCGGACTTTTACTTGCAACAGTATTTCTACAGGAAACTGTACTGATACTTTTACTTAAGGTAAACATTTGAGTACTTTTTCCACCACTACCTCTTGATTCAACTTATCAGCTAAACACACCAGTTGGCCAGCTTGCACTTCAACCTGTCTGAACTTTAAAAAAAAGTGTCACACACACTTGACTTCAACCAGAGAAGGACCGGTACTCAAACGCCACTGGATCATCGTTCATTCATAAGCCACAGTTCCTATGGATTCTCTGGCCATTGTGATTTTAAAAGATTTAAGGGTGCCCCAGTTCTACTGTGTGGACAGTAGGGTCATGGGAGCCCACCACAGCCTGAGGCAGGGGGGCGCCATGTATGTGTCATTGTTCTCCCAGGAAGTATTTCACGTTGGGTTGAAACAGAAGCCGAGTTAGATTTTGTATGCTTTATGTTGAGTGTGACTGACTGGGCACGTTTCAGCTCTTCGGGCCTTAACACCCATTAAGACCAGGGGGAGCATCTGTGTCATGTTCAGATTTCTATGGCTATTTTTAAAAAATGCAGATCTACAAGCTCATAGCGTGGCACCGAGCAGCGCTATGAACTTGTAGATCTGCTAATTTTTGAATATATTTTTCTAAAGCGAACATTTTTTTATTTATTTTTCTCAAAGATTTGCACAAATGTTAACGATTTTTCAAAAGATCTACAAGCTCATAGCGCGGCACCGAGTGCCGCGCTATGAGCTTGTATATCTGCTATTTTTGAATAGCCAAAGAAATCGAAAAATGACACGGATGCGTTCCCGGTCTTAATGGGGTTAAATCCTGGGCTACCATTACATTCAAAGTCAATGAGACGAATCCAACGGACATACAGCAGAACCAGACTCTAGACAGGGGAGTTTAGAACTCAGAACACAAAGACTGATTTGATAACAGCCGTTAGAGAATAGTACATGTGATGACGACGCTGAACAAGAGCTCAAGTTCACAACAATTACACGTTCAAGTTCACGATTTGTGCCAAACCAAAAGAGGCTGGACATTCAAATTTAGAAAACGTAACCTAACCTGCATAATGATAAATGTATTGTCAACGTTTAGGCTAGCTCATGTTTCTATGTCAGTGGTTCTCAAACTTTTTCATGTCAAGGACCCCAAAATGTATATGTATTTGGCCGCGGACCCCCCATCTAAAAATATTTTGTTCCACGGACCCCCAGGAGCAAAGATTTCAGTTACAAATAAATGCTCGCTTTAAAATATATATATATTCAAATATTGGCACAAATTTTCTTGATTTTTCAAAAATAGCAGATCTACAAGCTCATAGAGTAGCAGATATACAAGCACTATGAGCTTGTATATCTGCTACTTTTGAATAGCCAAAGTGTAAAATAATGCGTTTTAGCTCAAATCAAAAAGTGACAAAGATGCGTTCCAGGTCTTAATGGGTTAAGACAATTCTGTGGTTATACATCTCCCATAATGCCGTGCATCAGTAGTCTCTCCACAGGTTGACTCGGTTTAGCATTACATTATGAAATATTTTTTACAGTGGAAGCAGGTGCATTTATTTACACACAAAACGAGAGCTCATGTGGGCAAACATTGTTTAGGTTTTGTGGGCACTTTTTAACCCATTAAAACCAGGAAAGCATCCGTGTCATTTTAGATTTTAGCATTGGCGTGAGCTTGTACATCTATTTTTGAAAAATCTTTTAAAGTGTGAGAACTACTGACGGTCTCAGGTCGTAATGGATTAGCGCAGTGGTTCTCAACAAGTGGTCCGGGGAACACCAGTGGTCCTTGGGGGGGGGGGGGGGGTACCAGGGGGTCCCCAGCAATATTAGTTCACGATCATTTTAACCACTTAGCTCTGGCTATTCAAAAATAGCAGATTTACAAGCTCATAGCGAGGCACCGAGTTCCGTGCTATGAGCTTGTACATCTGCTATTTTTTGAAAAATCTTCCTAAAGTAAGTTTCCTAAAGCGAACATTTTTAACTAAAATCTTTGCTTCTGGGGGTCCCTGGCACAAAACATTTTCAGATGGGGGGGTCCGCGGCCAAATGTTTATCAATTTAGGGGTCCTTGGCATGAAAAAGGTTGAGAAGAACCACTGGGTTAGCGCACTAAGCGGCGCTCAAACCCGGACTCGGCTAAAGGACTGTATTTCCAGCCAGCATTAAAATGGTCTAAAACCACCCAATTGAGACACGTCCCAGAGTCGGTGGTGGAAAAAGTACTCAAATGTTTTACTTAAGTAAAAGTATCAATACTGCAATGCAGCAGTACTCTGTTACAAGTAAATGTCCGGAATTCAAAATTTACTTTGAGTAAAAGTACAAAAGCATTGGTATCAAAATGTACTTAAAGTACCAAAAGTAACAAATGTTTGAAAATAGCCGATCTACAAGCTCACAACGCGTCCCATCGCGACGCGTTGTGAGCTTGTAGATCGGCTATTTTCATATAGCCTAGGTATAAAATAGGGTGGTTAATGTATGTTTTATAATGTAATGATTTATATCTGCTAAGTAACTAGTAGCTAAAGTTTTCAAACAATTGTAGTGGAGTAAAAGTACAATACATTTGCCTCTGAGACGCAGTGGCGTAGAAGCAAGAGTATAGACAATTGGAAATACTCCAGTAAAGTAAAAGTACCTCAAAATTGTACTCAATTACAGTACTTGAGTAAATGTACTTAAGTTACTGTCCACCACTGCCCAGAGGCCACCCACCCCGCCACGGGGCCCCCCAGCACGCCTCACAGCACCACGATCCACGTTTTGACAGAGAGCACATGTGTGTAGAAACATGCAGCCAAACACACCACCAGCACAGACTGGGAGTCTCCACATGTTGAAGACATTCGGGTCAAAAGGTTCGTTAGGGCAGTGGTTCTCAAACTTTTTCAAGTCAAGGACCCCCAGTTTGGTCTGTATTTGGCCCGCGGACCCCCATCTGAAAGGGTTTTGTGCCAGGGACCCACCAGAAGCTTAAAAAAAAAATTTAACTTCCCGCACGCTGGTGGAATTATCATTACTATGGAAGGCCAAAGCACTTGTTCAAACAAACACTGTCAAAGTTAAAAGTTCACCGGTTCAAAATGTTTGTCCACTTTCTGCACTTCTCGTTTACTTTGGTGTGAAACGCAACCACTGTTTTGAAGTCGCCAGCTAGCCGCCGTGTCATAAAATGTCAATACTTGGGGCATAACACATTCTCAGATTGTTAAATCTAAACGTGTTTTAATGGCATCCTAAAATTTCTATGACGTGCAAATCTTGACAGTTTTACATTTCGAGTTTCGAAATGTACACTAAGCTGGCAGGCCTATAGTGTGGACTGGGAACCCAAACAAAGAATTAAACTTGCCCAGGGGTCCTTGAGGGGGTTCCAGGGGGTCCCCAGCTACAGTAAATGATGGATAGTTAAGAACCAAATGGACCCTTGTGGGTCTGTAACTCAGAGTGTATAAATGGAGCCAAATTTGTACACTCTCAAGATTTTACAACATAAATTGGAGTCCCAAAGATAGAAATGCCATTAAATGAGGGTCCATAGCCTAATGCATGTGAAACTGGGGGTCCTTGAAATTAAAAAGGTTGAGAATCACTGCTAGAGCCGTAAATCCGTAACTCCTCTTATATGGGGGTCACTGGCTTATCTTTTCAAATGGGGGGGTCCGTGAGCTAATAAGTGTCAATTTGGGGGTCCTTGACATGAAAAAGTTTGAGAACCACTGGCTTATGCAACATAATGTTGATTGATTGAATACTTTATCAACAGTTTGTAAATATTACAGTGGTACGATTATACAAGAAGGGTGCTAAAAAGGATGACACCAAAAAGCCCTAAGGCAGGGGTCTTCAACAGGGGGTCCGTGGCCTCTAGGGGGTCCTCAGAGTTACTACAGGGGGGACCACCAAATCTTTGTGTGATATGATTTTTATGTTTTACATTAAAGGAGGAGTTCACCCAAAAAATTACTTATTTTCTATCAATTGCACACCCTATGAAGCCTTGAATGAAGCCTTGAATCCATGGATTTTTTTTAAAGTTTTTGTCGCATTCCTAAGCTAATAATTTCATTCCTGTCTCCTACCGGCTAATGTATCCGGTAGGAGACACAAAGTAGATTATTTGTGTCTCCTACCAGAAATACACACGGTCATCAAATTATTGTCTTAGGAATGCCACAAAAACTAAAATAAATCCATGAAATCAAGGCTTCATGGGGTGTGTAATTGATAGAAAAGTTGTATTTCTTTGGGTGAACTCCTCCTTTAACCAATTGAACCCTAGTATCCCTACTCTGGGGAGAACTTTAGCCAAAAATAGCCGATCTACAAGCTCACAGCGAGGCGTTGTGAGCTTGTAGATCGGCTATTTATGGCAAAGAGGTTTGGTGTAGAGGGGAGAAAGAGCAGACCAAGTTTAAAAAAAAAAGTTAATCTGAAACACAATTTTATACAATATAGAGGGGGTCCCTGCTTCATCTCTCTCTCTCAGCTAGGGGGTCCTTAGCCTGAAAACGTTGAAGACCCCTGCCCTAAGGGCTCGTTTCCATTGTGGTCCTGCGTATTCAATCGGTTTATATATAGAGAGATATAATGAAATGTAAAAAGCACATCGCAAATGCAACTTTTAGCTGTTTGAATAATGCATAAAGATGTGATCCAGGCTGGCCAGCCAGTGTTGGGTTGTCTTGACTCAACCAGCTGCTAAGATCAGATCCCGCCTTCCTCTTTTTTCCTCCCAGCTTGTCCTCAAAGGAACTCTATGGCACCATTTTTAAGGTAGAAGATGATAGGGGGGGGGGGGGGGGGCTGCTAAAAACGTGCTAAAAAAAGGCAGGCGGCTGTATTTAAACCCCCAATTTAAAACAAAACAAGTCACTTGTAGGATGGCTTGTTTTTGGGGGAAAAGCCAGTGTGAACAACAGAACGGGGATGTTGTTACACAAGACAGATAGATTGTTTGATCAGATGTAAGACACTTCCAGTGTGAACCAAACCATGTGGATTCAACCTCCCCCCCAACACACACACACACACACACACACACACACACACAGCACCAAGGCTCCTACGCAGCAGCCAGCCAGAGTCAGTACAGCTGGCAACGGCCGGTGGCAAGCGACGCAACGGGCAAAAAGCGACGCGTTCACGCCGTTGTCGCTTGCCGACCTGAAAGAAGAACGGGCGCCTGAAGAGCCTGCTCTTTTGGGTCCGGCAAGCGACAACGCGAACGTTGGGAGTTATAATGGATGTTACTTGACAGGCGACACACACACACACACCGACACAACAATGCGCCGTTAGCGCGGTTGGTTGAATGCTGCTAACCCTCCTAACGGCTAACGTCTAATAATTCCACACAGCGGGTTTATAACGTCGCTTGGCCGTTAATAGACCGCTGACAACACAGCGGTTCCTCGGCATTGTCCACACACAACGCGTGTTCGCTGTTAGTTAATGCACGCGGCCCCCACACACACACACACACACACACTTGTCAACGGAGACCCGTCTCGTTTCTCTTGGCTACACGTTATATTCCGCTAGCTATACGCTAGTGGGGGGGGGGGGGCTAAGAAACTAGCATGCTAATGTTGCTAACTTAGCATTACGGCTGTTACGCCGCCGTCGGTGAAACGTCGAAATGTGTGACCTCCGACGTCGCTGTTTTGCGATAAACCAAGTGACCCCCCCCCCCAAAAAAAAGTTATTAACCTCTTAATCCCTATTAAAATGTTTATTTATCTCTATCCGATCTAATAAACTCACATTGAAACTCTTAAATCGGCAATTTTCGGAACATTACGTTAAAATAGTCCCTTGTTAATGCCAAAACAGGGATGCCCTAATCTCGATGAACTGAATACACACAGGACAGGACCTTAATGGAAACCAGCCCTGAGGGCTTATCTGGGCTGTCCTTTTAGCATACTTTCGTACAAATCTGTGCCTTTTTTTGTAGTGCAAACTGCTAATAAAGTATTCAATCAATCGAAATCAAACATCGAAGCTAAACAAATCCCGGTTCGTTTGCGACGACGCCTGCGATGTCTCCGCCGCGGCGTCACAGAATTGGATAGGTCACCGCTGCGCGTGTGACACCGCATGACGCGCTTCTAGCCTAGCAGCGCGTGGAGGCCACGGAGCCGGAGCGGAGGCGCCTACGAGCAGGCCGCGGCAAGATGTCTTCCCCCAACAAAACAATAACAAGAAAAGCCCGGGTTAAAAGGCAGCGGGGCGGCCGCCGTGGAGCCGCTTCGCCGCGGTGACACGGTGCGTGGAACACAAAGACCACGCCGGGGTTTACCTGTCTGCTCTTGGCGTAAGGTTTGGAGGAGATGTGGTATCTTCTGCTTCTGATTTTCCCTCCACCCGTGGCCGCCATGGTGGCTCTGTTCGTTCTGAGTGTCTCGCGCCGGATAGCTGTCATCCAGAAGCGTAGCGCGAGCCGCTTGTTCCCCCCCTCGCCTCCCGCCGCAGAGGACTGTGGGAAATGTAGTCAGAAGCAGCTCCCCTACGCCAATGGTTCTCAAACTTTCACATTTCAAGGGTCCATTTGGTTCCATTTGTATACAGTCAGAGAGTTACATACTTGTGAGGGTCCATTTAGACCCCCCCCTAAAGGTACCCAGAGAGTCCCTGGAATCCACTTTGAGAACTGACTGCCCTATGCACACACACACACACACACACACACACACACACACACACACACACACACACACACACACACACACACACACACACACACACACACACACACACACCGGTGGATGTATCTAAGTACATTTACTTAAGTAGGCTACTGTACTTAAATAAATAAAAAATAGGTATTTTTTACTTTACTGGAGTATTTCCAATTTTCAGTACTTTTACTTCTACTCCACTACATCTCAGAGGCAAATATATTGTACTGTTACTCCACTACAATAATTTTTAAACTTTAGTAACTAGTTACCTTGCAGATATAAATTATTACATTATAAAACATACATTAACCACTTTTGCCCCCCCCCCCCCCCCACACACACACACACACACACACATTTATTTATGTATTTATTTATGATTATTTTATTGATATATTGTTATTATTATTAACAATAATAATGACACACCCAGACCAAAATAGGGACCCTATATTTAAGAGCTTAAATCAGTTAATTTAACTAAGTCTGACTCTTGGAGTTAACACACTATATAGTTTGATTGATTGATTTTGATTGATTGAATACTTTATTTAGAAAAGACATGGAAACAGTACATGGAGGTACAATTCTCAATACAAGGTCCTCTAAACTGGATCGCTCATAAAAGCACAATGGCTTATTTAACATGAGATCCCCACGCACTCAAATCATGATGACATTTAAGAAAACAGACAAATATACACTACTATGCAGAACGTCATCTGCTTACAGGTTACTGGTATGAAAAACAAGAAATATGTACAATAGACAGTTCGAGGAGGGGGGGGGGGTAGGTTAAGACTTTGAAAGGGGCCAGTTTGGAATTGCAGCCTCCTGAAGGTGTTTTTTAGGGCAGTTTTGAAAGTGAGTAGGGTTTTACACTCCTTTACTCCTTTTGGTAGGGCATTCCACATTTTTGTTGTATAGCATGAGAAGACTTAATTCCCTTGTGTGTGCCAAATTTGGGTTGAACATGATTAGTGGAGCTGCCTCTGGTGTTATAATTATATGGACTTCATTTACGTTTTTGAAGTATTTTGAATTGATTGAATACTTTATTAGCAGTTTGCAACAAAAATAATTTAATGACAGACAGGTATATGCAAAACAAGACCAGGAGAGCTGGTTCTGCCATGCGTGTGAACTGGCCCATGGCCTGATCGTACCTTCATCTATAAAATACCTTGGGGTTGCTATGCTGAACAGTTTTCCATCGGGAAGCCGGTGCTTGTTGATCTAAACAGGTACTAGCTTCCCTGATTGGCCAACCCAACACACTCAGGGATTGGCCAGGATTTGTGTGATGTTTGTGCTGCTGGATATCTAAGTGGTACTGTGCATTGATACTTCATTCTCTTAAAGGCAAGGCTGGACCGGTCCATTTTAAGCTATGGAGTCGCTGATATACTTTCAAATCTACAGAGTTGCTGGTGTATAGACTGTTACTTTAATCTACTTGAATCTACAGAGTTGCTGGTGTATAGACTGTTACTTTAATCTACTTGAATCTACAGAGTTGCTGGTGTACAGAATGCTCCACTGGGCGGTGCACCTGTGTCGTACTGGCACTCTAGTACAACCATACGACAGCTCAGCAACTCTTGTGTTGGTGGGACACAACGTCTACTCCTTTGGGGGATATTTCAAGCATGACAACAGTGATGAAATTGCTGTGCACATCTTGAACACAGTGTCTTTGCGTTGGACGACGTTGCCCCCAGTGAAAACTGCGAGAGAAGAATGTCGCCTTGAAGTTCCCCCCAGTCTCTTTGACCACACAGTTGTTCTGATAGAAGATACCGCCTACATCTCGGGAGGCCACTTCGGGGAACACGACTTTCCTTTCTCCAATGTACTCTATGCATTTGATGTGGACACCCACACATGGTTCAAGGCCAAGCATTCTGGGATTGTTCAAAAAGGGAGGATCTTTCACTCAGCCTCTGTCTTGGAGAAGGTCATGTATATCTGTGGAGGATATGACACTTTGAACACTTCTAATGCCTTTGTGCTCAGTAATGACATATGCAAGTTGGACACCACCACAATGGTCTGGTCTTTAATTAACACCAGAGGCACACCACCATACTTTCAATGTAATCTCTCTGCCACCATCATCGGGACAAAGATGTTTGTATTTGAGGGCCAGATACGCAAAAATAACATTGGAGTGTTCGACACAGAGACTAACTGCTGGCTGAGCATGTCTTCTGCAAATCCTTTTCCAACAGCAATTCATCATCATTCAGCCTTTGCCTACAATGGAGAGCTGTACATATTTTGTCGCAGAAGAGTGAAAGACACCTACATTGTTCATTACTGGGAAGGAGAGCGGCCCGAGAGCGAGAGAGACCCGATCATCAGTGATCTGTGGAAATTCAATCCAGAGACCATCTCCTGGAAGAAGGTTGAGCCCAAGGGGGGCGGCCCGGGTCCAGGGTTTCATCATTTGTGCTGTTGCGTGGTGGGAGATCGTATCATCCTCTTTGAAGGACATGAAGAAGAGACCGTAATCGCCGATGACCTGTACATCTTAGACTTTAATCCTAGTCTCAAGACGTTATGTAAACTAGCAGTCATTCAGCACGGTCTGGAGCAGTCAGGACTCACTCACGACGTCAGATGGGAACTGGCAACCATGATAAACAAACGGTGAGCCCATGAAGAACACAACAAAACAAGACTCAGATAAAGGTGTGAATGGAAGGAGTTGGCGCTACGTCGTCCCAGTGGGGGCTCCTCACTGGCAGGTGAGCCAGTAGGTTACAGCGGTACGTCCTCCCAGTGGGGGCTCCTTACTGGCAGGTGAGCCAGTAGGATACAGCGGTACGTCCTCCCAGTGGGGGCTCCTCACTGGCAGGTGAGCCAGTAGGATACAGCGGTACGTCCTCCCAGTGGGGGCTCCTCACTGGCAGGTGAGCCAGTAGGTTACAGCGGTACGTCCTCCCAGTGGGGGCTCCTCACTGGCAGGTGAGCCATTAGGTTACAGCGGTACGTCCCCCCAGTGGGGGCTCCTCACTGGCAGGTGAGCCAGTAGGATACAGCGGTACGTCCTCCCAGTGGGGGCTCCTCACTGGCAGGTGAGCCAGTAGGTTATAGCGGTACGTCCTCCCAGTGGGGGCTCCTCACTGGCAGGTGAGCCAGTAGGATACAACAGTATACGTCCTCCCAGTGGGGGCTCCTCACTGGCAGGTGAACCAGTAGGTTACAGCGGTACGTCCTCCCAGTGGGGGCTCCTCACTGGCAGGTGAACCAGTAGGTTACAGCGGTACGTCCTCCCAGTGGGGGCTCCTCACTGGCAGGTGAGCCAGTAGGTTACAGCAGTACATCCTCCCAGTGGGGGCTCCTCACTGGCAGGTGAGCCAGTAGGTTACAGCGGTACGTCCTCCCAGTGGGGGCTCCTCACTGGGAGGTGAGCCAGTAGGATACAACAGTATACGTCCTCCCAGTGGGGGCTCCTCACTGGCAGGTGAGCCAGTAGGTTACAGCGGTACGTCCTCCCAGTGGGGGCTCCTCACTGGGAGGTGAGCCAGTAGGATACAGCGGTACGTCCTCCCAGTGGGGGCTCCTCACTGGGAGGTGAGCCAGTAGGTTACAACAGTACGTCCTCCCAGTGGGGGCTCCTCACTGGCAGGTGAGCCAGTAGGATACAGCGGTACGTCCTCCCAGTGGGGGCTCCTCACTGGCAGGTGAGCCAGTAGGATACAGCGGTACGTCCTCCCAGTGGGGGCTCCTCACTGGCAGGTGAGCCAGTAGGATACAGCGGTACGTCCTCCCAGTGGGGGCTCCTCACTGGGAGGTGAGCCAGTAGGTTACAACAGTACGTCCTCCCAGTGGGGGCTCCTCACTGGCAGGTGAGCCAGTAGGGTACAGCGGTACGTCCTCCCAGTGGGGGCTCCTCACTGGGAGGTGAGCCAGTAGGATACAGCGGTACGTCCTCCCAGTGGGGGCTCCTCACTGGCAGGTGAGCCAGTAGGATACAGCGGTACGTCCTCCCAGTGGGGGCTCCTCACTGGCAGGTGAGCCAGTAGGTTACAGCAGTACGTCCTCCCAGTGGGGGCTCCTCACTGGGAAGATCTGTGGAAATAAACATATATAGTCCAAACACAACTGGAAGAAACTGCCTTCTATCTACGCTGGACCACACCACCGATAACCATCGGGTTGTGAAACGAATGTGGAACAGCAAATAATATAAAGAAAAATACCAACTGTGCTGGCCCCTAAAACACTGTTCCAAACGCAAAGGTGGAAGCTGTAGCCATGACATGGACGCTCTCTGTACTACAGCAGGAAAAGGGACCTGGATGGCATCTAAACAAGATTGCCATGGCATGAATGAATGAATGAATGAACGACACTTGATGGACCTCTATGGAACTCTGCAGGTCACGGACAATGTCTCAGAAAGAGGTAGAGGCTGGCTGGGCACTGTGTCTGTGACATTTGCCAAAAATAACACAGATCTACAAGGAAAAAGTGGCCCAAGTACAGCAGCAACTCAGGTCCAGTGTATCGTCTGTCGGACAATTTCTTAAATATCTGCAATATGATTATTGTGATTATTGTATTCACATTTGAATAAATAGAAAGGCATTTTGTATATATTTTTGGTTTGTATGTTTAATAAATGGATTTATTTTATTTAAGAATCCAGTTAAAATCATGTTTGGTATATTGGCAAACCTCGCGGTCTTGGAAACTTTCCATCATTATTTATTTACTGTTAAGAAAAACTTTCGCACAACCTAGAATAAAAACGTTCGGAGCAGGTGCGTAGGCAAACAAGTGCACATCAACGACAAATAATACGCCCGCACACTGCGAAACCGCACGGTCTAGGTCACTGATGACGTCACGATGCGATGCCTGAAGAAGTTCATCAGTGACCGAAACGTTACGGAACTGCTGTACCCTGCAGTTCGGCAGTGTGCGGGCGTATTTTTTAATCATCACATTTATTAAGAAGTAAACCCTCATATTCCAACATTTTATAACCTATTGCAGTACGCTACTACAAACCAAAACAAACACTTCGCTAATGCTGAATTGTTTGAGAGAATATAAAGTAACGTGATCTTCACGTTGGCCCAGTATGGCCTGATCTCCAGTGTAAGACCAGTCAGTGCCATGCAGGGCAAGCTGGGGCTTGCTAAAACAAAGATTAATTGTATATCTTGTTGTCAGAGGAGACAGTGTACTATAGCCTGATTATCGAGGCAGTCCACTCAGAGAGCGGGCGGGGTCTATGGTCTGGAACCAGGCTAGGTGTACTAACCACTTTTAACCTGGTGTACCCATTTTGGACATGCCATTATTATTGGCCTTTTTTTTCCAAAAGATCTTGAAATGGGACATTCTGCCTAATGAGTACTTTTGGTACTTTAAGTACATTATGATGCCAATACTTTTGCGCTTTTACTCAAGTACATTTTGAATTCCGGACTTTTACTTGTAACAGAGTATTTCTACAATGCAGTATTGATACTTTAACTTAAGTAAGAAACCCCACCGATGAAAACAGTTGAGAAGTGCTGGTCTTACAGCAAACGGACCCGATGGTGATGAGACCACTGGTCTTCGGAAGAGGGATCTGTCTCACTCGGTCTTTCAGTGCTGATGTGTTGTCATTAATGTCGTCATAGAGTTCTGCATGTCGTCATTAGAACATGTTGTCATAGAGTTCTGCATGCTGTCATTAGAACATGTTGTCATTAGAACATGCTGTCATAGTGTTCTGCGTGTTGGAAGGTGTCATCGCTCTCCACAGTCTCCAGCTCAGCATCGAGGATCTCGACCCTCGTGAGTTCCTGAATTCCAGCCTGGGACCCCTCCTCCTCCTCCTCCTCCTCCTCCTCCTCCTCCTCCTCCTCCTCCTCCTCCCTGAGCTGGCCTCCAGCGATACCCTGCCCCCCCTCTGTGCCGCCAACGCCAACGCCATCGCTCGCAGCCTCTCTCACCCACTCTCGCCCCTCGGGCTCCCCGCGAGCCGACGCTCTGACCTGGGTGAGGCGGGGGTGGCGGGTGTAGGGGGTCCTCCAGGCTCCTCCCCACAGGGTCACGGGGGAACGGGGGCTGAGGGAGGAGCCCCACCAGGGCGTCAGGGTCCTCCTCCTCCTCCTCCTCCTCCTCCCCGCCCGGGGGGGAGCGGAGGAGGCGTGCCGACTTGGTTCTTAGACGGGACTTCAGCTCCTCTTCCTTCAGCTGAGAGAGAGAGCAGGAGGAGAAGGAAGGAGAACACAACCTGAACCTGAATATACGTCACTTTTAGTCAGACAGGTTTCTTCTCCACACACAGACAAGAATTGGACTTGAACACATAGGTTCAATACCCTGAGACAGTGCGAGACAATGTGTGTGTATGAGTGAGACAGAGAGGAGGGGGGAGTAGACACACACGCACACACACGCACACAAACGCACACGCACAGTCGCACACGCACACACACCTTGCGTCTCTCCTCGGCCAGTCTCATTTTGTGGTCTATGGACTCCAGTCTGCTGCTGGGGCTGCTGTTCTCCCTAGTGTCCAGCAGGGGGCTCTGCTCCCTGCTGGCCTTCAGGGACTCCAGTCTGGCGGGCAGCCTGCGTCTGCTGGCCACTTCTCCATCCTCCAACTACATACATAACACACACACACACACACACGCACACACACACACACACACACACACACACACACACACACACACACACACACACACACACACACACACACACACACACACACACACACACACACACACACACACACACACACACACACACACACACACACATACATAAAGAATCACAGCCAGGACAGACACGTATAGTATTATCGTCGATTGATCATACTAGGAGTTCGGGGCGCTTCAGAAGAACCAGAAGAACCATATCTGAACCAGGTAACCCACCGTGATGCTGTAGGCCTCCCCAGAGACACTGCTCCTCTCCCTGGGCAGCTCTGCTGGGAGGATGCCCTGGCTCTGGAGCTGCTCCAGGATCTGGCTGGACGCGGGACGCTCCAGCGGGCCAACCGGCTCGGGGCCCTGCGGCGCTGACACGCCCCCTGTGTATGTGTATGTGTGTGTGTGTGTGTGGTCAGTTGGTCACACTGGTTAAGGGTCAGTGGTACTTAAAGGGATATTTCACTTTCAAAAAAACTTTGGATCATTTTATCGTATACTCAGGCTTTTGTGATCCCCCCAGACCGTTTTGAAGTTGCTTGATTCAGTATTTAGATATTTGATATTAATTTTATCAGACACGCCCCCTTCCTATACAAACCCATTATAACTTCAAACTCCATTTTTAACATGTTAGATTCATCAAAAACACCCGTCCTTGGTTCTGGTGACTCTCCCTGCTCTCCTAATATGCGAGGGGGCCGTGTTTTTTCGAAAAATTTAAATACAATAAGAAAATTTAATAAAATAAATGAAAAAAGTAATCGAAAAAACACGGCCCCCTCGCATATTAGGAGAGCAGGGAGAGTCAGCAGAACCAAGGACGGGTGTTTTCAATGAATCTATAAAATGGAGTTTAAGTTATAATGGGTTTGTATAGGAAGGGGGCGTGTCTGCTCAAATGAATATCAAATATCTAAATACTGAATCAAGCAACTTAAAAACTGTCTGGGGGGCTCACACACACACACACACGCACACACACACACACACACACACACACACACACACACACACACACACACACCTGTCAGTGGGGGCAGCCTCCTGGGCAGTGCTCCAGGTAACAGGGTGGGGTCTCTGCCGCCCTCCATCATCATCACCCCGCTGTCTGTGGTGACCTTTGACCCGGCAGAGTCTCCGCGGCCGCCATGTTTACTGCCCGTCTCATCCTGTCAGGAGACACACACACACACACACACACACACACACACACACACACACACACACACACACACACACACACACACACACACACACACACACACACACACACACACACACACACACACACACACTTATACGCACACTTGCTTTGATGCTTTTCATCTTTTCATCACAACACCACTAAGGCCTTAACAACAAGGCTCCAGACATCCCAAAACAAACTAGTAAGGCTACTTCTTGGCCTCAATCATACAACCCATCTAACCCCTGCTCACTTTGCTAGGGTTGGATGGCTCAGGGTTGAGGACAAAGCACAGCAACTTGCAATGGGCCTGTGGTCTACAAGAAGATACACCACAACATTAAACTCTTTTACTGCCATGGACGCGTTACCACGTCTGCTGGTACTTGGTCCAAATAACGCGATCCAAAGATCACTAAATCTACAGTTGATTTAGTCGACTAAAATGTATTTTGGCAGGTCGCGATGGCGTCGCAATGCCTGATTTACTCTTAGCAGATCTACAAGTTGTGAGCTTGTAGATCGTCTATTTTCAGAGCGCGACACATTTTGGCGATACATTTAGTCATAGTTTTAGTCATCATTGCTTGGTTTCTATTTATGTTTGGTCACTGTGAAAAAAGGTACAGTCCACGAACATTCTTGTTCATAGTTCTAGTCGACATAATTAATCTAGTAGTAGGGACAAATTACGTTTTTTACGTCAGTGGCAGTGAATGAGTTAAGACCGGGAACGCATCTGTGTCATTTTTAGATTTCTTTGGCTATTAAAAAAATAGCAGATCTACAAGCTCACAAGCTTGTAGATCTGCTATTTCTGGAGAAAAGAAATCCTGTAAATGTTTGTATGTATACATTTTACAACATTTGTAACTCAAATCTTTGCTTCTGGGGGTCCCTGGGACAAAGTATTTTTAGACGGGGGTCTGCGGCCAAATACAATCTTAGTTGTTTGGTTGCTATATCAGTGTTCATGTCAAGGACCACCCAAAATGATATGTATTTGGCCACGGACCCCATCTCAAAATATCTTGTTCCACCCAGAAGCAAATATTGGAGTTACAAATGTTCACTTTAACATTTTTTAAATATTCAAAGATTTGCACACATTTTCACGATTTTTCCCTCCAACAAATAGCAGCTCATAGCTCATAGCTCATATGAGCTTGTATATCTGCTATTTTTGAATAGCCAAAGTATAAAATAATGGTTAAAGTGGTGACACAGATGAGTTTTAACAGGGTTTAAACAGAGCCCCCCATACCTCGCTGGACGGCGGCCTCATGGGCTGGACCAACACCGTGTAGCCGGAGGCTCCACATCCCATGATGCAACGAGACGATGTCCAAACCAACCCAACAAGTCAGTGATGATGATGATGATGATGATGATGAGGTTGTAAAAGTGCTGGACGGTTCAATGGACGTGACGATGAGGTTGAAGAAGGGGTCTTTATGATGATGGGACACATTCCTTCACAGATGGTACAGACAGCAGACAGAGACCTATACATGACATGTCACCAGGGACTCATGTTGCGTTGCCAAGGCCCCGGCCGTTACTACAACAAAATGTGACCCGAGGTTAAAGAGGTGACACCCTAGGAACAAGCTGTTGACACAGACATTGTCCTCTTAAAACACACCGCGGCCACTTAACGACCTTGAGGTCGACTGACAGCAATGTCTTCGGTTACCAGCAGGACTACAGGATCCACATCTGATATGAATTAGCCTTAAAGCTGCACTATGTAACTTTTTTTTTAATGACTATAATGTAATTGGTAGAGTATGTTAACCCATGAAGACCGGGAACGCATCAGTGTCATTTTTAAGATCTCTTTGGCTATTCAAAAATAGCAGATCTACAATCTCTTGTATATTAACATACTCTACCATACAGATTGTATAAGTTATATTGTATTAACATACTCTACCATACAGATTGTATAAGTAATATTGTATTAACATCCTCTACCATACAGATTGTATACGTTATATTGTATTAACATACTCTACCATACAGATTGTATAAGTTATATTGTATTAACATACTCTACCATATGGACAAAATACATTTTCATTCATTAAACAAAAGTTACATAGTGAGGCGTTAACAGTGCTAAATTGAATGGCAACATGTAGGCTACCTGTGGCATTTTAATGAAGGCTAATAAAAATAGGAAGTTGAGGCACGTTTATTTGTGTAACACATTTCAACAACAAGGCAATTTGAAGTGCTTTGCAAAAATCATTAAGCATTGAGACATTATTACAGTGGTGTAACTTTGTTACAACAGGCCACAGTGCAGGCTATTATATGGCAAATGGTAATAAAGCGAGCAAGTTACCGTCCCGAACGTTGCGAAACTGGTGAAATTTGTTCCGAAACCCCATTATTTCCGAGATTTTACAGACCCGACCCTGCAGACACCCCTTCAAAAAAGCACATACTGTATGAAACAATACAAAAATAAATAAATATGCGCATAGGTATTAATGTAATATGTGTGACATAAGGTTTTCTTTGTAAATAAATGTGGACTTTATGAAATAATAGCAGATCTATTGACCAATGACCATCTTATGATTAAAGCTTTGCTTTCACCTCGTTCATTGAGGACAACGGTGTCAGAGGAATCCATGATTGCGCGCCAGTGTTTTCAAATCAGCCTGGCAGCTGGCTTGCAGTACGGTGTGGTGCGAATCAGTGGTGTAAAGTAACTAAGTACATTTACTCAAGTATTGTACTAATAGCCGATCTACAAGCTCACACTATTGCGTCGCGTCGTTGAATGAGTACTTTTTACTTTTGTAAGTACATTTTGATACATTACATTACATTACATTACAGTCATTTAGCAGACGCTTTTATCCAAAGCGACTTACAATAAGTGCATTCAACATAGATAGGGAACGAAAACTACTAATCACCAGAAGTCCTAAGTGCATTTTCTGCTAAAAACAAGCCACCAAGAGTATACCTAGCGCTAAGGTAAAAGTGCAATATATCAGCTACCTACTTCCTTAAACAGATGAGACAAATAGCAAAATCAAATGAGCAAGAGCTAAAACAAATAAGTGTATCGACTAAACAAGATCCAATAAAACAATAAAACAATAAAACAAGAGTTTGTACAACTAGTTAACAACAAGTAGGCAAGGCGAAGAGGAAGGGTAGTGTTTCCTGAAGAGGTGGGTTTTCAGCCTGCGGCAAAAGATGGGCAGTGACTCTGCTATCCTGACATCAGTGAGTTCATTCCACCACTGTGGGGCCAGAACAGAAAAAAGCCAGGGTTTTAAACTGGATGCGAGCCGCTACGGGGAGCCAGTGCAGAGAACGGAGAAGGATAGTTGTGTGGGAGAACTTGGGGCGGTTGTCATGGGAGTGGATGACAGCACCAAGAGATGTAGTGTAGAGAGAGAAAAGAAGAGGACCCAGAACCGAGCCTTGGGGAACCCCAGTAGTGAGCCTGTGTGGTTCTGACACAGACCCTCTCAACATCACCTGGTAGGATGCAAACAGGGAGAGTGCAGAGCCTGAGACACCCATCCCCTCAAGGGTGGAGAGGAGGATCTGATACCAATACATTTGCACTTTTACTCAAGTACATTTTTAATTCCGGACTCTTACTTGTAACAGAGTATTTCTACATTTCAGTATTGATACTTTTACTTAAGTAAACACAGCTGGTGCGCATGCATTGCGTAGCTCAACTTTCTTGAGCTACCGGCCTAAAACATCGCGCAAGATGCACAGCCATTCATGTCGCTGCTGCACTGAACCTGATCCCAGGTCAGAGTTCCGAGGTAATACTGACCGATTCGCTTTATTCGATTATGATAAATCACGGCTCAGACCCGTACGGGTCTCGGGTCCTCTCGGAATCGGGGGCCCCGTGAAGAGCTCTAGTGTATTGTTCATTAATGTGCGTTGTCCCGTCCAAATAATTAAATAAAGAAAAGTAAAATATCTTTGAGGAAATTTTACAGAATAGGAACGCTAGGGTTCATGTGGTTAATACAGTCATTTCTCCTGTCATTAATGTAGGATATCTCTACTGTCAGAGTTGAATTGAATGACGTCTACGTTATGCAGAATTCTTGGGTCTTTTGGGGCGGGGGGCTGAAAGGAGGGTTCACCCAGGGCACCATCAGAGCTAGAAGCACAACTGTCCTTAAGACGTGTGGACGTCGGCCCAAAACATCTTCTTCAGGGTGAGTCGTGTGTTCCAGCCTTGGTCTTTGACAAACAGGTAGACACAGTCAAACAGACCAGGAAACATCGCCATCAGGTCAATGTCAGCAGCAGCCTCAGCACTGTAAACACACAAAGCAGTGATCACTGAACACTACATGTTATGATGAACACACTGACATTTCTATCTAACTGCTGCTTTATAAAGTACTGAACACACTGACATCTATCTAGGAAACACTACCCTTCCTCTTCGCCTTGCCTACTTGTTGTTAGTTGTACAAGCTCGTTTTATTGTTTTATTGGATCTTGTTTATTCAATACACTTATTTGTTTTAGCTCTTGCGCATTTGATTTTCCTATTTGTCTCATCTGTTTCAGAAAGTAGGTAGCTGATATATTGCACTTTTACTTTAGCGCTAGGTATACTCTTAGTTGCTTGTTTTGGAAGAGAATGCACCTAAAACTTCTGGTGATTAGTACCGTAGTTTTCTTGCCTTCCTATGTTGAATGCACTTATTGTAAGTCGCTTTGGATAAAAGCGTCTGCTAAATGAATGTAATGTAATGTATCTAGCTGCTGCTTTATAAAGTACTGAACACACTCACATCTATCTAATTGCTGCTTTATAAAGTACTGAACACACTCACATCTATCTAACTGCTGCTATCTAATTCTATGTATTTATCTATCAAGTATACGGTATGTATATCTAAGTACTAAGTACTGGACACACTCACGTGTATCACAGGCTGACATGTGGTCTACCTGCTACTTTATAAAGTAGTAAAACACATCACATTATTTAATTCAGCTTCTTGGCACATAATCATTGAGAAGCTTCAATACGAGACAAAGAAAAAAACATATTTACAAATTAATTAAATTAATGTGTGTATGTATTTTTTTTGTGCTGTGGCTGTGTGAAGCAAGTTATCAGTTCCCATCACATAATGACATCATCATATTCCATAAAGAGATTAAGTTTATGGAGGATGATGTGATGTAAAGAAGTGTAAACCAACAACCTGATGATGATGGCTGATGTGGACCACATCTATAAATATAATAATATAATGTGTGTGCATGTGTGTGTGTGTGTGTGTGTGTGTGTGTGTGTGTGTGTGTGTGTGTGTGTGTGTGTGTGTGTGTGTGTGTGTGTGTGTGTGTGTGTGTGTGTGTGTGTGTGTGTGTGTGTGCGTGTGTGTGTGTGTGCGCAAGTGTTTAATTTATCATTGTCCTGACCTACACTGATAAATTAAACACATGCGTCTGGGAGGAGGAGCCTGTCTGAACCAATGTCTGTCTATGGTGACCATACCCTTTGACCTTTTCAACCCAAAACATATTCATGTCGGGGGGGGGGGCAGCCAAGTTACAGCCAAGTTTTATGAAAATAAAAATGAAACAAATATGTTCTTTGATTGTGACCTTGACCGAGTTCTACCAAAAGTCCTACCCCACTTTAGGTAGGACAGGACTACACACCCAGGGAAGTGAACACATATAATTGTACTTATAAACTCTACTTATAAACCCTAACCCTATAAATTAATGGGAGCGACTACACTGTTATTTTGTAATCAAATTCAACTTACTGGTACTGATGGAGCTTGCATATGAAGTGGAGCAATTCAAATGCATTCACAGAATATCCTGTCTTCCCCCTCATTTTCTCCATATCCTGGAACACCTTGGGTGGCAACTGGAAAAACACACAACTTAAATGTTACATGGACTAGTCTATTGGACACATGTATGTTAAGCTCAAAAGATGTTTTAGTTACCTTGTCTTTCATTTTGTCTTTCCATGCATCAAACAGTCCCGGGTCAGCACACTGGTCCAATACTGCCATGAGGTTCTGGTGGTCTGGGTTTCTGCAGTACTTCTCTACTTCCTCTTCATTTCCAACCAGTTTCAGGAAATCTACTCTCCTGGAAGATTTTACAAAACAAAAACAATGTACTAAAACCATCACAAAAAAACAAAACATGTTGGTAGAAAAAGTGTGTGTGTGTGTGTGTGTGTGTGTGTGTGTGTGTGTGTGTGTGTGTGTGTGTGTGTGTGTGTGTGTGTGTGTGTGTGTGTGTGTGTGTGTGTGTGTGTGTGTAAGGTATGATTGGAAAACCAGTCAGATTGAAAAAAGAGTGCTTGTTTTCTTCAAGTTCACCACCTGTGCCCCCCCCTCCCCCATCCCCCCATCAAAAAAGAGATGACGAAGGTACAGAGACTAAGGGGGACGATGACTTACGATTCTGTCCCTATCGGTACATAAAGTAATTGAAAGATGAAGGTCTCTTCATGGATTAGAAGGACACTATCAGTCACCAGAAGCAGGGAAAGAAGTAACATTGATATGTCATTGTTACAATAGAAAATATTTTACTGTTTCTCATACTTTTCATTTTCCCAGAAGTAGGGATGAGCCAAGCATTCCTCCACTGCAGGTCTTTTCTTTGGGTCTTCATTGATCATCCTCTCAATGAGATTCTTGGCGACCACATCCTGAACATGGTCCAGTTTGTACTTTCCATCCAGAATGTTGACTTCACATCTATAGTCAAATCGGCCAAATGGATGCCGTCTTCCAGAGAGGATGTAATAGATCAACATCCCAGCCACCTTAGAATGAACATGAAAATTAGTATGAATATTTCTAAGTAATTAAATTGTTCTCACACAGAATTAAAAAAAACCAACCTGGATATCACTGCTTCTTTCATATGGAATTTGAGCCTTCTTCAAAGTCTCCTTTGCCTTCCAGCATTGTGTTCCTGCCACCTGTGTGACTAGGGTTGTTTGTCCTTCAGGTAATTGTAGGCTTAATCCAAAACCTGTCAATCTAACTTTGCCTTGAATATCTGCAGGGTAAATTAGGTACATAAATATAATAAAGTGTTTTAGATTGAATACAATAAGTTCAGCTGTTATGTTACTTTATACATTGTTACTGTCTGGCAGAAAACTTGTATCTCCATATTTCAACTTTTTTTTATAAATAACACTACTTTGTTGTAGAAGTGTGTCACACAAAAGTGGCAAAAAAAAATGTGTGCGATGAGAGCTTGTAAATCTGCAGTTTTCTATGTTTTAACAATTTAGAAAGTGACAATGAAAGTGGTGTGTGTGTGTGTGTGTGTGTGTGTGTGTGTGTGTGTGTGTGTGTGTGTGTGTGTGTGTGTGTGTGTGTGTGTGTGTGTGTGTGTGTGTGTGTGTGTGTGTTGAACAAATGAAAAGTATGAACAAGATCATGGGACTAAATAATAACTACATAATAATAACTTCTTTATCCATTGGAAAACAGGTTGTTTTTTTCTACATTTGCTGAAGAATAATGGACATACAAGGTTTCCACCTGACAGTGACGATATGTTGTTCATATTTCTGATATTATTTACTTATTTTATTTTTATGTTGTATCTTACCAATCAAGACATTCTGGGGCTTGATATCCCTGTGGATAATTGTAGGATTCTGACCATGAAGAACTCTTAAGCTTTGGAGAACCTGATGTGCAAGCTGTTTCTTCTCCAGTTCTGAATGGTTAAATGGTTCTTTGATGTATTCTTCCAGGGTGTATTCACATAACTGAAGAGCAAGGTAACCATAGTCCTCATCCTCTACAAAGTCAACGTATCGTACAATCGAAGGATCCTCAAGGTGTGGAAGACGTAAAATGTCTTTCTGATTCTGCAGCACATGGTAGTTGTCTTTAAACATTCTCTTCACTGCTACTTCAGTGCCGTCATCTCTTAACCCCAAGAACACATCAGGTCCACCACTTCCCAAAGCGATGCAGAATTCTGTATCTGTCCCAAACACAAGACTGTCACTCCCAACTTTGGTAACTTTAGAGTCATCAATCTTTGCAAGCTTCTCTAACTGTTGCCTCCATCTTTTACTGACTGGGAGCCATTTCCGTGGTGTTTTATCTCTCGGTGCGTCTTGGTCTGCTGGTGATGTCCTTTCCTCCTCATTGGATCCTGATGTCTCTGTAATGGTAGTCATGGAAACGTCACATTATGAGGTTGACTTGTCTCGCACACACTTTCCTATTTTGTATGTTTAATCATTCCATAAATACTCATATAGGACATAAAGGCCTGGGTGGTATCAAGGTATTAGTCATGTTCAGCTGCTTCCTGTGATGTCACACTGCCTGTCAAGTCTCCTTTAACCCATTAAAACCAGGAAAGCATCTGTGTCATTAGATTATGTATATCACATTGGTTCTCACAGAATCTATACATTTTCTTAAAGCGAACATTTTTAACTCAAATCTTTGCTTCTGGGGGTCCCTGGAACAAAATATTTTCAGATGGGGGTCCATGGCCAAATACATATAATTGTGGGAGGTTTTGAGCACCACTGATATAGAAACATATGTTTTTCATTAGTTAGAAGACATTTTTTGAATCGGCCTTGGGTCTTAATGGGTTAAATTTTAACCCATTAAGACCCAAGGCCGGGAAAGCATCTGTGTCATTAGATTATGTATATCACATTGTTTCTCAAAGTGGGGTCCGGGGACCCCAGAGGGGTCCTTGGGAGGGAGGAGTTAATATAACATTACTATCATTTTAACCACTTTATCCATTGTTATATACTTTGGCTATTCAAAAATAGCAGATCTACAAGCTCATAGTGCGTCACTTTGTGCCGCGCTATGAGCTTGTAGATCTGCAATTTTTTGTAAAATCTTGAAAATGTGCACAAATCTTTGAATCTATACATTTTCTTAAAGCGAACATTTTTAACTAAAATCATTGCTTCTGGGGGTCCCTAGAACAATATATTTTCAGATGGGGGTCCGTGGCCAAATACATATCATTTTGGGGGTCCTTGACATGAAAAAGTTTGAGCACCACTGAAACAGGTTTTTCATAAAACTGTTAGAAGACATTTTTTTGAATCAGCCTTTATGGGTTAAAAGGTTCAAATCAGAAACACTGTCCATTTTCAACATTAATAACCACCTAGACTAAACTCATTATGGATTTCATAAATGATCAGCTGTTTATTTCTTTGAAGTGACATGAGATGTAAACACTGAGGAAGACCTACAGGTCAAAAGAAACATTATACACTTAAGTTATATTTATATTTAAGAGTGTGGATGTTTCTTTAGTTGTCTCATAAATGTGTGGTAATACTGTAGCAGAACTCAAATGAAATGTTTTAAAATAATATTCCATAATGAGATTATAGTACAGTATATTTAGGTCATTTTCAATTCAGTCAATACATTTTTATCAAACATTGTCTATATGTACAGGTAACTGTCAGTCGGCAGGACTATTATTATTATTATTATTACAATTATGATTTAGCTGTGAGTTTGATTATTATGATTTGCTATGAGCTTGTAGATCTGCTATTTCTTTTTTAAATCGTGAGAATTTGTGCAAATCTTTACTTTTGCTATGATTTTGTTTATTACTTTTGTTGAATTATTTGATTTGTTTATATTTGATTTATTTGCGTTATGTGTATTCATTATTCTGTCCCTGCCACTGACCCTACAGACACTGATACTAATGACTGAAAATGCCTACAGCTGGGCACAGTAACCATGGCGACGCAGGAGACGTTCGGCCAACCAGAGCACACGTTGGCAGCATGCACGCAGAGCCAATCAGAGCGCATGGGAGGGTACATGGGCGAACGGAGGGAAATGTTTGAAAGGAAAGGTGGAAGAGAAGAGAACAGGAGAGGAGCAGAGGAGGAGAAGGAGACAATGACCTGGCATAGGAGGAGTGCAGCTCCCACGGGCGGAAGTACGGGGGGACAGGGACGCCACCGCCGATGAGGGGCCAGGCTGTTCAATGGACACTCCATCTGCCATCTCCACCTGGTGTGGATCCTGTCCGTGGGAGGCTGCCTCGAGAGTCAGGCCGGTTGCCGGGGGAAAGAGGAACGATACACAGACAGAGAACAGACAGCAGGAGAACAAGCAGAGGGAAGGACGGGCAGTGTGAGCAGACGGAGACCGGAGACGTCAGTGGACTCAGTGCTGTACACGCAACAACCACAGAGGCAGGGTCTATGACTCTGCCTCGCCGGTAAGTCTCTGACTAAACAGCACCTGACCTACGTAATGTGGCTATGCCACTACAACAGCTCAAAGAGCCATTGTACCAGTGATCTGCCCCAGTCTTTCTGTCCTCCACAGGGGTTGTGGAGGTGTGTGAAGACTCCTACCTGCCGTGCTGCTCTACCCATCATTCTTATCATTGCTGCTTGTTTTATTGTTTGTTAGGTTACATTTTAGATTTGGTTTAGTGTAGTTTTATTAGTGAATTGTATTCTTTAAAAACCACTGTAAAGAGATTTTATGATTAAAATTGGGTATTTACCTTTTAACCTTCAACACTGCCTTGCTTCACTATTTTTGCCAATGCTTTTATTGTTCCACGGACCTGTGCAGCCCGTTTAATATTTTAGCCTTAAGTTTTAGATCAGAGGACCAACACCTCTATATAAAAAACTTGGCATGGTCGGTTTGAATCATTTTTAAGGTCTCGACACCGCACTGGGCACTTTAATTAGCATGTGTCGGGCCGAGGGCCACATAACCATAAATTGCACAAATCTCAGTGAGTGAGTATCTGTCCTTCATGTATGTTGACAACCATCCAGCCAATCACCTTCATATTCAGTGTCTTGAGCGGAGTGACTTTTTTTTACTTCATGTTCAGTTAGTTTTAATTTGTTTTTAAAGTGGGTTTGAGTTAAGTTTTTATTTTTGTTTTAGTTTAGTTTTGATTAGGTTTTTTTTATTGAAATATGAGGTCAGGGGGCAAGATTCAAAGAGCTAAAAAGATAGCAAAAATAGCAGGTCTACAAGCTCACAACGCGTCACATCGCAATGTGTAGTGAGCTTGTACATCTGCTATTTTCACTCTTTTTTTCAAAGAATAATATTTTACTGACTAAAACTAAGGACATTCTATATATTTGTTGTTTGTTTTGTAAGCACACAAAGTTTCAGTTAGTTATCATCTTTTGTAAAGCCTTATTGTTTTTTTTATTTTCAGTTAAATCAAATGTTTTGTCAATTCTAGCTCTAGTTATTTGGTTAGTTTTCAGTTAACTAAAATAACCCTGGTGTGAAGTCTGTTGGATCGGCGGTTCTTTGGAAAGGCATCACCATATCTTCAAAGCCTGATCCAACGATGTGTAAAATCTTATGATAAAAACGTATAAAACACCGTGATCACTGTAGCTGTGAGCTGGAAATATAGGTTCCTAAACCTTATGTGACGTAATCAGGTATACAGGTCTATAGAGCACCGAAGTCTGACGTTACTGCCACTAGAGGTGGTGTGTTTATTTTTGGAACACAGTTCTTAACCAGCGGAACTGCGCCCTCTAGCGGCAGACATCAGGACTTCAGTGCTCTATAAAGAAACGCTACCGTACACGTCACTGACAACAACAAATAAACAGGGTTTAAAAAGCAAATGTTTAAATTTACACACAGAGTTAAAAATGGATACATGAATGCTGAGGCCTATGACCAGTTACTCCTCCAATATCAGCTCACCTTAATGAGTAATGACTTGTTTCTCTCACCTTGTTTCCTTACTTCTTCTTGGAACATCTGGTTGGTGTAGTGGCTTCCACCGTTCTTCCCCACCATCTGGTTGATTTTCTCCAGCAGCTCAGTGACCTGAGAGGAGGGATCCTTCCTTTCGTTGTTGAAGACATGATAAAAACCACTATATTTTCTGATTAATTCTTGTAGTTGTGGATCATCCTTCAAAAAATCTTCAATTGTTTTACCTTTAAGATGATCACCATGAGTGAAGAGAATCATGGTGTATTTATCTGAACTTTGTCCAAACTCTTCCTGAATCTTTGCCACAACATTCCTCACCTCATCTGTGTATCTGTCTATTTTGATCACAGCCAGGAACACATGAGGACCAGGAGCAGCACAAGTAATACACTTTCTGACCTCTTTAATGGTTTCAGTATTACTGAACCCAGTGTCAAACAAGCCTGGAGTGTCAATAACAAAAACCGTTCTACCAGCCACTACACCCATGGCCTTATTACAGCTCAGTGTCACAGAAGCAGGTGAACAAACTGATTTAAATGCTTCAGCACGCAGGATGGTGTTTCCTGTGGCACTCTTTCCAGCTCCAGTCTTCCCAACCAGCACAATACGAATGTCTTCATCATTTGTTATGAGATCTGATGAAAGAAAGAAAAGAGGAAAAAAAATACATCAACGACGGCATCCGTAATGTATGAATGTATCATTTGAAGTGTGTCATCAACAGATGACTTGCTACACTTTGGGGCCCTGAACATTTTCAGATATGGATGGCCATCACAAAGGAAAAAAAAAACATAAGAGGCCGCCATGTTGTTTTCTGTCGCCCTATTACTTTGAATGGTGAGCTTGTTCTTGATGTGATTCTACCTCTATTTGATGGTCAAGGATTACAGTGATACCATGTAAACCTGAGGTTCTCAAACTATGGGTCGGGACCCCTAGTGGGGTTGCAGGAAGGTGACAGTGGGGTCCAACATTGACAACTGAAAAAGGCAAAATGTGTATCCTTCCAATGAAGTGTGTTTAATGACATGCCCAAAAGAGGGACGCCATTGTGTCAGGTTCTTGACCTCTCTCCTTCCAGCTGTTTCATCATCACCAGTGATCATAAAACCTATCACTGTGGTGTTTCACTGCACAGCCTCCAACCTGCCAGAGAACAGGTGATCTGACGGTGATATCACGCTAAAAACTGTCCTGATATGGAGCGTTGGCCATGGCGTTGTGACATTACCTGAACCAATTAAATTAACTATTAGATTAATAAATAATAAAGGAATGAAGCTACAGCACAGTGTGCTCACACACACACACACACACACACACACACACACACACACACACACACACACACACACACACACACACACACACACACACACACACACACACACACACACAGTAATGGGAAAGATCATTTCTACGTTTAGTATTGAACAGATACAGTAGAAACGTCAAATCGACTAGAACTGAATCAGAGGACCTCAGAATACAGAGAGATAATAAAACAGAAGACCTACCTGAATACGTTATAGGCTGGTCTGCTGGATTCAATGGAACCATCTCTGAAACACATTAGAGTAAAATCATGTGTTGATCTGCACTTAAGGAACTATTAATCTGTTGACTGGAACTTACAGTATGTTTATTTATAAATAAATAAATACATAATATTATGTTTACTTATACTATTTTATTTAATCATAGTAAAATAACAGTACAGTACATCAGTTGATTGCATGCAGTGGAACTCAGTACATCATGGATTGTATCTTACCTTCAACATCATCAATCTGTTTCACATCTATAGAGGAGAAAGATTACAGGTTAATACACATCATGTCAACTCTTACAAACACTATATATACATTTACTACATGAACATGTTTGATCAATATAATCAATATATTGACAAAGTCTTTGACATGTCATTATAGATGCATAGATGGATGATTTATCAAATATAGATTTAAAGGTAGGGGAAGTGATTTTCTTTCGTTAAAATAAGTGTTAAACAGCTCTTTATTCTGATAGTACTCATTGAGTGTTTGTTCAGTAACAAGCATTTTCAGGGAGCTGGAAAGACAGGGAGATCCCTATTACTGAACAAACACTCTATAGCAATGATTACTAAAAATAAATCAGTTCAAATCAGTTCAAGACTCACCAGGGTGCCTCTTCTTACAGTATGAATATCCCAGTATGAATATCTTCTTCTTCTTCCAGTATGCCACTGCCACTAAGATGATGATGATGGTCGGTGTAATAATCCCTGCAATCATTGCTACAGTTGATCCTTTCTCTGTGTGAATCATATCCTCTGAAACACATAGTTATGACACAACTGTAAACATGATACAATCAAATCAACAGTGGTGTTAACATGGTTACAGTCCTGTGGTCCAAAGTTCACAGGTTTGATTCCTGCCTGGTCTCCATTAACATCCATGAGTCCTGCACTAAGTCACTGTGCATAAATATATTTACATTTACATAATTAATACATTCATAAATGCACATGTATTAACAAATTAATGAATAGATGTATTAACACATTAATAAATGTACATGTAATGTTTGTTATGAGTCCATTTTAAACGCAGCTTCACACATGGATGAAGAGTAGACTTTATGATGAATTAACAACCTGACATAGTTGCTGACATTGTAACTTCTAAGTTACATGTTGGTGAAATAGTTATGTAGTTTAGGTTCAATGTAGGTAGTTTTGATAATTGACAATCATTGATATAATAAGCAAACATTATTTCCATGTTGGTGCATGAAACAATAATGCAGAATGTGTAATAATAATAATTTCACTACAACTATAGTAACCAAGGGAGTGCAGATGTAAATTAGTTATATACTGTAGCTCACTCTGACTTAATGTAGTGTTGTACATGGTCCATGTATAAATATACAAAATATCAAATAAAACATACCAAAGATAGAAATGGTTGCATGCATAGATTATTCACACCGTGACTACTGTAATTCCCTCTATTCATGCCTCTCCAAAAAAATCTACCCACCACCTGCAACTGGTTCAGAATACAACTGGTTCAGAATGCAACTGGTTCAGAATACAACTGGTTCAGAATACAACTGGTTCAGAATGCAACTGGTTCAGAATGCAACTAAACATTACCTGATATGTAAAGTTGTGTCTCAACAGTGTAGTTGAAGCGTGGCAGGTGAACTCTACAGGTCACGTGCTTTGCTCCCCTCACTGTCACATTCCTCTGGACAATGTAACAGTGTTCAGAAGGTTTGTCTGTCACTGAGGGTTCAGCAGTGATGTTGTTTTCATCTCTGTCCAGCCAAGACATCTCAGGTTGTGGATACCAGCACCCAGAAGCACATGTCAAAGATAAACCACTGTCTTCTGGTCCATTTGAAGAGATCACTGGCTGAGACAAATTCCCTGCAGAAAATATAATAATCAATAATATAATCTTAATCAATCAATATATCCATCCATCTACAATGCTGACAATATTTACAAATCTAAAATCTAAAGCTATGGATGCTACAACAAGCAAGAACATGTAAAACATTCTTTCCAGACACAGCTCGAGTTCTACTGTAATTACATTAATTGATTGATTGATTGAATACTTTATTAACAACAGTGTTTCCCCTAAATGCATGCAACAGCGGCAGGTGAAGCTACGAGGTTCCTTAATTCTTATATACATTATTATTATTATTTCTTAATGATGGAAGACAGCTCTGTCTTATGTCTTTATAAACTTATGTTATATTATTTTGTGCTATCAGTAGGCCTACAGACGCTTAACGTCTTGGGTTGAGGTTTTTAACGGAAGATTAAGATTGGGAAATAGTCTGTCTGTCTGTCTGCCTGTCTGTCTGCCTGTCTGCCTGTCTGCCTGTCTGTCTGTCTGTCTGTCTGTCTGTCTGTCCTCATAACACCACACAGGTTACGGTGTTGTGAGAGGGAGGTTTATTAATGGCTCTATGGAGTGCAGTGTTGTCTTTGATGTGAAGTGTACAATGTTGTGTTGAATTGTGACTCAGGCCTAGTTGGATCTTTGGTCACAGCATCACTAGGACAATAAATCTTACCAACAAGGAGCCGGATCAAAGTGAAGCTGTTTTTGTGGCTTTGCTGCTGCAGTTGTGGAGCAGAACATCTGTAGGTCCCCTCGTCTGAGAGCTTCACCCTGGACAGTTTCAGTGAGATGTTACCAAGATGCAGCTCCTTAGGAAACAGGGACGTCCTCTCTTTGTACAACGGGTTCAGGTCTTCGCCATGTTCGAACTGTCCATCTTGGAGGAGATTAATGAGGTACGGCTTCAGGTCAGGTCTGGACCACTCCACTGTCTTCCTGGCCATGTTGAACGGTGGTTTAATGCGACATGGAAGGATCACCTCATCTTCCACTTTGACCAGGATGTCCTGAGAAGACCCGATCACCTGATGTTGTCCTTAAAACAAAACCAAATGAAGCATGGAGTTAGTTCATGATGCACACTGGAGTCATACTGTAATCAGCTGTCAGTCAGCTGGTTGTTTACAAACAGCCACACTTTTCTACATGTCAATCACAGCTCATGTTCTCAACAGGGTGGTCTCTTTAAATCAGGGATGTCAAACTTGTGATCCGCAGGCATTTTGCGGCCCGCGGAGGGGTTTAATGCGGCCCGCGACATGATTAAAAAAAAGCTAATTCATACTACCTCTAACGACAAAAACGAGTAGCTTCTTCATAGAGGCACTGAGGCAGTTCTCCCCCCACCCCCTCTTTCTCTTCCTCTTTCATTTGATCACTGCTTCTCAACACTGATGAACACTGATGAACACTGATGAACACTGATGAACACTGATGATGCTGCAAGCTTTCCTCCTCCACCCCAGCCTCCTTTATAGTTTAGGAGTCAACTTCACATTTGAGTCAGACTTATGCTGGCTATTGTGCACATTAGACATATCTATGTCTCTAATGTCTGGATTGTGGTGGTATGTTGTGTGGTGTCAACAGCACCCATCACAACACTGGAGCAACAGAGTCTGCTGCTGCGGACACTGAATCACCTGCTACCTGTAGGCCATCTACCTGTACTGTAAGGGTCTACAGGTCTACAGGTAGATCTGTAGGCCCACAGTGAGGGCCAATGAGCAGGGAGTGGTGGGTCACAGGGATCCGATCCACAGGTTTACAGATTTGGGAGGAGGAAAAAAGTCTTTCCATCTCATCAGTCCATAAAGCTAATAAGCAGACGCTGTGTTCTGATTTGTTCTGAATTATTCAAATAATTGCAAAATAGCTCTATATTCTGATAGTACTCGTTACTATAGGGTGTCCTGTCCGTATAGGGAGTCTCCCATGTCTCTCCAGCTCTTTATTAAACAGAAAATGCATTTTCAGTGCTCTCTCCTGATTGGCTTAAGTGTTGTCACCTACCAGAAAATGTACTATATTCTGTTTACTAAAGAGCTGGAGAGACCTCTGTGACCAAATAAACGCTCTGTAGCAATGATTACTATCAGAATAAAGTACTTTAACCGTTTAACAAAAAAATAAATAGACGTACTGGATATATTCATTCAAGTGGTCAAACAGAGTAGTACTGCCTGCCAATACCAGCGCCCACACATCAAATAGAGTAGTAACGTCTGAATACCAGCACACACACTCATCATAGTGTAGTACTGCCTGAATACCAGCACACACTCATCAAATAGAGTAGCACTGCCTGAATACCAGCACACACACTCATCATAGTGTAGTACTGCCTGAATACCAGCACACACTCATCAAATAGAGTAGTGTACTGCCTGAATACCAGCACACACACTCATCAAATAGAGTAGCACTGCCTGAATACCAGCACACACATTCATCAAATAGAGTAGCACTGCCTGAATACCAGCACACACACTCATCATAGTGTAGTACTGCCTGAATACCAGCACACACTCATCAAATAGAGTAGTGTACTGCCTGAATACCAGCACACACACTCATCAAATAGAGTAGCACTGCCTGAATACCAGCACACACATTCATCAAATAGAGTAGCACTGCCTGAATACCAGCGCACACTCATCAAATAGAGTAGTACAGCTTACTCACACTGGGTGTGATTTTTTTCTGTCCACACACAGACAGACACACGGACACACGGACAGACAGACAGACAGACAGACAGACAGTCAGACAGACAGACAGACAGACATGGGGTAAAACCTTGGTTCTGTCCTTATGGATGTCTGTTTGGTCACAATATAACGTTCAGTGTTCAGCATAAAAGCAATACTGTATTGAAGTGCATTGGGCCTAATCTGTAAATAAGTGTACATTATGTCTGGAAGCAGCCGTACATTGTAGAGACTGTCACTGCAGTCAGTCAGTCAGTCAGTCAGTCAGTCAGCCAGCCAGTCAGTCAGTCAGTCAGTCAGTCAGCCAGTCAGTCAGTTGCCTCACTGTTTCTGAGGGAGAGCCCTCTAAGTCTTAACCTACCCCCCCCCCCCCACACCCCCCCCCTCCCCGTTTTGTTCTTCTCTTGTACATATTTTTCACTCTTCATACCTGATAACTTAGGAAAAACCAGGAAAGTATGCTTTCAAAAAGGATTACCGTAAAAAGAAGTAACACGTCTTAAATAATAATCAGGTTTTCTTAATTATTTGCACAGGAGAGACAAGGTGGTACAGCATCAAAATATTCTCTACTGGTAATACAAAATGTTCATCAATATAACAGACAGTTTATCTTTCATTAAGCCCACCCCACAAAATAATATCAACATGAATAGGGGCGAAGGCTCATCTTGGTGGCAAGGTTGTCTGTGCTAAGGCATCATGGATAAACTGTAGCCACAACTTTCATTGGTAAGAAAGAGTAGGCCAGGGAGCAAGGACATCTTATATCAGTACAGAACTGTCCCTTCTGAGCAAATACATCATACTTTATGCAATTATCCAAAGTGATACAATACAATAATCATAATCTAATACACTATGGATTATAAATTATCTATCAATACCAGTAACCTGTAAGCTGATTGTATGACGTTCTGTATAGTAGTGTGTATATCTGTCTGTCTCTTATATGTCATCATGATTTGTGTGCATGGGGTTCTCATCTTAAACAAGCTCTGTGCTTAATGAGTCTTCCAGTTTAGTAGAGCTTGTATTGTGAATTTGTACTTCCATGAACTGTTGTTCTCATGTCTTTAAATAAAGTACATCAATCAATCAAAGCCCCGCCCTCCAGCTTGTGTAATACATTCCAGAGCCGGCTCTGATACAGAGGTGAACCATCTCTCTTCAGCCAATCCAAACTCAACTGAACGGATCTACCCCAAAGTGTTCTGTATTTAAGAAGAGATCAACGCTGGAGCAACACAGACATTTTAAGCCTTTTTTATTTAGGTGCAAGCATACAGTGACTGACGTTTCGGTCTTTCGACCTTCCTCAGAGTCATGTTCTGTATTTAAAGGTAGGGTAAGTGATTTGCAATTATTCAAATAATTGCAAAAATACCTCTATATTCTGATAGTACTCGTTACTATAGGTTGTCCTGTCCGTATAAGGAGTCTCCATGTCTCTCCAGCTCTTTATTAAACAGAAAATGCATTTTCAGTGCTCTCTCCTGATTGGCTTAAATGTTGTCACCTACCTGAAAATGTACTATATTCTGTTTACCACTCTGTAGCAATGATTACTATCAGAATATAGTACTTTAAACCTTTTAACAAAAAAAAATCACTTACCCTACCTTTAAATTGTATTCATTTACTGACTGGACAGTTTCGCCCTGAAACATGACAGCGCTTGTTCCTGGTTTTCTCCATTTACAACCCTACAATCTACATGACACAGTCATGTTTCAGGGCTAAAGTATGTTATACAGATACTTACTTTACTATGAATTGAGGGATGAAGGGTAGCCTATTGATTTCACTACATTTCATTTTGTTTACTATCAGAAACACATCAATTTCATAAGAAAACAACAAGAACAAACGAAAACGTCAACACATTGTTTTTTTCCCCCCAGTAAATACATTATCTGCTTAAATTCCCGTCCATAACTCCACTGTAAATAGTGTAGAGACCCGTGCTACTCTATGTGATGAGTGTGTGCTGGTATTACCTGTGACAGATGTGTTGTAACAGCTGCTCCACATCAGCAACATGTAGAAATAAATACACATCCATGACTTTACTGTTAAAACACTGACTTTTAAAGATAAATGTGAGACGGAGTGAAGCTCCATGTTTTGCTGCTCTTTCACAAGAAATCATAAATCCATAAGTTTCGTTTGTGTCACAATAGCCCTTTAACTCATAGGCGTGTACTGTGCTGTGCCTGTCATGCGTCGTATCTTAGCAACATCTTCTTCTGTCATGTTTTTTGGCAGTTGGCAACCAATTAAGGAGCATTACCGCCACCAGCTGGACTGGAGTGTAAAACTATAACTTACGCACTGCAAACTAAATGATTTATAAGTGTCCATTCAAATTGTTCTCATTCCCTAATAATCCCACTGTGTCCATTCTGTGTCCATCCCTCTCCCAGTATAATGTCCAAATCCTCCTCTCCACTGACATCCACCACATCCAGGAATCGCCTTGCTGCATCCAAAATCATTTTAATTATTTCCGACTTGCCTTGTATCTCCACTCAGAGGCGTCAATTGTCAAGCTGCAATACCCTGCCATACCCTGGCTCCAGGGGGGAAAAAAATAAAATGTACTTTTAAAAATAAATCCATGAATGTCTCTGTCTATCTGTGTTATCAGCCTAATGCAGGTGTAAGACCATTGTGTTATAGGTGTAATGCATAGTTTTCTATGCATTTTGGGAGTGTTTTTGCTTGTTTGATCCCCCAAAAAAAAATCTAAAAAGGGGCCGCCATACCTTAGCTTTTGCTGAACTGACGCCACAGCAATAAATGTCAAGAATATTTTCTTATCCATATAGATCCCCTTCCCAGCTGCATTCACTCTTTCCTCTGACTTCTGTTGTGTTGCCATCCTTTCATTACTCCCCTGAGTCCCCTCCACTCTCTACACTGCTTCAGCATACAACATGCCCCTCCTTTCTTTCCTGATCTTTTTCACTTTAATCTCCTTTACTTTGCTGGGACATTGTGATGCCCCTACATAGTGATCGCCTTCACAGTGTATGCACTTTGCAGGCTCTTTCCTCTCCTTACATTCCTCTTTGCAATTTTCCACCCCACATCTCCCACACCTCCTACTTCCCCCACACCAGTGGTTCTCAAAGTGGGGTCCGGGGACCCCCAGGGGTCCTTGAGGGAGTTCCCAGCTAAATGATGGATAGTTAGGAATAGACCCTTATGGGTCTGTAACTCTGAGAGTGTACAAATGGAACCAAATGGACCCCATTTGGTACGTTACTTTTTTTCCATTTGTACACTCTCAGAGTTAAATTAACATAGATTTTACGATACAAATTGGGGTCCAATAGATAGAAATGCCATTAAATGGGGGTCCGTAGCCCTAATGCATGGGGGTCCTTGAAATTAAAATGGTTGAGAATCACTGCTAGAGCCGTAAAGATTCTTCTCTTATGGGGGTCCGCGGGATATCTTTTCAAATGGGGGTCCGCGGGTTAATAAGTGTCAATTTGGGGGTCCTTGACATGAAAAGGTTTGAGAACCACTGCCCTACACACTGCTGCGACATCCCCGTACTGCAAACAGAAACATCTGAGTGGTGCTCTTTCGTAGGGCCTAACGGTTAGGCCCTACGAAAGAGCACCACATTGGAAAACCACATTGGAAAACGTAAGAATGTAATGTTTCATGTTTGGTAAACATGAAACATTACATTCTTACGTTTTCCAATATTGTAAAAT
The DNA here is from genome assembly GCF_963280865.1 of Gymnoscopelus braueri. Lineage (NCBI taxonomy): Eukaryota > Metazoa > Chordata > Actinopteri > Myctophiformes > Myctophidae > Gymnoscopelus > Gymnoscopelus braueri. The sequence continues at coordinate 5,480,352 of NC_137613.1, forward strand.
TGGTAGAATAAATAAAAAGTTTCAACATTTCGGTCAACTAAAATTTGCGTCATAGCCTGCGACACATTTATTGGCGAGGAGCCAGACAGGTGGCTTGTGTAAACAAACCGGTGTGATTCCAAATGCCAAAAAGTAAAGATAACTGAGGAAAATAGAGAATTGAATAGTTCATAGACAGAGTTGTTTGCTTTCACAGCCAATGCTGCTGGATTACCTGTATGTTTGATCTGCTGCGAGAAGTTATCATATTTAATGAATGCTCATTAACATGCATTTGTATTTAGTAATTCTGATAGGCTAATATACACTTAATAGCCCGTGTTGCCTTCATTATAAGACTCATATTTATGTTTGCGGCTCCAGACAGATTCTGTATAATTTTTTTGGTCCAAAATGGCTCTTTTGACATTAAAGGTTGCTGACCCCTGGCCTAACCCTATAACACAAATACTCCACGTACACTCGATCTGGGAGTGAATCCCCTTCAAATGTTAAACACATTGACTCAGTTTCCTCCCGTATCCCTTCTCGGAACCGAGTAAGTCTTTTCGCCTTGCGTACGCCGTCCGTGTCAAGAAACCTGTCTGGCTTCATAGACCGTGGTACACCGCTTATTACTCCCTTCCTTGTTTCCCCCATTCCAAGCCGAAACACCTCTACCTGACATTCGCCAAACAGATATATCCAGACCTCTGCACATCTGTTCAAAGTTTGCACATTCTATCATGACCATGCCTCTTCCACTAATTCTCACTAGTTAAACTTTTCCAATTCTCCAAACAACAAACATTCCCATGCACTGCATGCTGATCTCTGAATAGGCCATCAATTTGTTTGGCTGCTACCATCCCAATCACACAGCTCTCTTCTTGGTCACTTCCTTCATCTATTTTCCTTTTCTTTTTCTTTTCAAGTCGTCTTGTGTCTTCTTCCTCATCATCTTCACTATCACTGACAGTGACAGCTGAGTATTCACATACTGACTCCATTTCGAAACGCCCGCCGTCAGCCCGTATCTTAGCAACAATGAAAGCGCTGACTCTCATTGGTAGTGTTGCCATTTCCGCTTATTTACCGCAACTTCTGGACAAGATTTTGCTTGTTTTTCTGGCCTTAAAATGGTTTTGTTGCTTTGGTGTGGACTGGCCTTAATGCCATCTACAGGTTTTAGATTCTACCACTAGATGTCAGTGCTGAGTCACATTTACAGGCCACCTGAGGCCTCCACAAGTCAACCCACAGTAACTATAGAGTTCTCTGTAGCCTTATTTATAAAACCACAAGGTCCACTTTAAAGTCTATTTATTCATATAACATGATAAGGCAATCCACAACATAAACATGTATGAGAGCCTCCAGTTATTAAGACAGATAATTTAAAACTGTATCCAACTATATTAAAATAGTTGATAAGCCCATGCAGGGATGTTGAGGAAAGTAATAGTTCCCACTCCTTGGATGTTTTTTTTGTCACTGTATATTTGCACCTGTATAGTCAAAGGTTACTTTGACTATGCATGGGCCTCATGGTACCACAACACCACCAAGGCCTTAAAAACAAGGCTCCAGACATCCCAAAACAAACTGGTAAGGCTACTTCTTGGCCTCACATCTACGACTCATCTAACCCCTGCTCATTTTGCTAGGGTTGGATGGCTCAGGGTTGAGGACAGCAACTTGCATTGGGCCTGGTCTACAAGATACACCACAACGACAAGACACCCACGTACCTCATTCCCAAATCACGCCTCTCTGACCTTTCGGGCTTGTGTTTAACTGTGGTGTCACTGTGAAGCCTCTGTTCTGGCCATATGTCATCATAAAACTACTTCAAAAATGTAAACGAAGTCCACAATCACAACACCAGAGGAAGCTACTAGGAGCAGGGATGTCATTACCCATCCTATACTGTATACCTACAGTGTGTGGGGGGAAAATACCTTGTGTATTTATTAGAGATTGCCTGGAAATTTGACACAATTACGACACATGAAGTGATGCGTTAAGACGTTATCACACAGACATTTCCGCAAATTTGCAAAGAAAAAGCCCTAAATACTCGAATACATAAACATATCGTTTACCACACTATAATGATCTCACATCGGATCAAGAATAGGTTCAAAAGTCGGCCATGTTTCAGTCAAAGTTCACAGGGAAAAGTGATGTTATTACATTTTATTCCAACTACAGTATAATAAGTGGTAAAGGACAACAATCTTGTCAGTATTTTAATGACGTCACGTGCACGTGCGCGCACTGCACGCGCACCCCGTGCGCATTTTTTTTTTACTTTAAAGTAGTTAACATTTTTGAAAAATGTATTGGAGGATAAACCCCTTGAGAGATGCATCATCTCGTCTTCCAGGGGGTCCTCAGGGGCACAACACACAAACATTGATACAAAACAATCACATAACATTCAACAATAACAACAACAAAACATACACATAAGGGCTCTCACACCCAGACCAGTATATAAGTTATAACATAGACATGTTTGTATAGACCGCCGAAGTCTGACGTCATTTACACATCCTTTGTTTGTCTACCTGGTTCGCAGTTTTCCACCCCCGTTCTGAATCCCATAGACGTATTTAATATCGCGTCAAATAAGAACTGTGTTCCAAAAATAAACAAATGACCACGGCGGGTTGACTCTTATGGATATGAAGCATCAACTGACGGTGAGAAAACGCTAATGTTACTTCCGCCAAATTAGTTACATTTTCGCCAGAAACAGACTGTATCAAATATAAGTGACTGACTATCATAAACTATACAGAACCTCCTCCCTGACAATAACGCCGACACGCGGTGTTTATTTTTGGACCACAATTCTTATATGAGACGATTCTAAGATGACCCAATGTTATTCTCCATAGAGAAATTACTTCCGCAAACCTGGGGATGAACGAGTGACGTCAGGACTTCGGTGCTCTATAGGAAATGTTTTTAGCGTAGTTTTAGTATTTTTAAACTAATACAAATTCAAGGAATGCCATGAATTATAGAGCTGAAACAAATGGTTTGCTTTGAACAACAGAACAAGTATATCTTTCTCTTCTTCGAAGATGGCAGGCTGAAGCATTGCTGCGTGCAGAGAGGATACTGGCAGCAGCCCTACTGAAAACAACATGCTGTGTTGCTGATGTGAGGAGTGAGGAATCTGAGGAAACATTTTCACACTCACTTGTAAACCTGTTATGCAAAGTGGCCATTTGGGTACTTGGCTAGTGAATCTATGGGGAGGGCGCGTTCTAGCGTGCATGTGCGTGCAAGCACGTGCTCTTTACCATGCCGTTACCGTAGCTGTAGTATACAACCCTCGTAGACGTATTTATGATTCTGACGTCTTCAATCTACGAGAGTTGTAGGGTTCACGCCCCATGGAGACCTGGACTTTCTGCACTATGCCCCGTAGACACTCCAAAAATTTACAAATGTGAAAATAAAGGTGCTTATCCCCAAGCCCCAAGTGTTAACTGGCTCTACGGGGTAGTAGTTTAATTTAATAATCCATATCTTTCAATGAAGAAGTGTTTTAATGCCGTCTGTGGCCGAACGCCATTTTTTCACCCTCGTTTACTTCCCCTGTTTACATTTAGTGTAATTCGGGGTTCCACCGGATGCGCCCCGTCACTACCCGTCACTACCGCCCATTGGGAACTTCCGACAGAATCGGCCACAGACGGCATTAAAACACTTCTTAATTGAAAGATATGGATTATTACATTAAACTACTACCCCGTAGAGCCAGTTAACATTTGGGGCTTGGGGTTAAGCACCTTTATTTTCACATTTGTACATGTTTAGAGTGTCTACGGGGCATAGTGCAAAAAAGTTTAGGTCTCCATGGGGCGTGAACCCTACAACTCTCGTAGATTGAAGACTTCAGAATCATAAATACGTCTACGAGGGTTACCGTACCTTGACAAATTTACCAGCCACACTGCCACAGCCACAGACACCACTGCATCCGTGAGAAGGAGCAGCAAAACATGGAGCTTCACTCCGTCTCACATTTATCTTTAAAAGTCAGTGTTTTAACAGTAAAATCAAGGATGTGTATTTATTTCTACATGTTGCTGATCTGGAGCAGCTGTTACAACACATCTATCACAGGTAATGTTATACGAATCTACTTCTAGTCTGTACACTATTTACATTGGAGTTATGGATGGGAATTTCAGCAGACTGTCTTTATTGGGGGGAAAAAAAGTTTTGGAAAAAAAGGGCAAACATTTTGTGTTGATGTCTTCTATTCTTTTGTTCTTGTTGTTTTCTTATGAAATTGATGTGTTTCTGATGTTGAAAAGTAAACAAAGTGAAATGTAGTGAAATCAATAGGTAGGCTCAGTGGTGTGTTCTAGATTTTTTTGGAGGGTATACTATAACAATTCCCCCCCTAGTTCCTCCCGCACGCACCGCACGCACGCGCGTATAATTAATGAATGTAAAAAAAAAATGCGCGCGCGGAAACTCGGCCAGGCCCACTCAGGCCCAGTTTCACAGTAACACACTGAGTAGGCTACACTTACAATATGCTTTGTACTGATTTTCTACTGTTTCTAATGTTAATCACCCTGTAACTCAACCACTTCGGAGCTGCTTTTAGCCTTGGATGCATTTCTTTTTTTATTTATTTGTATTACCATAGAAGTGCAAGGATTGTTATAAATAAATGCTGGTTAGGCTTATCAGATATAATAGCAGTGTTAACAGCAAGCATTCCTGTATCTATTACCGAATAGTATACTATTAACTTAATTGGCATTGAAGACACAAACTGTATTGAAGATTCAAGATTTTGCTGTGCTATGACGCGCAATTTGAATACTAATGAAGTACTCAATTCAGTGACCTACGTTCAATGAAGTGAATGGCAGGTGTTGAAATGTGTGAATTCCTTCGCCAGTAGCCATTAATTATCACCTCAAGAACAATAGCCACACACATGATAAGACTTCACCTCAGAGTTAGACTAGTCAGACGGTCAGACCACATTCTTGCTGTTTGTATTGCTGATTGATTGATTGATTGATTGATGTAGTTTATTTAGAAAGACATGAGAATAGTACATGACAGTACATGGAAGTACATGGAAGTACAAATTCACAATACAAGGTCTACTAAACTGGAAACTCTCATTAAGCACTAAGCTTGTTTAAGATGAGAACCCCATGCACACAAATCATGATGTCATATAAGAGGCAGACAGATATACACACTACTATACAGAATGTCATACAATCAGCTTTCAGGTTACTGGTATGACGAGAGAAAAAAAAAATATATATATACAAAAGAGGAAAATGAAGGAGGGGGGGTAGGGGGGGGTAGGTTAAGACTTAGACAGGGGCCATTTTCGAATTGCAGCCTTCTGAAGGTGTATCTTTAGGGCAGTTTTGAAAGTGAGTAGGGTTTTACACTCCTTTACTCCTTTTGGTAGGGCATTCCACATTTTTGATGAATAGCATGAGAACGAGTTCATTCCCTTAGTTGAGCCAAATCTGTGTTGAACATGATTTGTGGATTTGCCTCTGGTGTTATGATCATGGACTGCATTAACATTTTGGAAGTATTTTGACAAATACAAGGGGATCCCAATGTTGTGGTGTATCTTGAAGACCAGGCCCATAGCAAGTTGCTGTACTCTGTCCTCAACCCTAAGCCATCCAATCCTAGCAAAATGAGCAGGGGTTAGATGGGTTCTGTGATTGAGGCCAAGAAGTAGCCTTACAAGTTTGTTTTGGGATGTTTGGAGCCTTGTTTTTAAGGCCTTGGAGGTGTTGTGATACCATGAAGTGCATGCATAATCATAATGATCTTGAATGAGGGCCCCTGCAAGAATCTTCAGAGTATTCTTACTGACTACTAGGCGATCAATCCTCCACAAATAGCATGTTGTTTGGTTGACATTTTTGATCACTTTTTCGGCGTTTTTATTACCAGAGAGGTTTGCCTCCAAGATGGAGCCCAGGTAGGTAATTTCATCTTTTCTTTTGATGACATCATCACCCACTTTGATCGTGAAACTCTCTGCCTTGCTAAGGTTAGGACTGGACCCAAAGAGGATGGATTCAGTTTTACCCAGGTGTAATGAAAGGCTGCGCCCCCCAGCCAGCCACTCCGGGGTGCAGTGTATCAGATGCGTATCAATGTATCAGATACGCCGTTTCGAACTGTTTTTGAATGTATACGGTGGCGACAAAAAAAATCTGCAGGCCATACATACTGCGTATACAGCGTACCACGGTAGAACACATCACTGGGTAGGCTACCCTTCATCCCTCAATTCATAGAGGAAGTATATAACATACTTTAGCCCTGAAACATGACTGTCATATGTTTATGTAGATGTACGGGTTGTAAATGGAGAAAGTTCCAAAACCCGGAACAAGTAGTGCCGTCATGTTTCAGGGCTAAACTGTCCAGTCAGTGAATAAATAAATAAATACAGAACTGCCTGTGTGGTCTGACTCCACCGGGTGTACCGTGTTGTGACGTCATGAACAAACGGCTAAAATCAACCAGTTGTTATTGGTGAACGAAATTCCTGAAAAGATCTGTTCAGTTGCGTTTGGATTGGCTGAAAAGAGATGGTTCACCTTCCTCTTTCCTCATTGGACTGTCTGACTCAGCCAATAATCAAATTGTATGACTTGAAATTTAGTAAAAACAAAGGTCCTTTTGCACACCTACTACTGGGACAGTTGCATAGGAGCAGGCAGCCAGTGCATGAGACAGGAAAGAATGGTGATCGCACACACTGTCTTCACTTACAGAGAAAAAAAAGTATTTTACTGCAAGTACAATGTTTCCAACTGACATTTATCAGGTATTTCTGACTAAGGGGTTAAACTTGGTTGATGTGTGTGTGACTTGCTGTTGAGTATGCCTGCAGAGATGGTGGTTGCAAAGAGGAAGGTGTTGTTTGCAAGGCATGTGGTACATCCTGTGGTACATCCTCTGCTCTCATGAGAGCAGAGGATGTGGTCACAAAGAAGAAGCTGTTGTCTGCATTTTCATATGTACCCACACGCACAACCGTTAACTTCACCAAAACAAGATGGCGCCGACATGCACAGCGGCGAACTTCACCCTGTCAAAACAAGATGGCACAGAAACAAGTCAACTAGCTTGGTCTCCATACAATCTTTGATGTCCTATACCTACACTAACACAAAATTCATGTCAGATCCTGTGTGAGACATGACCGTTGACACAATCTAAATGTCTCAATAGAAGAGCAGGGAGACAAAATATAACCGCCCCAATTGTATAAGTTATATTGTATTAACATACTCTACCATACAGATTGGACAAAATTACATTTTATTCATAAAAAAAAGGTACACAGTGCCTCTTTAAGCAGATCTCATGTCATATTTTTTTCTACAGTGCTTTTAAAAATACTCAAAGTAAAAGGTAAAAGTGCATTTCTTAATTTTCAATGAATTGCTGTAATGTTTTCACAATGAATTTATAGGACCTTGTAACTCTTGTTTCAGAGAAGTAACTCTCTGAAACCACCTGCACTGCATGCACTCACACTGATGTGCTCGTAGAACCACTACGTTATACAAAGCCTGCAGAAACACCTATAACAAAAATAGAAATGACTGAGGAACCAGAACTAAATACTTTTACTCCTATACACCCATACAAGACGAAACAAAGAGGCGAGCGGAGGGGGAAGCCAGAAACACGGCTAGTGTGAGAGCAGAAAAGTGGCCTTCCCTAAAATTGCATTTTAGAAAAAAGAAACAGCCAACCTAAAAGTACTCAGTACTTTACAGCTTTCCAAGAAATATAGAGTAAAAGTAAAATATTTGTCTTGGAAATGTACTCAAGTAAGAGTAATAAGTATCAAAAAAATCTAATACTCAAGTAAAGTACAGATCCTCAGAATTTGTACATACGTACAGTACTCAAGTAAATTTACTCCGTTACTGTCCACCACTGGTTATTGTGCATTCAATACTAAGCTATTAAAATAATCGACAGATTAATATAGTCATGCTTTTATTTTAAACATATGTAGGTACAGTGAGTAGGGGTGGCCATACTGACATTTATAAACATACCTTATTAACTGAGAACAACAACAATCTGTCAATTCCCAATAATCATGTATACAAGCTATTCAAAATGGACAGAATCATGAGTTGTTTTAAACAAATGTGAAAAATGTTTAAAATATTTGAAGACAAATGGACAATTTTGGGGGAAAAGAAAAAAATATATATATCAAAAAAGTTTTATATATATGTTTGTAATTGTCTAATCAAGCAAGAATTTTGCAGACCCCTGTTGAAGACCTCCGCGCTAGGCCATTATGAGCACTTTAACTCTTTATACTACATTGAAAATAGCCTATCTACAAGCTCACAACGCATCGCGAAGCGTTGTGAGCTTCTAGATCTGCTATTTTTTTATTAAATACTTAAAATAAATTGTGAAATGTTTTAAGAATTTTGAAACACTAACACAAATCTGGTACGGGGCTCCCTGGCACAAAACATTTTCAGATGGGGGTTAGGGACAAATTTAAATGACATAAGCCCAAAGTCGCTTATAATAAGAGGACATGGCAACACTGGTTTCTGGCTCTGCAGTATTGCGTACTTTGTGCACTTTAGATCGCTCAATAAACTTGTACAGTGTACACATAGAAAAGCATCACAGCAGAAAACAATGTGTGAAATGTCTTCTTTTATTTTCCAGAAGCAATTACTTTACAAAGGTCTCAGTCATTCAGAAATGTATTTTGTTCATGAGCTGATCCACCGGGCTCTCATCAACTCCCATGCATTCCACTGAACTCACAGCTGTAGTCTGGCTCCATGGTGCGACAAATCTGCCGTCTGGAATTGCATGATAGCGAAATTGACGTAGATGACCCTTCCTTCTTTTCTATACTGTGAGGAGTGCTGACCAAAACCAACAGAGAGACACTTGATTTGCATAAACAGTAGTCTTTTATTGGGGGGAAACTTTAACAAAGGTAGGTAGGGGAAAACAATAACATAAATTCCTCCCGGATTGGGGTATTTCAATAACACTTTTCTAGTCCATGAAGTGCCCTATGGTGCCTAGGGAAGAGAGTAGAAACCACAATTAGTCTTATTCAGTCTTAACAAGCCATATAAGGATAAATGTTGGAGTGTGTTTTTGCTTACCGCCCGAGCCTGCGTCCATTCACCAAGGGAGTGAGTTTCATCTGAGGAGAGGTTCAGCAAACATTTATATGTCTGGGCTGATCAGACCAGGCTGTCACCACTCTGGCAATCAGACCTGAGGTGTCATCACATCAAGTTGAGTGAGGATGAAAACAGGCACACATTCCTTCCACTACTTGCCCCAGTGCTCTGCACTGTCTTTGGTGCTGAAACCTCTCCTCAGCCCTCTGCTCGCCTTGGTGGAGACGCCAATTAGCTCAGGCCCCAAGCGACACTCCACAATACCTTGATTTAAGCAATATTACACGAGAGGGTGTGCTTTACCGTCATTATTAGCACGCCTGTGATGCGGTCAGGAACGAGGCGAAGCCGAGTTCCGCCGCGATCACAGAAGTGCTAATAATGTAAGGTAAAGCACACCCTCGAGTGTAAGTATAATGGACTGTATTACACGGGCTGGAGGGCGGGGCTCTCCCTCAGAAACAGGCTGCTGACTGACTGACTGACTGACTGACTGGCTGGCTGACTGACTGCTGACTATGAGATTCAATTCAAAGAGGCCTCACAGGTAGTTTGTGGTACTATCTGTGTAGGCCCTATAAAGAGAAGGTGCATTCGCCATCTGTTTTGAATAAGAGGTGTCATGTTTTGCAATTAATTAAACTTACATAAACTATTTATGTTATTAAGGCTTTGTGAGTTCCATTTAAAATAAAGTTTGACCATGACAGAGGCGCGCCGACTCAGCAGACCTTGAGGCCGAGGAGTCGCGCCCGAGCGCCTCAAGGCGCGAGTGCCCGCGGCGACCGGCCGATGGTCTGCTAGTCGACTCAGCGCCGTCCGAGTTATGTACCGATAAGCACAGAATCGTAAATAATATTGGTGGGGACTGCGTTTGCCCCACTGACTGTGTAATTAAACTTACATAGACTATTTCTGTTTTAAAGGTTTGTGATTTCTGTTTGACTGTGCAGGGCAGAGGCGTCAATTCTCTGAGTCATGGTAACCGCAGACCCTCGGATTTAAAATTATTTCCACTCTTTCTTAATTCCAGTTAAAGATGTGTTTACAAAACGTTTTCGTACTGTTTATTGTACTTCATCAGATGCGATTCTCCGGGTGAGAATGAGTTCCTGTGTCTTCTTTCCTGTATTTATGTGTTTCTGTTGTGGGCGTGGCTTCTCTGTGGCCACTGTCCTCATTGGTTGGTGCTGTTGATGGCCCATCCTGTTGGGGCCCTTTGATGACTCATGTGCCTGTTTTAGGCCTGTTCATGTTCAGGCATGTTTCTCTGTTCCATATGTATGGTCTATTCTTTGTGTTGAATCTTTGTTTATATATATGTATAAACATGGTTAGGTTTTTAGGAAATGTTATAAACATTTTGCAAGCATGAATATACCTCCATGCTTGCAAATGTGCATAACTAAAGTTTGCTTTAGATGACTCCCCTCACAAAATCAGAGGTACTAGCTTGACTGACTGCTGACTATGAGATTCAATTCAAAGAGGCCTCACAGGTAGTTTGTGGTACTATCTGTGTAGGCCCTATAAAGAGAAGGTGCATTCGCCATCTGTTTTGAATAAGAGGTGTCATGTTTTGCAATTAATTAAACTTACATAAACTATTTATGTTATTAAGGCTTTGTGAGTTCCATTTAAAATAAAGTTTGACCATGACAGAGGCGCGCCGACTCAGCAGACCTTGAGGCCGAGGAGTCGCGCCCGAGCGCCTCAAGGCGCGAGTGCCCGCGGCGACCGGGCGATGGTCTGCTAGTCGACTCAGCGCCGTCCGAGTTATGTACCGATAAGCACAGAATCGTAAATAATATTGGTGGGGACTGCGTTTGCCCCACTGACTGTGTAATTAAACTTACATAGACTATTTCTGTTTTAAAGGTTTGTGATTTCTGTTTGACTGTGCAGGGCAGAGGCGTCAATTCTCTGAGTCATGGTAACCGCAGACCCTCGGATTTAAAATTATTTCCACTCTTTCTTAATTCCAGTTAAAGATGTGTTTACAAAACGTTTTCGTACTGTTTATTGTACTTCATCAGATGCGATTCTCCGGGTGAGAATGAGTTCCTGTGTCTTCTTTCCTGTATTTATGTGTTTCTGTTGTGGGCGTGGCTTCTCTGTGGCCACTGTCCTCATTGGTTGGTGCTGTTGATGGCCCATCCTGTTGGGGCCCTTTGATGACTCATGTGCCTGTTTTAGGCCTGTTCATGTTCAGGCATGTTTCTCTGTTCCATATGTATGGTCTATTCTTTGTGTTGAATCTTTGTTTATATATATGTATAAACATGGTTAGGTTTTTAGGAAATGTTATAAACATTTTGCAAGCATGAATATACCTCCATGCTTGCAAATGTGCATAACTAAAGTTTGCTTTAGATGACTCCCCTCACAAAATCAGAGGTACTAGCTTGACTGACTGCTGACTATGAGATTCAATTCAAAGAGGCCTCACAGGTAGTTTGTGGTACTATCTGTGTAGGCCCTATAAAGAGAAGGTGCATTCGCCATCTGTTTTGAATAAGAGGTGTCATGTTTTGCAATTAATTAAACTTACATAAACTATTTATGTTATTAAGGCTTTGTGAGTTCCATTTAAAATAAAGTTTGACCATGACAGAGGCGCGCCGACTCAGCAGACCTTGAGGCCGAGGAGTCGCGCCCGAGCGCCTCAAGGCGCGAGTGCCCGCGGCGACCGGCCGATGGTCTGCTAGTCGACTCAGCGCCGTCCGAGTTATGTACCGATAAGCACAGAATCGTAAATAATATTGGTGGGGACTGCGTTTGCCCCACTGACTGTGTAATTAAACTTACATAGACTATTTCTGTTTTAAAGGTTTGTGATTTCTGTTTGACTGTGCAGGGCAGAGGCGTCAATTCTCTGAGTCATGGTAACCGCAGACCCTCGGATTTAAAATTATTTCCACTCTTTCTTAATTCCAGTTAAAGATGTGTTTACAAAACGTTTTCGTACTGTTTATTGTACTTCATCAGATGCGATTCTCCGGGTGAGAATGAGTTCCTGTGTCTTCTTTCCTGTATTTATGTGTTTCTGTTGTGGGCGTGGCTTCTCTGTGGCCACTGTCCTCATTGGTTGGTGCTGTTGATGGCCCATCCTGTTGGGGCCCTTTGATGACTCATGTGCCTGTTTTAGGCCTGTTCATGTTCAGGCATGTTTCTCTGTTCCATATGTATGGTCTATTCTTTGTGTTGAATCTTTGTTTATATATATGTATAAACATGGTTAGGTTTTTAGGAAATGTTATAAACATTTTGCAAGCATGAATATACCTCCATGCTTGCAAATGTGCATAACTAAAGTTTGCTTTAGATGACTCCCCTCACAAAATCAGAGGTACTAGCTTGACTGACTGCTGACTATGAGATTCAATTCAAAGAGGCCTCACAGGTAGTTTGTGGTACTATCTGTGTAGGCCCTATAAAGAGAAGGTGCATTCGCCATCTGTTTTGAATAAGAGGTGTCATGTTTTGCAATTAATTAAACTTACATAAACTATTTATGTTATTAAGGCTTTGTGAGTTCCATTTAAAATAAAGTTTGACCATGACAGAGGCGCGCCGACTCAGCAGACCTTGAGGCCGAGGAGTCGCGCCCGAGCGCCTCAAGGCGCGAGTGCCCGCGGCGACCGGCCGATGGTCTGCTAGTCGACTCAGCGCCGTCCGAGTTATGTACCGATAAGCACAGAATCGTAAATAATATTGGTGGGGACTGCGTTTGCCCCACTGACTGTGTAATTAAACTTACATAGACTATTTCTGTTTTAAAGGTTTGTGATTTCTGTTTGACTGTGCAGGGCAGAGGCGTCAATTCTCTGAGTCATGGTAACCGCAGACCCTCGGATTTAAAATTATTTCCACTCTTTCTTAATTCCAGTTAAAGATGTGTTTACAAAACGTTTTCGTACTGTTTATTGTACTTCATCAGATGCGATTCTCCGGGTGAGAATGAGTTCCTGTGTCTTCTTTCCTGTATTTATGTGTTTCTGTTGTGGGCGTGGCTTCTCTGTGGCCACTGTCCTCATTGGTTGGTGCTGTTGATGGCCCATCCTGTTGGGGCCCTTTGATGACTCATGTGCCTGTTTTAGGCCTGTTCATGTTCAGGCATGTTTCTCTGTTCCATATGTATGGTCTATTCTTTGTGTTGAATCTTTGTTTATATATATGTATAAACATGGTTAGGTTTTTAGGAAATGTTATAAACATTTTGCAAGCATGAATATACCTCCATGCTTGCAAATGTGCATAACTAAAGTTTGCTTTAGATGACTCCCCTCACAAAATCAGAGGTACTAGCTTGACTGACTGCTGACTATGAGATTCAATTCAAAGAGGCCTCACAGGTAGTTTGTGGTACTATCTGTGTAGGCCCTATAAAGAGAAGGTGCATTCGCCATCTGTTTTGAATAAGAGGTGTCATGTTTTGCAATTAATTAAACTTACATAAACTATTTATGTTATTAAGGCTTTGTGAGTTCCATTTAAAATAAAGTTTGACCATGACAGAGGCGCGCCGACTCAGCAGACCTTGAGGCCGAGGAGTCGCGCCCGAGCGCCTCAAGGCGCGAGTGCCCGCGGCGACCGGCCGATGGTCTGCTAGTCGACTCAGCGCCGTCCGAGTTATGTACCGATAAGCACAGAATCGTAAATAATATTGGTGGGGACTGCGTTTGCCCCACTGACTGTGTAATTAAACTTACATAGACTATTTCTGTTTTAAAGGTTTGTGATTTCTGTTTGACTGTGCAGGGCAGAGGCGTCAATTCTCTGAGTCATGGTAACCGCAGACCCTCGGATTTAAAATTATTTCCACTCTTTCTTAATTCCAGTTAAAGATGTGTTTACAAAACGTTTTCGTACTGTTTATTGTACTTCATCAGATGCGATTCTCCGGGTGAGAATGAGTTCCTGTGTCTTCTTTCCTGTATTTATGTGTTTCTGTTGTGGGCGTGGCTTCTCTGTGGCCACTGTCCTCATTGGTTGGTGCTGTTGATGGCCCATCCTGTTGGGGCCCTTTGATGACTCATGTGCCTGTTTTAGGCCTGTTCATGTTCAGGCATGTTTCTCTGTTCCATATGTATGGTCTATTCTTTGTGTTGAATCTTTGTTTATATATATGTATAAACATGGTTAGGTTTTTAGGAAATGTTATAAACATTTTGCAAGCATGAATATACCTCCATGCTTGCAAATGTGCATAACTAAAGTTTGCTTTAGATGACTCCCCTCACAAAATCAGAGGTACTAGCTTGACTGACTGCTGACTATGAGATTCAATTCAAAGAGGCCTCACAGGTAGTTTGTGGTACTATCTGTGTAGGCCCTATAAAGAGAAGGTGCATTCGCCATCTGTTTTGAATAAGAGGTGTCATGTTTTGCAATTAATTAAACTTACATAAACTATTTATGTTATTAAGGCTTTGTGAGTTCCATTTAAAATAAAGTTTGACCATGACAGAGGCGCGCCGACTCAGCAGACCTTGAGGCCGAGGAGTCGCGCCCGAGCGCCTCAAGGCGCGAGTGCCCGCGGCGACCGGCCGATGGTCTGCTAGTCGACTCAGCGCCGTCCGAGTTATGTACCGATAAGCACAGAATCGTAAATAATATTGGTGGGGACTGCGTTTGCCCCACTGACTGTGTAATTAAACTTACATAGACTATTTCTGTTTTAAAGGTTTGTGATTTCTGTTTGACTGTGCAGGGCAGAGGCGTCAATTCTCTGAGTCATGGTAACCGCAGACCCTCGGATTTAAAATTATTTCCACTCTTTCTTAATTCCAGTTAAAGATGTGTTTACAAAACGTTTTCGTACTGTTTATTGTACTTCATCAGATGCGATTCTCCGGGTGAGAATGAGTTCCTGTGTCTTCTTTCCTGTATTTATGTGTTTCTGTTGTGGGCGTGGCTTCTCTGTGGCCACTGTCCTCATTGGTTGGTGCTGTTGATGGCCCATCCTGTTGGGGCCCTTTGATGACTCATGTGCCTGTTTTAGGCCTGTTCATGTTCAGGCATGTTTCTCTGTTCCATATGTATGGTCTATTCTTTGTGTTGAATCTTTGTTTATATATATGTATAAACATGGTTAGGTTTTTAGGAAATGTTATAAACATTTTGCAAGCATGAATATACCTCCATGCTTGCAAATGTGCATAACTAAAGTTTGCTTTAGATGACTCCCCTCACAAAATCAGAGGTACTAGCTTGACTGACTGCTGACTATGAGATTCAATTCAAAGAGGCCTCACAGGTAGTTTGTGGTACTATCTGTGTAGGCCCTATAAAGAGAAGGTGCATTCGCCATCTGTTTTGAATAAGAGGTGTCATGTTTTGCAATTAATTAAACTTACATAAACTATTTATGTTATTAAGGCTTTGTGAGTTCCATTTAAAATAAAGTTTGACCATGACAGAGGCGCGCCGACTCAGCAGACCTTGAGGCCGAGGAGTCGCGCCCGAGCGCCTCAAGGCGCGAGTGCCCGCGGCGACCGGCCGATGGTCTGTTAGTCGACTCAGCGCCGTCCGAGTTATGTACCGATAAGCACAGAATCGTAAATAATATTGGTGGGGACTGCGTTTGCCCCACTGACTGTGTAATTAAACTTACATAGACTATTTCTGTTTTAAAGGTTTGTGATTTCTGTTTGACTGTGCAGGGCAGAGGCGTCAATTCTCTGAGTCATGGTAACCGCAGACCCTCGGATTTAAAATTATTTCCACTCTTTCTTAATTCCAGTTAAAGATGTGTTTACAAAACGTTTTCGTACTGTTTATTGTACTTCATCAGATGCGATTCTCCGGGTGAGAATGAGTTCCTGTGTCTTCTTTCCTGTATTTATGTGTTTCTGTTGTGGGCGTGGCTTCTCTGTGGCCACTGTCCTCATTGGTTGGTGCTGTTGATGGCCCATCCTGTTGGGGCCCTTTGATGACTCATGTGCCTGTTTTAGGCCTGTTCATGTTCAGGCATGTTTCTCTGTTCCATATGTATGGTCTATTCTTTGTGTTGAATCTTTGTTTATATATATGTATAAACATGGTTAGGTTTTTAGGAAATGTTATAAACATTTTGCAAGCATGAATATACCTCCATGCTTGCAAATGTGCATAACTAAAGTTTGCTTTAGATGACTCCCCTCACAAAATCAGAGGTACTAGCTTGACTGACTGCTGACTATGAGATTCAATTCAAAGAGGCCTCACAGGTAGTTTGTGGTACTATCTGTGTAGGCCCTATAAAGAGAAGGTGCATTCGCCATCTGTTTTGAATAAGAGGTGTCATGTTTTGCAATTAATTAAACTTACATAAACTATTTATGTTATTAAGGCTTTGTGAGTTCCATTTAAAATAAAGTTTGACCATGACAGAGGCGCGCCGACTCAGCAGACCTTGAGGCCGAGGAGTCGCGCCCGAGCGCCTCAAGGCGCGAGTGCCCGCGGCGACCGGCCGATGGTCTGCTAGTCGACTCAGCGCCGTCCGAGTTATGTACCGATAAGCACAGAATCGTAAATAATATTGGTGGGGACTGCGTTTGCCCCACTGACTGTGTAATTAAACTTACATAGACTATTTCTGTTTTAAAGGTTTGTGATTTCTGTTTGACTGTGCAGGGCAGAGGCGTCAATTCTCTGAGTCATGGTAACCGCAGACCCTCGGATTTAAAATTATTTCCACTCTTTCTTAATTCCAGTTAAAGATGTGTTTACAAAACGTTTTCGTACTGTTTATTGTACTTCATCAGATGCGATTCTCCGGGTGAGAATGAGTTCCTGTGTCTTCTTTCCTGTATTTATGTGTTTCTGTTGTGGGCGTGGCTTCTCTGTGGCCACTGTCCTCATTGGTTGGTGCTGTTGATGGCCCATCCTGTTGGGGCCCTTTGATGACTCATGTGCCTGTTTTAGGCCTGTTCATGTTCAGGCATGTTTCTCTGTTCCATATGTATGGTCTATTCTTTGTGTTGAATCTTTGTTTATATATATGTATAAACATGGTTAGGTTTTTAGGAAATGTTATAAACATTTTGCAAGCATGAATATACCTCCATGCTTGCAAATGTGCATAACTAAAGTTTGCTTTAGATGACTCCCCTCACAAAATCAGAGGTACTAGCTTGACTGACTGCTGACTATGAGATTCAATTCAAAGAGGCCTCACAGGTAGTTTGTGGTACTATCTGTGTAGGCCCTATAAAGAGAAGGTGCATTCGCCATCTGTTTTGAATAAGAGGTGTCATGTTTTGCAATTAATTAAACTTACATAAACTATTTATGTTATTAAGGCTTTGTGAGTTCCATTTAAAATAAAGTTTGACCATGACAGAGGCGCGCCGACTCAGCAGACCTTGAGGCCGAGGAGTCGCGCCCGAGCGCCTCAAGGCGCGAGTGCCCGCGGCGACCGGCCGATGGTCTGCTAGTCGACTCAGCGCCGTCCGAGTTATGTACCGATAAGCACAGAATCGTAAATAATATTGGTGGGGACTGCGTTTGCCCCACTGACTGTGTAATTAAACTTACATAGACTATTTCTGTTTTAAAGGTTTGTGATTTCTGTTTGACTGTGCAGGGCAGAGGCGTCAATTCTCTGAGTCATGGTAACCGCAGACCCTCGGATTTAAAATTATTTCCACTCTTTCTTAATTCCAGTTAAAGATGTGTTTACAAAACGTTTTCGTACTGTTTATTGTACTTCATCAGATGCGATTCTCCGGGTGAGAATGAGTTCCTGTGTCTTCTTTCCTGTATTTATGTGTTTCTGTTGTGGGCGTGGCTTCTCTGTGGCCACTGTCCTCATTGGTTGGTGCTGTTGATGGCCCATCCTGTTGGGGCCCTTTGATGACTCATGTGCCTGTTTTAGGCCTGTTCATGTTCAGGCATGTTTCTCTGTTCCATATGTATGGTCTATTCTTTGTGTTGAATCTTTGTTTATATATATGTATAAACATGGTTAGGTTTTTAGGAAATGTTATAAACATTTTGCAAGCATGAATATACCTCCATGCTTGCAAATGTGCATAACTAAAGTTTGCTTTAGATGACTCCCCTCACAAAATCAGAGGTACTAGCTTGACTGACTGCTGACTATGAGATTCAATTCAAAGAGGCCTCACAGGTAGTTTGTGGTACTATCTGTGTAGGCCCTATAAAGAGAAGGTGCATTCGCCATCTGTTTTGAATAAGAGGTGTCATGTTTTGCAATTAATTAAACTTACATAAACTATTTATGTTATTAAGGCTTTGTGAGTTCCATTTAAAATAAAGTTTGACCATGACAGAGGCGCGCCGACTCAGCAGACCTTGAGGCCGAGGAGTCGCGCCCGAGCGCCTCAAGGCGCGAGTGCCCGCGGCGACCGGCCGATGGTCTGCTAGTCGACTCAGCGCCGTCCGAGTTATGTACCGATAAGCACAGAATCGTAAATAATATTGGTGGGGACTGCGTTTGCCCCACTGACTGTGTAATTAAACTTACATAGACTATTTCTGTTTTAAAGGTTTGTGATTTCTGTTTGACTGTGCAGGGCAGAGGCGTCAATTCTCTGAGTCATGGTAACCGCAGACCCTCGGATTTAAAATTATTTCCACTCTTTCTTAATTCCAGTTAAAGATGTGTTTACAAAACGTTTTCGTACTGTTTATTGTACTTCATCAGATGCGATTCTCCGGGTGAGAATGAGTTCCTGTGTCTTCTTTCCTGTATTTATGTGTTTCTGTTGTGGGCGTGGCTTCTCTGTGGCCACTGTCCTCATTGGTTGGTGCTGTTGATGGCCCATCCTGTTGGGGCCCTTTGATGACTCATGTGCCTGTTTTAGGCCTGTTCATGTTCAGGCATGTTTCTCTGTTCCATATGTATGGTCTATTCTTTGTGTTGAATCTTTGTTTATATATATGTATAAACATGGTTAGGTTTTTAGGAAATGTTATAAACATTTTGCAAGCATGAATATACCTCCATGCTTGCAAATGTGCATAACTAAAGTTTGCTTTAGATGACTCCCCTCACAAAATCAGAGGTACTAGCTTGACTGACTGCTGACTATGAGATTCAATTCAAAGAGGCCTCACAGGTAGTTTGTGGTACTATCTGTGTAGGCCCTATAAAGAGAAGGTGCATTCGCCATCTGTTTTGAATAAGAGGTGTCATGTTTTGCAATTAATTAAACTTACATAAACTATTTATGTTATTAAGGCTTTGTGAGTTCCATTTAAAATAAAGTTTGACCATGACAGAGGCGCGCCGACTCAGCAGACCTTGAGGCCGAGGAGTCGCGCCCGAGCGCCTCAAGGCGCGAGTGCCCGCGGCGACCGGCCGATGGTCTGCTAGTCGACTCAGCGCCGTCCGAGTTATGTACCGATAAGCACAGAATCGTAAATAATATTGGTGGGGACTGCGTTTGCCCCACTGACTGTGTAATTAAACTTACATAGACTATTTCTGTTTTAAAGGTTTGTGATTTCTGTTTGACTGTGCAGGGCAGAGGCGTCAATTCTCTGAGTCATGGTAACCGCAGACCCTCGGATTTAAAATTATTTCCACTCTTTCTTAATTCCAGTTAAAGATGTGTTTACAAAACGTTTTCGTACTGTTTATTGTACTTCATCAGATGCGATTCTCCGGGTGAGAATGAGTTCCTGTGTCTTCTTTCCTGTATTTATGTGTTTCTGTTGTGGGCGTGGCTTCTCTGTGGCCACTGTCCTCATTGGTTGGTGCTGTTGATGGCCCATCCTGTTGGGGCCCTTTGATGACTCATGTGCCTGTTTTAGGCCTGTTCATGTTCAGGCATGTTTCTCTGTTCCATATGTATGGTCTATTCTTTGTGTTGAATCTTTGTTTATATATATGTATAAACATGGTTAGGTTTTTAGGAAATGTTATAAACATTTTGCAAGCATGAATATACCTCCATGCTTGCAAATGTGCATAACTAAAGTTTGCTTTAGATGACTCCCCTCACAAAATCAGAGGTACTAGCTTGACTGACTGCTGACTATGAGATTCAATTCAAAGAGGCCTCACAGGTAGTTTGTGGTACTATCTGTGTAGGCCCTATAAAGAGAAGGTGCATTCGCCATCTGTTTTGAATAAGAGGTGTCATGTTTTGCAATTAATTAAACTTACATAAACTATTTATGTTATTAAGGCTTTGTGAGTTCCATTTAAAATAAAGTTTGACCATGACAGAGGCGCGCCGACTCAGCAGACCTTGAGGCCGAGGAGTCGCGCCCGAGCGCCTCAAGGCGCGAGTGCCCGCGGCGACCGGCCGATGGTCTGCTAGTCGACTCAGCGCCGTCCGAGTTATGTACCGATAAGCACAGAATCGTAAATAATATTGGTGGGGACTGCGTTTGCCCCACTGACTGTGTAATTAAACTTACATAGACTATTTCTGTTTTAAAGGTTTGTGATTTCTGTTTGACTGTGCAGGGCAGAGGCGTCAATTCTCTGAGTCATGGTAACCGCAGACCCTCGGATTTAAAATTATTTCCACTCTTTCTTAATTCCAGTTAAAGATGTGTTTACAAAACGTTTTCGTACTGTTTATTGTACTTCATCAGATGCGATTCTCCGGGTGAGAATGAGTTCCTGTGTCTTCTTTCCTGTATTTATGTGTTTCTGTTGTGGGCGTGGCTTCTCTGTGGCCACTGTCCTCATTGGTTGGTGCTGTTGATGGCCCATCCTGTTGGGGCCCTTTGATGACTCATGTGCCTGTTTTAGGCCTGTTCATGTTCAGGCATGTTTCTCTGTTCCATATGTATGGTCTATTCTTTGTGTTGAATCTTTGTTTATATATATGTATAAACATGGTTAGGTTTTTAGGAAATGTTATAAACATTTTGCAAGCATGAATATACCTCCATGCTTGCAAATGTGCATAACTAAAGTTTGCTTTAGATGACTCCCCTCACAAAATCAGAGGTACTAGCTTGACTGACTGCTGACTATGAGATTCAATTCAAAGAGGCCTCACAGGTAGTTTGTGGTACTATCTGTGTAGGCCCTATAAAGAGAAGGTGCATTCGCCATCTGTTTTGAATAAGAGGTGTCATGTTTTGCAATTAATTAAACTTACATAAACTATTTATGTTATTAAGGCTTTGTGAGTTCCATTTAAAATAAAGTTTGACCATGACAGAGGCGCGCCGACTCAGCAGACCTTGAGGCCGAGGAGTCGCGCCCGAGCGCCTCAAGGCGCGAGTGCCCGCGGCGACCGGCCGATGGTCTGCTAGTCGACTCAGCGCCGTCCGAGTTATGTACCGATAAGCACAGAATCGTAAATAATATTGGTGGGGACTGCGTTTGCCCCACTGACTGTGTAATTAAACTTACATAGACTATTTCTGTTTTAAAGGTTTGTGATTTCTGTTTGACTGTGCAGGGCAGAGGCGTCAATTCTCTGAGTCATGGTAACCGCAGACCCTCGGATTTAAAATTATTTCCACTCTTTCTTAATTCCAGTTAAAGATGTGTTTACAAAACGTTTTCGTACTGTTTATTGTACTTCATCAGATGCGATTCTCCGGGTGAGAATGAGTTCCTGTGTCTTCTTTCCTGTATTTATGTGTTTCTGTTGTGGGCGTGGCTTCTCTGTGGCCACTGTCCTCATTGGTTGGTGCTGTTGATGGCCCATCCTGTTGGGGCCCTTTGATGACTCATGTGCCTGTTTTAGGCCTGTTCATGTTCAGGCATGTTTCTCTGTTCCATATGTATGGTCTATTCTTTGTGTTGAATCTTTGTTTATATATATGTATAAACATGGTTAGGTTTTTAGGAAATGTTATAAACATTTTGCAAGCATGAATATACCTCCATGCTTGCAAATGTGCATAACTAAAGTTTGCTTTAGATGACTCCCCTCACAAAATCAGAGGTACTAGCTTGACTGACTGCTGACTATGAGATTCAATTCAAAGAGGCCTCACAGGTAGTTTGTGGTACTATCTGTGTAGGCCCTATAAAGAGAAGGTGCATTCGCCATCTGTTTTGAATAAGAGGTGTCATGTTTTGCAATTAATTAAACTTACATAAACTATTTATGTTATTAAGGCTTTGTGAGTTCCATTTAAAATAAAGTTTGACCATGACAGAGGCGCGCCGACTCAGCAGACCTTGAGGCCGAGGAGTCGCGCCCGAGCGCCTCAAGGCGCGAGTGCCCGCGGCGACCGGCCGATGGTCTGCTAGTCGACTCAGCGCCGTCCGAGTTATGTACCGATAAGCACAGAATCGTAAATAATATTGGTGGGGACTGCGTTTGCCCCACTGACTGTGTAATTAAACTTACATAGACTATTTCTGTTTTAAAGGTTTGTGATTTCTGTTTGACTGTGCAGGGCAGAGGCGTCAATTCTCTGAGTCATGGTAACCGCAGACCCTCGGATTTAAAATTATTTCCACTCTTTCTTAATTCCAGTTAAAGATGTGTTTACAAAACGTTTTCGTACTGTTTATTGTACTTCATCAGATGCGATTCTCCGGGTGAGAATGAGTTCCTGTGTCTTCTTTCCTGTATTTATGTGTTTCTGTTGTGGGCGTGGCTTCTCTGTGGCCACTGTCCTCATTGGTTGGTGCTGTTGATGGCCCATCCTGTTGGGGCCCTTTGATGACTCATGTGCCTGTTTTAGGCCTGTTCATGTTCAGGCATGTTTCTCTGTTCCATATGTATGGTCTATTCTTTGTGTTGAATCTTTGTTTATATATATGTATAAACATGGTTAGGTTTTTAGGAAATGTTATAAACATTTTGCAAGCATGAATATACCTCCATGCTTGCAAATGTGCATAACTAAAGTTTGCTTTAGATGACTCCCCTCACAAAATCAGAGGTACTAGCTTGACTGACTGCTGACTATGAGATTCAATTCAAAGAGGCCTCACAGGTAGTTTGTGGTACTATCTGTGTAGGCCCTATAAAGAGAAGGTGCATTCGCCATCTGTTTTGAATAAGAGGTGTCATGTTTTGCAATTAATTAAACTTACATAAACTATTTATGTTATTAAGGCTTTGTGAGTTCCATTTAAAATAAAGTTTGACCATGACAGAGGCGCGCCGACTCAGCAGACCTTGAGGCCGAGGAGTCGCGCCCGAGCGCCTCAAGGCGCGAGTGCCCGCGGCGACCGGCCGATGGTCTGCTAGTCGACTCAGCGCCGTCCGAGTTATGTACCGATAAGCACAGAATCGTAAATAATATTGGTGGGGACTGCGTTTGCCCCACTGACTGTGTAATTAAACTTACATAGACTATTTCTGTTTTAAAGGTTTGTGATTTCTGTTTGACTGTGCAGGGCAGAGGCGTCAATTCTCTGAGTCATGGTAACCGCAGACCCTCGGATTTAAAATTATTTCCACTCTTTCTTAATTCCAGTTAAAGATGTGTTTACAAAACGTTTTCGTACTGTTTATTGTACTTCATCAGATGCGATTCTCCGGGTGAGAATGAGTTCCTGTGTCTTCTTTCCTGTATTTATGTGTTTCTGTTGTGGGCGTGGCTTCTCTGTGGCCACTGTCCTCATTGGTTGGTGCTGTTGATGGCCCATCCTGTTGGGGCCCTTTGATGACTCATGTGCCTGTTTTAGGCCTGTTCATGTTCAGGCATGTTTCTCTGTTCCATATGTATGGTCTATTCTTTGTGTTGAATCTTTGTTTATATATATGTATAAACATGGTTAGGTTTTTAGGAAATGTTATAAACATTTTGCAAGCATGAATATACCTCCATGCTTGCAAATGTGCATAACTAAAGTTTGCTTTAGATGACTCCCCTCACAAAATCAGAGGTACTAGCTTGACTGACTGCTGACTATGAGATTCAATTCAAAGAGGCCTCACAGGTAGTTTGTGGTACTATCTGTGTAGGCCCTATAAAGAGAAGGTGCATTCGCCATCTGTTTTGAATAAGAGGTGTCATGTTTTGCAATTAATTAAACTTACATAAACTATTTATGTTATTAAGGCTTTGTGAGTTCCATTTAAAATAAAGTTTGACCATGACAGAGGCGCGCCGACTCAGCAGACCTTGAGGCCGAGGAGTCGCGCCCGAGCGCCTCAAGGCGCGAGTGCCCGCGGCGACCGGCCGATGGTCTGCTAGTCG
>NC_137613.1:5504844-5595436 GCF_963280865.1 Gymnoscopelus braueri
ACCCTCCACTGCGCGCGCATCATCCTCATGTTTACAAACAGGAAACCCATCTATTGGTTCATATTGGAAAAAGGAAAATATTTAATATACACGGTTGACGTGTATATTTTTTAATCTTGAGTTAGATCACACTAATAGTTGCTCCTCAGGTATTTGTGGATCAACGTCCCTCATGACTTACAAATGGGGGGAGGCGCCTCAGTTTGCTGTGTGTGTGTGTGTGTGTGTGTGTGTGTGTGTGTGTGTGTGTGTGTGTGTGTGTGTGTGTGTGTGTGTGTGTGTGTGTGTGTGTTGGGGTGTGGAAAGGAAGCTACTTGCACTGCTTATATACATTGTCTTCTTTTTTTGTTGTTCTCTTTTATCCTTTTCTTTTTCATTTTTTTTAGTTTTCATAGTTTTACAATTCCATAAATTACTGAGATAATTTTGTATGGAGAAAACGATGAAAAACTGTTCGGATATTAAAATTACAAGCAGGAATGTTCGTGGAATGAGAATTTTTTTTTTTACAGGAATCACATCTAATAGCATCAGATGTAGAAAATTTTAGAAGAAAATTGCCAGGTCACACATCTTAACTCTCTCAGTGCCACGCCCTGAGATATCCCGAGTTTTTCCCGAGTACCCTCCGTGCCAGCACGAGAAATCCCGCGTTTTTACTTTTGACTGTGGTCGCGCTATTCTGTTTATTTTTCATGATCACTTTCGCTTCCTGACTCCTTCAGACTCACTGGGTTCCGGTTTCATGACGCAGATTCCGTTTCCGGTTCTTATTTTTTTCCCACGGTCATTTTCGGCCAGAATAGGGAAAGTCACGTTTTTTCACACGATATAAAATACGAACGGAGAGGTCCACGTCTACTCTCTTTGGTCTGGGTGACGATCAGTCATCGTAGCCGTGTATCGCATCGTAATTTAGCCGATCAACGATTGTCAAAATTGTCAACATCCGGTTATGACCGGATGTGACGTGAGCCTGTTTGGGAGGGGGCGAGTGAGCCAGCGAGGTCATCAATGTGTCGATTTGTTGCTCTCTACTGGTAGAACTGTATTATGGGTTTAAACACCCAATCAGATAATTTATTTGAATGAAAAATTACAAAATTACAAAATTAAAAAAAACGGAAATTGCTGGCACTGTGTAATTATTCTCATACATAAATTAATAGGGGACTATGTAAGGTTAGAAAATGCTGGTATAATAATAACCTGAGTTAATCTTACTTGTACTTGAATGTTGACATGAAATAATAATCCTGTTTAGTGTTTCACTACCACGAGCAAAGACTACAGCGCATATTAACGGCGCTGATCAACACACACGTTGAAAGGCTAGGACAAAGATACCAAGGATTCGACAGTGATGTCACTATGCAACAAGGAAGTAGCGACGGACGGTACGCCATGTTCGAAGTTGTTTTAAAGATAGCATAGCAAGGATTCGTCGCCGTCGGCGATGACATCACGGACGAATCCTTGGACATATTTTACCCACTCATTTATATACACCAGTTATATCAAATATTGTCGATTAACGTAACGCTTTGGTTAATGGTTAAAAGTGGTAAAATAATCGAGTTAATATCAACATGTTGTTACCGGTATACTCAAAGCACAATGGAAACTCCAAAGCCAATTATAATGTTAAACAACATTAAATGTGGTTTAACATTAGAAATTAACGTGGATTATAGTTGGCAATGAAGAAGGATTACAAACATCTAGAACGTGGATTTATTTTTGTATAGCTGTCCAATGAGCATTGACTGGGATTATACATCATAATCATGGAGGCTATACATTTAGGTAAGAAAGTATGAAACAAGTCTTATTTAACGCTGGACAACTTGTACTAATGACGTTGGCAAACAATTTTGCGTTCGGGTTTTTCCGAGGCTCGGGTTATGTACGGGTTCGGTTCTTGTATGTCACGGTTCTATACGGGTCGGTTTCCGACAGCTCTCGGTGCTGTTCGGGTCCGGATCTCAATTTCTAATAATGGCCCGGGTCCATTCGGTTACGGTTATTTTTTTCGCGGGTCCATTCGGGTATCGGTCCTTCATATTGGACCATAGGCCGAGTCCATTCGGTTCCGGGTAAAAAAATCACGGGTCCATTTGGGTTCGGGTATTTATATTTGATCCGTGAAGACCTCTAATGTATAGTACATCACCAGGAGAGTTTGTCCGTATTGCGAGTTTGGTCTTTTTGCAGCATTTTGAGAGCCTATTAGTCAGGAACTGTAATTTACCAGGCTAAGGAGGATCATTTCTGCGTGTGCTCAATGTAAACTTTCTTCTGTTTGTTGTCTCTTCTTCTATAGAGGTGGGCAACAGCAACATCTGGATGCCCGCTAGTGCTGCAACGATTGCACTGGAGCCCCTAAAGCTTGTTTGGGCCAAATGTGGTGGATTCCCCTCTTACCCTGCCTTGGTGAGTGTGTGACTGTGTGCTAATGGGGGCGTGTCAGCTAATCAGGGAATGTATTACATGAATGTCATCAAAAACTGTAAATTCTAGCTGGCTTCTACAGTATGTGCTTGCGAAGAAGACTGTTGACGCAAAAGACTTGTGGCAGTTGTCATACTCCTAAAACGTGTGTCTTCTGTTGTGTTTGGTTTGAAAACATTGAACTAGCTTCTCCAATAGGTGGCAGCCTTTCATTATAAATCATCTTACGATACAAGGTAAAAACCTGTATTGAAAGGACAGACTGAATGCATATGTCCGAATATGTCTAGAAACTGATGCAGTTGCTCAGACAGGCGTTGATGCAGGAGGTGTACTCGTTTGAAACCAGCACACTTGTAAGCATTCACATGGTGAGCGACGCCATTGTACCATGAAGTATAAGATATACGTAACCCTCGCCTCTGTGGACATGTTTTCCTTAAAAAAAAGTTCTTAAAAACTCACTTATTCAAACCACTTTTCATAGCCATATTTTGATTACCGATTTTGTGTTATAACGTATCCTGTATTGTTTTTTTTTTTCACCGGCTGATTGGTTAAATGACGATTCTTTAGTTTTTTCTCTTATTTGATTATTGACATGTTCTACTTTTATTGTTGTGAAGCACTTTGT
Source organism: Gymnoscopelus braueri (assembly GCF_963280865.1). NCBI lineage: Eukaryota > Metazoa > Chordata > Actinopteri > Myctophiformes > Myctophidae > Gymnoscopelus > Gymnoscopelus braueri. Next base: position 5,507,930 of record NC_137613.1, read on the forward strand.
GACTCTTCCTCTTCCTTTGTTGTGAAAGGTGCTCTAAAAATAAACTTTACTTACCATACTTACCTCTACCCACCGCCCCCCTTTGCACAGATTATAGACCCCCACATGCCCCGCGTGGGCTGTCAGCACAACGGGGTGTCCATCCCCGTGCCTCCCATGGACGTGCTTCGTGTCGGTGAGCAGATGGAGATCAAGGCCGAAGAGAAGCTCTTCCTCGTCCTCTTCTTCGACAACAAACGCAGCTGGTGAGTGCCATGTAAAAGCCATGTAACCTCCATCGATGCCTCTCCTGCCGCTCATTATTACAACTGGTACTACTACTGCTGCTAACACTATTACTACTACTCCGCTGCACTCTGATGACGGCCCTTGGCCGACACGCGTAAGCGTTACATTTATTGGTGTGTGCCAATAAAAGAAAAGTGGTAATGTGAGTACTTTGTCCTCTATTCAACCTTTTGAGTGTTTTTGATATTGTATATTGGATTTTGGGTTGAGAAATCCCACTGTTGAGGCACAACCTCTTTTTCTACCTCTCTATTAACAATAATAATAATAATAATACTACATTTATAACACACATTACATTTTTGCAAACCTCAAAGTGGTTTAAAAACATTGGCACACAACAGCAAAGTCAACCAAACAACTACATGGGACCCTACTTCACTATTACTGCTGCTACTATTACTAACTCTACTATTATTAACACTACTTATACTACTACTAACACTCCTACTAACACTACTTATACTATTAATAACATTACTATAACTACTACTGTTGCTACTAAAAGATGACAAAAATCACATTCCATTCCAGTCTTTAAATGTATCCCTATTGTTTTAGGCTATTACAATAGTATGTGCACATTGTGCTTTTATCCTCTCTTTCATTTAATCCATGGACACTGTAAATATTCACTTATTTCAGTTTTGTAATGTGCGAGTATGAAATAAACAAACATTAACCTTAACTTGCTTACCAACTACTACAGCCCCTCCAATTGTCTAGTTTTTGTCCAACAAAGATGAGGAGAAAGTGAGGTTTGCGCGACCTTTTGATGATTGGGCTGATTGACAGCCAATGATATGCTTCCAAATGTTCCCATGCTCTGGGCGGGCGTGTAAGCGAGCCACAGCGCTCCTCAGAGGGGACACAGGCGGCTTTCACTGGCCGGTGCTGGGAACAGAATAGTCTTTCTATACCAACTATTCGTGGTAGCCGATAAATAGATCACGTAGTTGTTCAGTATTGATTAATATTGCCTATACAGCCTCTTTGTTTTCGCTGTGTCCACTCCCCCGGCTCGCACAAATAAAAAGAGTGTCGGAAAGGGTTCATGTATTAAATTACAACCCGGTAACAACCCGGTATCCAAGGCACACATAGGACGTATGTCATTTGTTCTTGTTTTATGGATGCTGTCCCCCTCCTCGCAGGCAATGGGTATCTAGATCCAAGGTGGTTCCTCTGGGGTTGGACAAGACCATAGACAAGATCAAGATGATGGAGGGACGCACGTCCAGCATCCGCAAGGCCGTCCAGATAGCCTTCCTCCGCGCCATGAACCACCTGAGCATGGTGCAGGACGAGCCTATCAGCGACCTGAGTGATGTGGACTGAAAGACACACACACACACACGCACAAACACACACACACGTTTGTATTACTTTACTTGTGAGGACATATATTTTAGGATAGCAATTTTATGAATGCCATTGTAACAGGGTTTTTTAAGCTGTTTTGAAGCTGAAAATAGCCGCTCTGCAAGCTCACAACACATTCAGTTGTGAGCTTGCAGATCTGCTACTTTTGGAGCGCGACACAGCCGCACCTAAATAGATCAGGCATAAATTTAGACCCCTAAACCCAAACTCTAAATGCCTAATCCTAACACTAACCCCAACACGATTCTTTTCTTAATGGTAAGCCTAACTCTTTCACCATAAAACAACTATCTCGTGAGGACCAGGAAAATTTTCCTCACACTGTCTGTTCCAGTACACTTGTGGGGACATTTGGGCCTCACAAGTATAGTAATACAAGCACGCACACGTCTTACTCCTCAACCGTTTTGCTCTCAGGCCTGGCCTGTACCTCTCTGATATCAGCTACCTTATTCTTCTGACTCTGTCTCTGCAGAGGACTCTAAAAACGTGTTTACTGGACAGCCGTCATGGCCGCCCCCTGGTGTCCGTTCGCTTACATACACTCCTCTCAAACTGGCCGGACATTGACCCGGTTGCTGCTTAAAACGAATGTTCCAGTCTGTCCTTCTATCTCCTGACTGTGCCGAGAGACTGCTGCCATGTGTCTTCACAGCTGTGCTGAACACCGCTGTGTTCCTTCCTAACCACTCTGCCGATCCCCTCGCGCCTTCACGCACCACTCCTCCACCATCATTTCAACTCATCCCGTCAAGACGGCCTGCTGCGTATCCATTATGTGTGTTCAGTTATACTTTTAAGTGGAAGTTGATTGAGTCTGTCAGGCCGTGCAATGTTCAAAGCTTTGGAGCAGGGTGGGAAATTAACGTTGAACGTTGCAGCCAGATGCGGCTACGTTTTTGGCTGTGGCCGGCTGGCAGGTTTATTTTCACATGTACACCTACTCGACCAGCCACTGTGGTAGGTCACCAACTACCAAGTCTGTCCTACACTGCAGAATCCTTGTTGTTAGAGGGGACATATTTTGCTTTAACTTATTTCCTGTCATATCGTCACTGTCGGGGGAGGCTGAACTCAGGTGCTTGCATAAAGTATAAGCCAGTATAAGACTAGTCCATATACCCAGGATGTGTGCACCCAAACTATGTACAGACTTTAGTCTTGGGACTGCAACTGGCACTAGAGGTCCCACAGCACATAATAGTGCTAATAAACAGCTTACATTTCTGAAAAGTTAAAAATCTGCTTCAATGCATTTGAAGATACCAACCCACTGAGGAGAAAAATGCATGAGAAGAACAGCCACAATTAGTTCATTAATTGAGTGAGAGTTATAAAAATAATAAACGGCTTAAATTTGGGGAAATTGGCCTCCTCACTGCCTTCCTCACTCCCTACCTCCCTGCATTGGTGGTAACATGGCTGCCTTCCAAGCAGTTGACCCGGGTTCGTTCCCGGTCAACGCAAAAAATCTTATGGACCACAATGGCAACAAGCCCTCCCTCTGGGGCTTTTTGTGTTCTCCTTTTAGCATAACCTTTGACTGTACTACCTGTACTGTTGACAAACCTGCACTGTTAACAAACCTGCTAATAAAGTATTCAATCAATTCATATGCCAATGGCCATTGACCATGTGCAAGTTCAGATCAATTGGTCAACCCACTGAGGAGAAAAATAGATGAGGACAGAATGACGGACAGAGGTTTCCTCATTTTGTAGTGGGAGAAATTGATATTTTTCTTTATGAATCATGCAAAGCTGTAAATGAGCATAAAAGTCCCTCTTTAATTTAACCCTGACAGTACGTTTACACATACGCAATGAGCCTCATGCTTGCTCCTCTCAACGCTTGACACCTGTAGGTGTGTTGCTTTTGAGATTGACAGAAATAACAGTGCTGTATGGAGGGTAACGAATATTGTTAACACATGTCAAACTAGCAGTTTTAGATGTGACATTAATCAAGACTGCGCAACTGCATGGCCTATATTGTTCACCGGGGTCCCCCAGGGCTCTATACTAGGCTTCACTCTTATCTACTCCAAATCTACTCCGATCCACTAGCCCGCAACACGTTGCGACGCGTTGTGAGCTTGTGGACCGGCCGCATGTAGATCGGCCGAATGTTTGCCCCCCAGAGCAGGGACGCTAGGGTTCTAGTGGTTAAACTCCCGTCCCACACCCGTCATCTCAGGGCAGGCTCACCATTGCTGCTCTGGCCCGTGCCTCCTGCTTACTGAGCGTAATTTTGGAGATGAGCAGATGGCCAAACAGAGCCTGCCATTCCCCTTTCAGCTTCAGGATCACCTCATTGGCCTGCAGAGCCACTGCCAGTTCATTGTTCTTCCACTGTGCCCCCTTCAGGATGTTAAACACTAGGCAGAAGATTGAACATTCAAGACGTTTTATTAGTCGCATGCTATGTGCACTGAAATGTTGGCTTGGCGGACTCCGCCAGACTGTGCTCACAATCCTTACTTACTTAGTAAAAGGTTATGATACTCATGATACAATGGTACTAAGTACTAATTATTAAGTAAGTCATAATAAGTAATACCATCTCCTGACTAAAATGTATAGATTGTTTACAATCAAGCGAAACATATCGAGCCTTTGTTATCCCTTCTCCGCCGGTGTGGAACTGGTTCCGTTCTTGTTTTTCCATCTAATTCAGAAATGGTTCTGAATGTTTGCACTGAAAATTAATTGGTTCCGAACCCTAAAAGTTGGTTTGGAACTGGAACCAAAAAATACAATTCCAATGGTTCCATTTAAAGTGGTGGAAAGCACTACGATTCCAAGGACCTTCCAGGTGGAGGTCCCGCTGTCTATTCACAAGCAGGCAGGAGAAACACAGAGATTCACTGTATGTTTTTGACACCTCGTCTGTAAATGACATATACATTTCAGCCCAGAAATAGGCCATGTTGTTGTTCAATCTTGATTAATTTCTCTGCTAGATTAAAACTTTACCACTTTTCATTCAGCACTCTGTCCATCTCAAGGGCTACAATACGTGGTGATTGGCTGTCGCCTGGCCAAAGACTCATTTCTCATTTGCATAAAGTTGAGCAGAACTGTAATGCTTGTGGCACCTCTTGACGTTTCCCCCTCCTGCTCTGTACTGCTCCCAATCCCTTGAGCCTTTGCGTGGCAATTTTGCCTGCTCCATAGGAAATTAATGGGGAGCATAACAATGAACACTCAGGATTTTGCAGTGTAGCTAGAGCTAGATAATATGACTTGAATATCACAATATTTACCCTAATACCCACAAAATGTGTTCTTCTCCTTAGTGTCACGTTTTCTCTGAGCATCTTAACCAACAAACCCCAACACCCCCTATTTTGGTGGAACATTTGCCAGAAGTGGCAGATCTACAAGCTCACAATGCGTTGCGGCCCGTTGTGAGCTGACAGCGGATTCCCCTGAGTTAGACGTTGACGTGGCGGGCTTTCCTGCCTCGCCGAATGTTTGCGAGGACGTGACGCTTTGACTTAAGATTCCAAGTGTAACGCCCGGGATTCGAACGCGGGTCTCCCGCGTGGAAAGCCAACAGCTTATATCCACTAGTCCAGAGGGGAATTCCCCGTTGGCCGGGCGAGATATTAGGCTTTTGGTCATCAGGCAAGAGGCTCTGAGCCACTACTGCTAACTCAAACTGCTCAGAGAAGCGGGCTTAGCACCCCTCAGCGCGGACACACTCGGCTTACGGTTACGCCTTGCTCTGGGGGTGCCTCACAGGGTTCAAGTCCACTTCTGGCACCCTTGTTTTAAATGTTTATACTGGGACGTCAACCTATTAACGAGTTGGGAGTGAGAACGGCTCTTCCGCTTTCCAGGGGGCGGGACTACCGGGAACATTGAAAGGCAACGTGACAGGGGAGTGCCATTCACGTCAAACGGGTGACGTGACGAGTGCTTTTGCGCCAACTCGTCACCGTAGTATGACATGAGTGTGCCTATGTGTTGACCTGGTTGCTATGATAACAGACAATATCACAGAATATCAACCGGGAGGAGAGAAATGATATCCCAATATATATATATTTTTATATTGTTCATTGCCCAGCCTTAATCCTAGATCCTAGAAGAACTCTTAAGCTCTGGAGAACCTGATGTGCAAGTTGTTTCTTCTCCAGTTCTGAAGGGTTTTGTTCTTTGATGTATTCTTCCAGGGTGTATTCACATAACTGAAGAGCAAGGTAACCATACTTCTCATCCTCTACAAAGTCAACGTATCGTACAATCGAAGGATCATCAAGGTGTGGAAGACGTAAAATGTCTTTCTGATTCTGCAGCACATGGTAGTTGTCTTTGAACAATAACATTCTCTTCACTGCTACTTCAGTGCCGTCATATCTTAACCCCAAGAACACATCAGGTCCACCACTTCCCAAAGCGATGCGGAATTCTTTATCTGTCCCAAACACAAGACTCCCAACTTTGGTAACTTTAGAGTCATCAATCTTTGCAAGCTTCTCTAACTGTTGCCTCCATCTTTTACCAACCGGCCAACCGGCCAACCAGAGCACACGTTGGCAGAGCACAGAGCCAGTCAGAGCGCATGGGAGGGTACATGGGTGAACGGAGGGAAATGTTTGAAAGGAAAGGTGGAAGAGAAGAGAACAGGAGAGGAGCAGAGGAGGAGAAGGAGACAAGGACCTGGCATAGGAGGAGGGCAGCTCCCACGGGCGGAAGTACGGGTGGACAGGGACGCCACCGCCGATGAGGGGCCAGGCTGTGCGATGGACACTCCATCCGTCTGGCCGAATGTTGATCGGCAACATGCGGTGGTGCCCTGTCCACCTGGTGTGGATCCCGTCCGTGGGAGGCTGCCTCAAGAGTCAGGCCGTGTGCCCCAAGAGTCAGGCTGGGGGAAAGAGGAATGATACACAGGCAGAGAATAGACAACAGGAGAACAAGCAAAGGGAAGGACGGGCAGTGTGAGCAGAAGGAAACCGGAGACGTCAGTGCTGTACACGCAACAACCGCAGCGGCAGGGTCTATGACTCTGCCTCGCCGGTAAGTCTCTAACTAAACAGCACCTGACCTACGTAGTGTGGCTATGCCACTACAACAGCTCAAAGAGCCATTGATCTGCCTCTGTGGAGGTGTGAAGACTCCTACCTGCCGTGCTGCTCTACCCATCATTCTTATCATTGCTTCTTGTTTTATTGTTTGTTCGGTCACATTTTAGATTTGGTTTAGTGTAGTTTTATTAGTGAATTGTATTCTTTAGAAACCACTGTAAAGGGATTTTATGATTACAATTGGGTATTTACCTTTTAACCTTCAACACTGCCTTGCTTCACTATTTTTGCCAATGCTTTTATTGTTCCACGGACCTGTGCAGCCTGTTTAATATTTTAGCCTTAAGTTTTAGATCAAAGGACCAACACCTCTATATAAAAAAGGTGGCGTAGTCGGTTTTAATCATTTTTAAGGTCGCGACACAGCACTGGGCACTTTAAATAGCGTGTGTCGGGCCGAGGGCCACATAACCATAAATTGCACAAATCTCAGTGAGTGAGGATCTGTCCTTCATGTATGTTGACAACCGGCCAGCCAATCACCTTCAAATTCAGTGTGTCGAGCGAAGTGACTTTTTTTAAACTTCATGTTCAGTTAGTTTTAATTTGTTTTTAAAGTGGGTCTGAGTTAAGTTTTAGTTTAGTTTTGCTTCGTTTTTTTTATTGAAAAATTAGGTACTGTAGGCAGGGGCGAGATTCAAAAAGCTACAAAGATAGCAAAAATAGCAGGTCTACAAGCTCACAACGCGTCGCAACGTGTAGTGAGCTTGTAGATCTTTTCACTCTTTAAAAAAATAAATAAAAATATTTTACTGACAGACTAAAACTAAGGACAAATTTTGTTTGTTTTGTAAACACACAAAGTTTCATTAGTTATCGTCTTTTGTAAAGCCTTATATTCTTTTGAAATTATTTTCAGTTAAATCAAATGTTTTGTCAATTCTAGTTATTTGGTTAGTTTTCAGTTAACTAAAATAACCCTGGTGTGAAGTAAGTCGGATCGGCAGTTCTTTGGTAAAGCATCAACATATCTTCAAAGCCTGATCCAACTATGTGTAAAATCTTATGACAAAAACGTATGAAACAGCGTGATTGCTGTAGCTGTGAGCTGGAATTATGGGTTCCTAAACCATGCATATGTGATGTAATCAGGTATACAGGTCTATAAAACGCTACCGTCACTAACTATTACTTGGATAATTATTCGTTAAACAACAAATAAACAGGGTTTAAAAAGCAAATGTTTAAATTTACACACTGAGTTAAAAATGGATACATGAACACTGAGGCCTATGACAAGACTCTCCCACCAGTTACTCCTGCAATATCACCTTAATGAGTAAATGACTTGTTTCTCTCACCTTGTTTCCTTACTTCTTCTTGGAACATCTGGTTGGTGTAGTGGCTTCCACCGTTCAGCTCCACCATCTGGTTGATTTTCTCCAGCAGCTCGGTGACCTGAGAGTGATCCATACTTTCGTTGTTGAAGACATGATAAAAACCACTATATTTTCTGATTAATTTGTGTAGTTCTGGAGAATCATTCACAAAAACTTCAATTGTTTTATCTCTAAGATTGTCACCATGAGTGAAGAGAATCATGGTGTATTTATCTGAACTTTGTCCAAATGCTTTCTGAATCTTTGCCACAACTTTCCTCTCCTCATCTGTGTATCTCCCCAGTTTGATCACAGCCAGGAACACATGAGGACCAGGAGCAGCATAAGTAATACACTTTCTGACCTCTTCAATGGTTTCATATTCGCTGAACCCAGTGTCAAATAAGCCTGGAGTGTCAATAACAGAAACATTTCTACCAGCCACTGCACCACTGGCCTTATAACAGCTCAATGTCACAGAAGCAGGTGAAATATCTGATTTAAATGCTTCAGCACCCAGGATGGTGTTTCCTGTGGAACTCTTTCCAGCTCCAGTCTTCCCAACCAGCACAATACGAATTTCTTCATCATTTGTTATGAGATCTGATGAAAGAAAGAAAAGAAAAAAAAGACATCAATGACTGCATCCGTAATCTATGAATGTATCATTTGAAGTGTGTTATCATGTTATAGCAACAGATGACACTTGTACAGTTTGGGGCCCTGAACATTTTCAGATATGGAGCCATCACAAAAACGCCCCCTGGTGGCCATGACCAAGTGATGTATTTAGCATCATTTCTCCTGAAGTCAACATGACAACATAAGAGGCCGCCATGTTGTTTTCTACGTTTAGTATTGAACAGATACAGTAGAAACGTCAAATCGACTAGAACTGAATCAGAGGACCTCAGAATACAGAGAGATAATAAAACAGAAGACCTACCTGAATACGTTATAGGCTGGTCTGCTGGATTCACCAATGGAACCATCTCTGAAACACATTAGAGTAAAATCATGTGTTGATGCACTTAAGGAACTATTAATATGTTGACTGGAGCTTACAGTATGTGTGGTAACACTTCATGAATACAGTATTACATTTATAAATAAATATTATGTATACCTTATTTTATTTAATCATAGTAAAATATAAGATGCAGTACAACAGTTGATTGTATACAGTGGAACTCAGTACATCATGGATTGTATCTTACCTGCTGGTAAGATACCATTCTGTTTCACATCTATAGAGGAGAAAGATTACAGGTTAATACACATCATGTTAACTCTTACAAACACTATATATACATTTACTACATGAACACATGTGTGATCAACATAATCAATGTATTGACAAGTCTTTGACATGTCATTATAGATGCATAGATGGATGATTTATCAAATATAGATTTAAAGGTAGGGGAAGTGATTTTCTTTGGTTAAAATAAGTGTTAAACAGCTCTATATTCTGATAGTACTCATTGAGTGTTTGTTCAGTAACAAGCATTTTCAGGGAGCTGGAAAGACAGGGAGATCCCTATTACTGAACAAACACTCTATAGCAATGATTACTAAAAATAAATCAGTTCAAATCAGTTCAAGACTCACCAGGGTGCCTCTTCTTCCAGTATAAATATCCCAGTACTGCCACTGCCACTGAGATGATGATGATGATGATCATTATAATAATCCCTGCAATCCCTGCTCCAGTTAATCCTTTCCCTGTGTGAATCATATCCTCTGCAACACATAGTTATGACACAACTGTAAACATTATATCTCTGTGTGAATCATATCCTCTGAAACACATAGTTATGACACAACTGTAAACATGATACAATCAAATCAACAGTGGTGTTAAAATGGTTACAGTCCTGTGGTCCAAAGTTCACAGGTTTGATTCCTGCCTGGTCTCCATTAACATCCATGAGTCCTGCACTAAGTCACTGTGCATAAATATATGTACATTTACATTATTAATACATTCCTAAATGCACATGTATTAACAAATGAATGAATAGATGTATTAACACATTAATACATGTACTGTTTGTTATGAGTCCATTTTAAACGCAGCTTCACACATGGATGAAGAGTAGACTTTATGATGAATTAACAACCTGACATAGTTGCTGACATTGTAACTTCTAAGTTACATGTTGGTGAAATTGTTATTTAGTTTAGGTTCAATGTAGGTAGTTTTGATAATTGACAATCATTGATATAACAAGCAAACATTATTTCCATGTTGGTGTGTGACAAAGGTGAAACGGGGGTTTCTTAAAACTTTTGTAAATGTTTTTATTGGTGCTTAATGTATAATTATTTGCTCATTTAACCACCATCTTATTATTTTTGTACAACCGTTTTGCACTGTTTTACAATTGTTTTCCCCCGGTCCCTTGGTTCACTCATTGAGAGACATTCAGTGGCAGAGAGGTGGTCACGAGGTCCCGCCCAAGGCCACGGTCATGGCCAATGTCCCCAGACATTATGTCACCACGGACAAATGAAGGAAGAGAGAGGTGTGGTTTTGACAGGTATAAAAGAGGAGGCGGGACAGTTGAAAGCAGGAGCAGAGCCCAGAGAGAAGGAGGGTCAGACGGAGAGAGGAAGCAGAGGAGGAGGTTGTACGAGAGCCCCGGAATAAAGTGAGGGAACTTGAGCGAGTTACACCAGCCACCAAGCAGTTGGAAGCCGAGGTGTACCTATCTATGAGCCAAGAGGGAGGAACGATCGAACCGAAGGGGAGGAAGAGAGAGCGAGACCAGACCATAAACAGAGGACCATACGAACCGAGACCAGACCATAAAAGGAGCGCTGAGACGGAGAGTGGTGATAAACGTTGCATACGCAACCTACTCAGCGCCAGGTGTAAAAGCCTGGCCTGTCAGTAAGTACCGATCCATGCAACGTTCATCCTTGTATAAACCACCAACTGTGAAAACGCGCATGTACTTTACCAATGCACAGTGAACTGGTCATAGTTTCTATCATTGCAGAAGGAGAGAAGAAGAAAAGAAGACAAAGACGACTGGCATAAACCCTCTTCCTACTTACCCCCATATATGGACATGCAGCATTTCCCCCTGAAACGAAACGTGTTGAGTATCTCAAAGCACTTTATTGGCACAGCACTTTTCTTATGAAGTATTGTTGCACAGAAACCCCTGCTAATTGCAAACCTGTTGACCAAGCCCTGCGTAATTTGCACAACTTTATAATTCATTTTATAGTTGTTGTGTAAATTACTTTGTTGTGTTTTAGTTAGGTTTTATTAGTATAGTGTTATTTTGATTGTTTTTAAGGCACAGAAGCCACTGTATTAGGGACCAATAAACATACTTACCTTTTTGATACATTTTGCATCCGTGTCCAGTTTCTCAGGGGAATTTTCTAAAGTGTGTGTTCTCAAAACCAAAGTATTGAAACTTACCAGTAACTCGAACCTGTGAAAGCCTGTAGAAGTAAAGGTGTATTTAAAGGGGACTCTCCTCTATAAAAAAAGTGGCGTAGTCGACAAACTAAACAATATTCAGACTGAAACTCACAATAATTACGCACCCAGCACTTTACTGTGCATTGATATTTTATTGTTGTGAGTTTGATATTGAATTATTTATTAAAGGACAAATAGAGTGTGCAATACCTCAAGATAATTGCAAGTCAAATGTGATACAATTACGGCCTTGTTCACAGGTGCATGAAACAATAATGCAGAATGTGATAATGTACATAATTTCACTAGAACTATAGTAACCAAGGGAGTGCAGATGCAAATTAGTTATATACTACAGCTCACTCTGACTTAATGGTAGTGTTGTACATGGTCCATGTATAAATATACAAAATATCAAATAAAACATACCAAAGATAGAAATGGTTGCATGCATAGATTATTCACACCGTGACTACTGTAATTCCCTCTATTCATGCCTCTCCAAAAAAATCTACCCACCACCTGCAACTGGTTCAGAATACAACTGGTTCAGAATACAACTGGTTCAGAATACAACTGGTTCAGAATGCAACTGGTTGCAACTGGTTCAGAATGCAACTGGTTCAGAATGCAACTGGTTCAGAATACAACTGGTTCAGAATACAACTGGTTCAGAATACAACTGGTTCAGAATGCAACTGGTTCAGAATGCAACTAAACATTACCTGATATGTAAAGTTGTGTCTCAACAGTGTAGTTGAAGCGTGGCAGGTGAACTCTACAGGTCACGTTCTTTGCTCGCCTCACTGTCACATTCCTCTGGACAATGTAACAGTGTTCAGAAGGTTTGTCTGTCACTGAGGTGATGTTGTTTTCTTCTCTGTCCAGCCAAGACATCTCAGGTTGTGGATACCAGCACCCAGAATCACATGTCAAAGATAAACCACCGTCTGTTCGTCCATTTGAAGAGCTCCCTGGATGAGACACTGACCCTGCAAAAACATAAAGATATAATAATCAATAATATAATCAATCAATATATCCATCCATCTACAATATTTACAAATCTAAAATCTGTAAAACATTCTTTCCAAACACAGCTCGAGTTCTACTGTAATTACATTAATTTATTGTTCGTCCATTTGAAGAGATCACTGGCTGAGACAAATTCCCTGCAGAAAATATAATAATCAATAATATAATCTTAATCAATCAATATATCCATCCATCTACAATGCTGACAATATTTACAAATCTAAAATCTAAAGCTATGGATGCTACAACAAGCAAGAACATGTAAAACATTCTTTCCAGACACAGCTCGAGTTCTACTGTAATTACATTAATTGATTGATTGATTGAATACTTTATTAACAACAGTGTTTCCCCTAAATGCATGTAACAGCGGCAGGTGAAGCTACGAGGTTCCTTAATTCTTATATACATTATTATTATTATTTCTTAATGATGGAAGACAGCTCTGTCTTATGTCTTTATAAACTTATGTTATATTATTTTGTGCTATCAGTAGGCCTACAGACGCTTAACGTCTTGGGTTGAGGTTTTTAACGGAAGATTAAGATTGGGAAATAGTCTGTCTGTCTGTCTGCCTGTCTGTCTGCCTGTCTGCCTGTCTGCCTGTCTGTCTGTCTGTCTGTCTGTCTGTCTGTCCTCATAACACCACACAGGTTACGGTGTTGTGAGAGGGAGGTTTATTAATGGCTCTATGGAGTGCAGTGTTGTCTTTGATGTGAAGTGTACAATGTTGTGTTGAATTGTGACTCAGGCCTAGTTGGATCTTTGGTCACAGCATCACTAGGACAATAAATCTTACCAACAAGGAGCCGGATCAAAGTGTAGATGTGCCATTGTGGAGCAGAACATCTGTAGGTCCCCTCGTCTGAGAGCTTCACCCTGGACAGTTTCAGTGAGATGTTACCATTAGGAAGCTGCTCAGGAAACAGAGATGTTCTCTGTTTGTACAACGGGTTCAGATCGTCATTATTGTAATCTCCATTTTGGAAGAGATGCACGTAAGCCGGCGTCAGGTCAGGTCTGGACCACTCCACTGACTTCCTGGCCATGTTGACTGGTGGTTTAATGAGACATGGAAGGATCACCTCATCCCCCACTTTGACCAGGATGTCCTGAGAAGACCCGATCACCTGATGTTGTCCTTAAAACAAAACCAAACAGCATGGTGTTAGTTCATGATGCACACTGGAGTCATACTGTAATCAGCTGTCAGTCAGCTGGTTGTTTACAAACAGCCACACTTTTCTACATGTCAATCACAGCTCATGTTCTCAACAGGGTGGTCTCTTTAAATCAGGGATGTCAAACTCGTGATCCGCAGGCATTTTGCGGCCCGCGGAGGGGTCCAATGCGGCCTGCGACATGATAAAAAAAAAAGCTAATTCATACTACCTCTAACGACAAAAACAAGCAGCTTCTTCATAGAGGCACTGAGGCAGTTCTCCCCCCATCACCTCTTTCTCTTCCTCTTTCATTTGATCACTGCTTCTCAACACTGATGAACACTGATAAACACTGATGATGCTGCAAGCTCTCCTCCTCCACCCCAGCCTCCTTTATAGTTTAGGAGTCAACTTCACATTTGAGTCAGACTTATGCTGGCTATTGTGCACATTACACATATCTAACTATGTCTCTAATGTCTGGATTGTGGTGGTATGTTGTGTGGTGTCAACAGCACCCATCACAACACTGGAGCAACAGAGTCTGCTGCTGCGGACACCGAATCACCTGCTACCTGTAGGCCTATAGGTCTACATGTAAGGTTCTACAGGTCTACAGGTAGATCTGTAGGCCCACAGTGAATACTGTATATATTTATTCAAGTGGTCAAACAGAGTAGTACTGCCTGCCAATACCAGCGCCCACACTCATCATAGTGTAGTACTGCCTGAGTACCAGCACACACTCATCAAACAAATAGAGTAGCACTGCCTGTGTACATTATGTCTGGAAGCAGCCGTACATTGTAGAGACTGCAGTCAGTCAGTCAGTCAGTCAGTCAGCGAGCCAGCCAGCCAGCCAGAGTCATGTTCTGTATTTAAAGGTAGGGTAAGTGATTTGCAATTATTCAAATAATTGCAAAATAGCTCTATATTCTGATAGTACTCGATAGGGTGTCCTGTCCGTATAAGGAGTCTCCCATGTCTCTCCAGCTCTTTATTAAACAGAAAATGCATTTTCAGTGCTCTCTCCTGATTGGCTTAAGTGTTGTCACCTACCTGAAAATGTACTATATTGTGTTTACTAAAGAGCTGGAGAGACCCCTGTGACCGAACAAACGCTCTGTAGCAATGATTACTATCACAATAAAGTACTTTAACCTTTTAACAAAAAAATAAATAGACGTACTGTATATATTTATTCAAGTGGTCAAACAGAGTAGTAATGCCTGCCAATACCAGCGCCCACACATCAAATAGAGTAGTACCGTCTGAATGCCAGCACACACACTCATCATAGTGTAGTACTGCCTGAATACCAGCACACACTCATCAAATAGAGTAGCACTGCCTGAATACCAGCACACACACTCATCAGTGTAGTACTGCCTGAATACCAGCACACACTCATCAAATAGAGTATGTACAGTACATACTCTATTTGATGAGTGTGTGCTGGTATTCAGGCAGTACTACTGCCTGAATACCAGCACACACACTCATCAAATAGAGTAGCACTGCCTGAATACCAGCACACACATTCATCAAATAGAGTAGCACTGCCTGAATACCAGCACACACACTCATCATAGTGTAGTACTGCCTGAATACCAGCACACACTCATCAAATAGAGTAGTGTACTGCCTGAATACCAGCACACACACTCATCAAATAGAGTAGCACTGCCTGAATACCAGCACACACATTCATCAAATAGAGTAGCACTGCCTGAATACCAGCGCACACTCATCAAATAGAGTAGTACAGCTTACTCACACTGGGTGTGATTTTTTTCTGTCCACACACAGACAGACACACGGACACACGGACAGACAGACAGACAGACAGTCAGACAGACAGACAGACATGGGGTAAAACCTTGGTTCTGTCCTTATGGATGTTTGTTTGGTCACAATATAACGTTCAGTGTTCAGCATAAAAGCAATACTGTATTGAAGTACATTATGTTTGGAAGCAGCCGTACATTGTAGAGACTGTCACTGCAGTCAGTCAGTCAGCCAGCCAGCCAGCCAGCCAGTCAGTCAGTCAGCCAGTCAGTCAGTTGCCTCACTGTTTCTGAGGGAGAGCCCTCTAAGTCTTAACCTACCCCCCCCCCACACACATCCCCCTCCCCGTTTTGTTCTTCTCTTGTACATATTTTTCACTCTACATACCTGATAACTTAGGAAAAACCAGGAAAGTATGCTTTCAAAAAGGATTACCGTAAAAAGAAGTAACACGTCTTAAATAATAATCAGGTTTTCTTAATTATTTGCACAGGAGAGACAAGGTGGTACAGCATCACAATATTCTCTACTGGTAATACAAAATGTTCATCAATATAACAGATATATATCTTTCATTAAGCCCACCCCACAAAATAATATCAACATGAATAGGGGCGAAGGCTCATCTTGGATAAACTGTAGCCACAACTTTCATGGGTAAGAAAGAGTAGGCCAGGGAGCAAGGACATCTTATATTAGTAGTTACAGAACTGTCCCTTCTGAGCAAATACATCATACTTTATGCAATTATCCAAAGTGATACAATACAATAATCATAATCTAATACACTATGGATTATAAATTATCTATCAATACCAGTAACCTGTAAGCTGATTGTATGACGTTCTGTATAGTAGTGTGTATATCTGTCTGTCTCTTATATGTCATCATGATTTGTGTGCATGGGGATCTCATCTTAAACAAGCTCTGTGCTTAATGAGTCTTCCAGTTTAGTAGACCTTGTATTGTGAATTTGTACTTCCATGTACTGTTGTTCTCATGTCTTTAAATAAAGTACATCAATCAATCAAAGCCCCTCCCTCCAGCTTGTGTAATACATTCCAGAGGTGAACTGTCTCTCTTCAGCCAATCCAAACTCAACTGAACGGATCTACCCCAAAGTGTTCTGTATTTAAGAAGAGATCAACGCTGGAGCAACACACACATTTTAAGCCTTTTTTATTTAGGTGCAAGCATACAGTGACTGACGTCTTTCGACCTTCCTCAGAGTCATGTTCTGTATTTAAAGGTAGGGTAAGTGATTTGCAATTATTCAAATAATTGCAAAAATACCTCTATATTCTGATAGTACTCGTTACTATAGGGTGTCCTGTCCGTATAAGGAGTCTCCATGTCTCTCCAGCTCTTTTTTTAAACAGAAAATGCATTTTCAGTGCTCTCTCCTGATTGGCTTAAATGTTGTCACCTACCTGAAAATGTACTATATTCTGTTTACCACTCTGTAGCAATGATTACTATCAGAATATAGTACTTTAAACCTTTTAACAAAAAAAATCACTTACCCTACCTTTAAATTGTATTCATTTACTGACTGGACAGTTTCGCCCTGAAACATGACAGCGCTTGTTCCTGGTTTTCTCCATTTACAACCCGTACATATACATGACACAGTCATGTTTCAGGGCTAAAGTATGTTATACAGATACTTACTTTACTATGAATTGAGGGATGAAGGGTAGCCTATTGATTTCACTACATTTCATTTTGTTTACTATCAGAAACACATCAATTTCATAAGAAAACAACAAGAACAAACGAAAACGTCAACACATTGTTTTTTTCCCCCCAGTAAATACATTATCTGCTTAAATTCCCGTCCATAACTCCACTGTAAATAGTGTAGAGACCCGTGCTACTCTATGTGATGAGTGTGTGCTGGTATTACCTGTGACAGATGTGTTGTAACAGCTGCTCCACATCAGCAACATGTAGAAATAAATACACATCCATGACTTTACTGTTAAAACACTGACTTTTAAAGATAAATGTGAGACGGAGTGAAGCTCCATGTTTTGCTGCTCTTGCACAATAAATCATAAATCCATAAGTTTCGTTTGTGTCACAGTAGCCCTGAACCAGTGGTTCAGGGCTCTTTAACTCATAGAGACACACGGGGACTACAAATTTCACGCCCACTTTTGAGACAGCGCCGCTACTCGAGGTCCGTTAGAACGATGAACTGCAGCTGCCAATGCAATCCCTATGAGAGGATATGAGAATTAGCCTACTTTTGAAATATTCGTACATTAACTGGAGACGATATTGATTTAAATAAAAATATGTTTCCAAATGTATGGAGTGTCTTTGTCAACATATCTTCTTGTTTTCTTAATAGTTGATGTGTTTCACATTTAATTTGCCACTTTAACGAGTTACCCATAATGCTAACACAGCAGAGGGTAGACAGCAGACAGGCATTTCAGTGACATCACTGTCTTTACGAGCGCCGAGCGCCGACCGACAGCGTACCCACTGTAGAGGCAGGAGAGGCGGTCGCCTGCCCAACTAAGATCTCGCCTCCCCTAAAAAAAAAAATAACCCGAAAATGTGTCATTGCGTGCTTAATGTCCTCAAAGTCACGCATCCAACAAGCTTTAAACTGAGCAGATTGGACCTTCTGTTCCAGAGATAATGACCAAAACCTATTGAAAACGTCCACTTTCGCCAGTTTTCTGGGTATTGAAAACCTCAAGGGATGCGTCCGTGATGCGACCACTTAAAGTCTGGATCTCCGATGCTAGCGGTTTTGACATACTGATGGAGTATATTATAGTATATTGTGGGTAGTATATCGAGATGAAAGATATGGGACATTAAAAAGGACAAATTAAACAAATGGGACAGATTATTAGAACACCAAAAAAATCGCTACAGCCTCAGTAGTTAACCAGTGAAATGACGGTATTTTACAATGCCTCTCATAGAGATTGCATTGAGAGCTGCAGTTCATCGTTCTAACGGACCCCGAGTGTCAAAAGTGGGCGTGGATTTGTAGGCCTTCCGCTTCCGGCCGTGTGTCTCTATAGGCGTGTACTGTGCTGTGCCTGTCATGCGTCGTATCTTAGCAACATCTTCTTCTGTCATGTTTTTTTGGCAGTTGGCAACCAATTAAGGAGCATTACCGCCACCAGCTGGACTGGAGTGTAAAACTATAACTTATGCACTGCAAACTAAATGATTTATAAGTGTCCATTCAAATTGTTCTCATTCCCTAATAATCCCACTGTGTCCATTCTGTGTCCATCCCTCTCCCAGTATAATGTCCAAATCCTCCTCTCCATGACATCCACCACATCCAGGAATCTCCTTGCTTGCATCCAAAATCATTTTAATTCTTTCCGACTTGCCTGTATCTCCACTGCAGAGGCGTCAATTGGGTATGGCAGGGGTATTGCAGCTGCCATACCCTGGCTCCAGGGGGGGGGAAAATAAAATGTACTTTTAAAAATAAATCCATGAATGTCTCTGTCTATCTGCGTTATCAGCCTATAATGCAGGTGTAAGACCATTGTGTTATAGCTATAATGCATAGTTTTCTATGCATTTCGGGAGCGTTTTGGCTTGTTTGATCCCCCAAAATAAAATCGAAAAAGGGGCCAAACAATTAATGACCACGGCAATAAATGCCAAGAATCTTTTCTTATCCATATCCTTCCCAGCTGCATTCACTCTTTCCTCTGACTTCTGTTGTGTTGCCATCCTTTCATTACTCCCCTGAGTCCCCTCCACTCTCTACACTGCTTCAGCATATAACATGCCCCTCCTTTCTTTCCTGATCTTATTCACTTTAATCTCCTTTACTTTCCTGGGACATTGTGATGCCCCTACATAGTGATCGCCTTCACAGTGTATGCACTTTGCAGGCTCTTTCATCTCCTTACATTCCTCCTTGCCATTTTCCACCCCACATCTCCCACACCTCCTACTTCCCCCACACCAGTGGTTCTCAAAGTGGGGTCCGGGGACCCCCAGGGGTCCTTGAGGGGGTTCCAGGGGGTCCCCAGCTAAATGATGGATAGTTAGGAAGGAATGGACCCTTATGAGTCTGTAACTCTGAACCAAATGGACCATTCCATTTGGTTCCATTTGTACACTCTCAGAGTTAAATTAACATAGATTTTACGATACAAATTGGGGTCCAATAGATAGAAATGCCATTAAATGGGGGTCCGTAGCCCTAATGCATGTCAAACTGGGGGTCCTTGAAATTAAAATGGTTGAGAATCACTGCTAGAGCCGTAAAAAATCTTCTCTTATGGGGGTTCCTTGGCATATCTTTTCAAATGGGGGTCCGCGGGCTAATAAGTGTCAATTTGAGGGTCCTTGACATGACAAAGTTTGAGAACCACTGCCCTACACACTGCTGCGACATGCCCGTACTGTTGACAACAGAAACCTCTGAGTGGTGCTCTTTCGTAGGGCCTAACGGTTAGGCCCTACGAAAGAGCACCACATTGGAAAACGTAAGAATGTAATGTTTCATGTTTGGCAAATATGAAACATACATTCTTAAGTTTTCCAATATTGTAAAAATTGGTAGAATAAAAAAAAAGTTTAAACATTGCGGTCAACTAAAATTTGCGTCATAGCCTGCGACACATTTATTGGCGAGGAGCCAGACAGGTGGCTTGTGTAAACAAACCGGTGTGATTCCAAATGCCAAAAAGTAAAGATAACTGAGAAAAATAGAGAATTGAATAGTTCATAGACAGAGTTGTTTGCTTTCACAGCCAATGCTGCTGGATTACCTGTATGTTTGATCTGCTGCGAGAAGTTATCATATTTAATGAATGCTCATTAACATGCATTTGTATTTAGTAATTTTGATAGGCTAATATACACTTAATAGCCCGTGTTGCCTTCATTATAAGACTCATATTTATGTTTGCGGCTCCAGACAGATTTTGTATTTATTCTTTGGTCCAAAATTGCTCTTTTGACATTAAAGGTTGCTGACCCCTGGCCTAACCCTATAACACAAATACTCCACGTACACTCGATCTGGGAGTGAATCCCCTTCAAAAGTTAAACACATTCTCTCAGTTTCCTCCCGTATCCCTTTTCGCCTTGCGTATGCCGTCCGTGTCTGGCTTCATAGACCGTGGTACACCGCTTATTACTCCCTTCCTTGTTTCCCCCATTCCAAGCCGAAACACCTCTACCTGACATTCGCCAAACATAGATATATCCAGACCTCTGCACATCTGTTCAAAGTTTGCACATTCTATCATGACCATGCCTCTTCCACTAATTCTCACTAGTTAAACTTTTCCAATTCTCCAAACAACAAACTTTCCCATGCACTGCATGCTGATCTCTGAATAGGCCATCAATTTGTTTGGCTGCTACCATCCCAATCACACAGTTCTCTTCTTGGTCACTTCCTTCATCTATTTTCCTTTTCTTTTTCTTTTCAAGTCCTCTTGTGTCTTCCTCATCATCCTCATCATCTTCACTATCACTGACAGTGACAGCTGAGTATTCACATACTGACTCCATTTCGAAACGCCCGCCGTCAGCCCGTATCTTAGCAACAATGAAAGCGCTGACTCTCATTGGTAGTGTTGCCATATTTACCGCAACTTCTGGACAACATTTTGCTTGTTTTTCTGGCCTTAAAATGGTTTTGTTGCTTTGGTGTGGACTGGCCTTAATGCCATCTACAGGTTTTAGATTCTACCACTAGATGTCAGTGCTGAGTCATATTTACAGGCCACCTGAGGCCTCCACAAGTCAACCCACAGTAACTGGAGAGTTCTCTGTAGCTTTATTTATAAAATCACAAGGTCCACTTTAAAGTCTATTTATTCATATAATACGATAAGGCAATCCACAGCATAAACGAGCCCCCAGTTATTAAGACAAATCATTTAAAACTGTATCCAACTATATTAACATAGTTGATAAGCCCATGCAGGGATGTTGAGGAAAGTAATAATAGTCCCCACTCCTTGGGTGTTTTTTTGCCTCTGTATATTTGCACCTGTATAGTCAAAGGTTACTTTGACTATACATGGGCCTCATGGTACCACAACACCACCAAGGCCTTAAAAACAAGGCTCCAGACATCCCAAAACAAACTGGTAAGGCTACTTCTTGGCCTCACATCTACGACTCATCTAACCCTTTTTTTTTGGCTACTTCAAAAACGTAAACGAAGTCCACAATCACAACACCAGAGGAAGCTACTAGGAGCAGTGATGTCATTACCCATCCTATAACTACTAAGAGCAGGGATGTCATTACCCATCCTATACTGTATACCTACAGTGTGTGGGGGGGAAATACCTTGTGTATTTATTAGAGATTGCCTGGAAATTTGACACAATTACGAGACATGAAGTGATGCGTTAAGACGTTATCACACAGACATTTCCGCAAATTTGCAAAGAAAAAGCTCTAAATACTCGAATACATAAACATATCGTTTACCACACTATAATGATCTCACATCGGATCAAGAATAGGTTCAAAAGTCGGCCATGTTTCAATCAAAGTTCACAGGGAAAAGTGATGTTATTACATTTTATTTCAACTACAGTATAATAAGTGGCAAAGGACAACAATCTTCTCAGTATTTTAATGACGTCACGTGCACGTTGTAACGGTTTCCACTGAATTGGTTAATTTGTATTTGGGGGTGCCAGGTAGACTCTGTCTACCAGAGAAATAATACTCCTTATTCCTCCTTTTTTGTATTTAGTGAGTTCTTCCTCATCTCAGTTTTTTAACCATTAGTGAAACCACACAAAGGACTTATTATAAAATATAAACCCTTTTGTCATTGAGAATAAACCAACAAACACACGTTTTAAGTTCCGTTGCAATTGTTTTAGTGAAGAAATGTCATATTCAACACACAAAGCAGTTCATCAAACTCAATTCAACACCAGAATGAACAAGAAGCCAACTCAATTGATCAACAGTTTCAAAAACAAACAAAAAAGAACAAAATATAATTCACAGAATCACAAAACCCAGGTTACGTATGTAACCCCTCGTTTTCAACGCAAATCACAATTCAATGAATTACCATCAGTTCACAACATCGCACAACACAAGGCCATCATAAACCAAGGTCTTTGATAGATAAAGTCACGTACCACGGGCTTTAATAGTCCGTGCCCGGTCCTTAATACGAACGCAGCACGCAAGACGCAACGCAACGCACGTTATAGTTCAGTCAGACAACTCTTAGATTGGATTAGAATATATATTTATTAGCAATATATATTTAGCAAGCTTGAGCATGGTATAGAAACAAGAGGAAGCATAGTTTGGCGTCAGGCCTCTGAATCCATTCATTCCCTGTAAGGATAACATTTTAATGAATGTTACATGCCAATTAGCATTTACAGGGAATGAATTAAACCCCCAAGGGGATCTAGAAACAGAGCCTACAGGTGGATGCCGGGGAGGCGGGTGGGATGACTTTCATGGGCAGCAGCAGAGGGAGCAAGCAAGGGCAGCAGATCCGGCAGGATCTCGGCAGCAGAGCAGCAGCAGCAGCAGCGTCGCACGTCAGAGCAGCAGAAGAGCGCAACCAGACTGAACAGGTAGGCAGAGCATTACTTATAACTCACCGACCAGGAGAAGAGTGCATGTGACTTAGTCACCTGATCGGTTAGCCCAATCCCTTGAGTTGCCTGGCCTGAACTAGCTCCGTAAACTGCGCCTCATTTCAGTCAGACAACTCTTAGATTGGATTAGAATATATATTTATTAGCAATATATATTTAGCAAGCTTGAGCATGGTATAGAAACAAGAGGAAGCATAGTTTGGCGTCAGGCCTCTGAATCCATTCATTCCCTGTAAGGATAACATTTTAATGAATGTTACATGCCAATTAGCATTTACAGGGAATGAATTAAACCCCCAAAACAGCAAGAACCCCCAAAACGGCTTGAGAGCACAGGGCCTGACGCCGGACCAACCATCTGTGAGAATGGTGGAGCTCCATGACTTGTTTCTTACTAACATGATAGTGTTCCTCACATTTAATTTTTTAAGTTTAACTTGCAAATGCAGCATGCACCATGTGTTCAACAAGCCTGATGAATCCAGGTACCTGCTGATCCCTGAATTCAGGAGTCCTAGACGGTATCCTAATATGGTGTCCACGCTGTGCCGCACCAAATCGGATTCGAAGAGGACATTCTATATTTATTTCTTTTTCAAAGAAATCTGCTATATATATACACATATATATATATAATGAGTCATCCTATGATGAATGATAACTATTGTTTATCATCCATAATAAATAAAGTGTACTGACTATGTGTGTAAAGACGTGCTATCTTTACTTAACATCTGAATCAGTACTATATATATATAATATATTAGCCTGACTGCATAGTCATAAATAGCCCAACATTTTAAAACCCAACATATTAAAGCCCAACATTTTAACGCCATGAAGTCACCACTAACTAAATCCCCAGCAATCCACCCGAGTTGTAATTAAAGCGACAATAATGCGCAAGCAGCATTTATTGAATTAGCCATAGAACAGCGTGAGCACTCATACTCATGAGCTTTTAGCCTGCAGCATGTCATCCTTATTAACCAATATCTACGTTATCTACGTAAGCTCCTGAGGACCCTTGCCCCATAGATTTAAGAGAAGCAGAAGACAAGCAGCGCTGCAGGTGTAGCTACACCAATACGGAGGATGGAGAAAGCCCGCAGCTTGAGCAGATCTCTCGCAGCTTTGCAGTGAACCAGTTCAAGTTTAGGCCTACAGATGGAGAGACAAACACAATGTTATTGCAATTCTGGATTAGCCCGGCCATCCTATGACCAATTTAACCCATTTTGGGTTCATGTTGCCATTTACCGTATAGCAACATGCATTTTATATATATATATATACATATATTTTTTTTTTTAATACTATTTGAAGTTTCCAGAATTTAGTCAGATTTAGAAGGCGATTTTGAATCGGCCATGGTCTAAATGGGTTAAGCGCCATGTGGCAGCATGTTAGCAATTAGCATCATAGCAGTTGATGCAGAAAGAATTTGGTATACAAGCTTAAATTATAGCTTGCAGAGCTTGACGCAGATTATTAGACATGTGAATAATGTTAGCTAACGCCGATATCCCTCTCCATCCATAGCCTAATAGATTTAGCACGAAATGCCATCTGTTGCAAGTCTGGATCGGCCCAACAGAGCCAGACGCCAGAGGGTTGGCAGAATTGAATTAGCAGAGTTTAGCAGCGAGGCTAGGCAGCTCAGTAGATGATGCAGCATAGGTGCCGAGAAGACATTGAGAAGCCCACATCTCAAGCAGCTCTCTCACGCTGCCTTGAGAGCCTTGTGCTGGCCCGCACAGTAGATGATGCAGCATAGTGCTGAGAACATTGAGAAGCCCACATCTCAAGCAGCTCTATCACGCTGCCTTGAGAGCTCACAGTGCCGCCAAGAGCGTAGGTAGCTCAACCTGGAATCTAGAACCAGAAGCAGAATTATTCTTGCAATTACCATGATAAGCCACCCTGGACGAGATGACGCCGTTATAGACCGCTGGGACAGGAATTTACTTCCTGAAGCCACTCACATAGCCACGGTGAATCGTGCGTGCTTCACTGTGGATGAGTGGGGACGCATGCTGCACGTCAATGCACGAGTGTGGCCTCAATCCTGACGCAGTCAGTCGCACACCGCAAGCTGCTGGTTGCGCTGCAACACTCGTCACCAGTGATGAACACACCGTGATGTGGTGCTAAATATGCCGTGAGCATCCCACTCTGGCGGATACAGCAGCGCCTCTTATACGGACGGGGACAAATACTTCCAGTCACCCAGCTTTTGATAAGCATGAGACCAGCAAAGAGCCCATCAACATAGTGTAACTATTGATAACAGGAGCAGCCAGGATCGGAGTCCCTCTTTTATCCGTCCTGCGAGATATGTCGCGGCAAAATATATATATATGTATATTTATTTTATTTTATTATTATTTTTTTTCTTTCATTTTATTTAATTGATGCGCACCAGCCAACCTGGACAATGACTGATATCTTGACTCTACTGAAGCCCCACTATCTATCCTGTTGCAATAACTTAACTTCTGTAATCTTGATGCTCATGACAACATCACTCAGCAACCAACTTTTCTATATACCATGTACCTCCCACATGGAAGCAAGCATGCAGTGTTTAGCTTGTGCTACGACAATCCAGCGCTATCTACATAAGTAAGCATGCTGAGTTTAGCTTGTGCTACAACCAATTTGATAGCTTTACGCATGGGAAGCAAAACATGCTGTGTTTAGCTTGTGCTACCAACAATCCAAGCTTCCACATGAGAAGCAAACATGCTGAATTAGCTTTTGCTACGAACAATCCAAGCTTCCGCGTGGGAAGCACCATGCTATGCTAGCCTGTGTTACAACCAATCCAGAGCTATCCACGTAGCGAGCATGCTGAGATAGCTTGTGCTAAGACAATTCAAGCTTCCACGTGGGAAGCAAACCATGCTATGCTAGCCTGTGCTACAAACAATCCAGAGCTATCCACGTAGCAAGGCATGCTGAGATAGCTTGTGCTAACAATTCGGCCTCCACGTAGGCAAAACATGCTGTGCTAGCCTGTGCTACACCACTCTAATCTTCCACATAGAAGCAAACATGCTGAGCTAGCCTGTGCTACAAACAATCTAAAGCTTCCACATAAGAAAACATGCTGTGCTAACCTGTGCTACGACAATCTAAAGCTTCCACAAAGAAGCAAACGTACTGTGTTAGCCTGTGCTACAACGTCTGTACCATCTCTTATCCAAGTGTATGCAGCAAAATGAGAATCCCTTTAGCTCATCCTGATCCTTAACAAGTGTAATTTAGCAATACAAGAGCATAAGCAACGGTAGAATGCAACCAATAACGTCTAATCTGCACTGCAAGTTCATTTGTTTATTTCATCGTAATATGAAAGGCCTACTTTACCTCCACCACATATTAGAGCAATTGAACTGCTACATGAATTGACAACGTCTGGTGCCATTTCCTACTCTGCAAATAGATGCCAGACATAGCTACACGAGATATAAACTATAGCCACCATCAGCACGTGGAGATAAATCATCCCTACCACTATCCGCCCATAAATAAAATTAACGCGATATAATGCCAGTCTGCACAACTACAGACTGCTTTAAGCATAGAATGATCTATGCACATCCTTACAACATACTCGCAGCCTTCTGATAAAGATACTGCTAAATGATGATTGGAATCCGAACGGACCCGTAACCTATGATATTTAACACCAACTAGACTTGCACATTTATTAATCCTACGCTGTGATACTTAGTATTATTGCTGTTTAACTCATATTGCAAGTCACAAGCAAGTTCATAACGTATAATAATTTTATCAATATAATGCTTTAGTTGCTGTGGCTTACTGAGATTACTTAACATCTTATGCCATCCAGCCTGATTGAAATTTATTTTACCACGCAGACTACATAAAATAATAAATATAGCTTATGCCGCGATCGGCACGTGAATAAAATCTCTCTGCCTGTATCATAACCACTGATCTGACGCCGGAGGCTTGAGCAGAGACTACAATTCCCAGGTTACACCAGAAAAGTCAACCAATCAGAGTCAGACAGCATGACTACGGAACCAAACTTATCCCTTTATCCCATAACGTAATAGTTCATCCGTTCCAGCCCTACGCCAAAACAGAACCTCCTAAATCAATTTCAATGAATTCTAGCAGCATTAACAACTACTTCTTGAACGCTACTCACAAGTTAGCTTCCCATCTCTCCTTCGCATGGGTAGAGAAGTGTTCGGTCATCAACTATAAGCCTCAAACAACATCCGGTGGACGATCTCTTCAGAATAAGAGTACCATCTAAAGCCACTGAACTAACCATGATACATTAAACTATAAATTTAAGCAAGATGCAGCCAACTGAGCATATCCGTGTTTTAACCAGTACATAAAGATATTAATCTGAACATTAGAGCCAGAACAAGCAAAGCAAATCACAAAGTGAAGCCATGCCCTCTCTCTACCAAGCAGTAGCACTTACCAGCCATATCAGCGCGCACAGATCGGTGACGTCATCTCTTGAGAGAGAAGTAAACAACCAGGTCTAGAAACCCAATCTTGAGATAAAGTGAACTACTTTGAACAAATACACGCTAAACTGGGGACCATAACAGAACCCCAAGCCCATCGTTGCTTACGATAAGAAAACATAGCAACTTAAGCAACACTGTTGGTGAATTACCGTCAACCCAGTGCCATAGAGAGAGTTCTGACACTAGCGTCGACTCCCATTGTAAGAATGGAATGCGGAAGTGCTCCGTCTAACTCAACGAGGCAGTCCCATTGTTTGGAACTATAGCCCGGAATGCGGAAGTGCTCCGTCTAACTCAATGTTTGGAACTATAGCCCAAGGAGCCCGTTTTGCGGCGGAATCAAGCGTGTCGTTACTCTATTTCTACACTCTAGTTGACCATACTGATATCGATCAATGACGAACGCTACTGCTTTTGAGCTGAGCGTTTAGCAAGAGATTTAGCCATAATTTAATTTAGTTTTTTACTTTAGTAAAGAAAGTAATACCACGATTAGGACCAGTAGCACGCAGCTGAGTAGCTATGATTACAACCATCAACCAAGAACACCGACGCCGTATGACCACCTACATGAACAATATGTGACTTTCATGGGCAGCAGCAGAGGGAGCAAGCAAGGGCAGCAGATCCGGCAGGATCTCGGCAGCAGAGCAGCAGCAGCAGCAGCAGCGTCGCACGTCAGAGCAGCAGAAGAGCGCAACCAGACTGAACAGGTAGGCAGAGCATTACTTATAACTCACCGACCAGGAGAAGAGTGCATGTGACTTAGTCACCTGATCGGTTAGCCCAATCCCTTGAGTTGCCTGGCCTGAACTAGCTCCGTAAACTGCGCCTCATTAAGTCCTCTTCACCGAGTATATCGGCTCCTTGTTTAGGTTCCCCCAAACAATAAACAAATAAATCAAAATAAAGTTCGCTCTCCCCAAAACAAAAGTAGGCCTATGAGCTCAAATAATAAATAAAATACCAGTACGGCAGGCAGCGGAGGTGATCTGGAACGGTTCCCTGCGTGTCAGCAGGAACGGCCAGAATGCGGGGAATCGCACAGTTGTTCAGGATCCGTTGGCGGGGTGTGTGGCTCCTTCTTTCGTGGGATCAACGTCCACTTCACGGCGGGCTACGAACACTGTTAACGGTCTAAAACACACGGTACAAACACTGAGGGAACGAGGGTCTGACTTCCTCGTCCTCCACGCTTCCCACGCTCACTCTCTCGCACCGCAGGTGCCAGCACCGGGACATTTAATGACAACGGGGGGTGACGAAGGGGTGATTGACGGGCGGCTCGCGGACCATTTCGGGCCGTCGGGTAACAGGCGGCTTGCGGACCATTTCGGGCCGTCACACTCCTCCCCCCCTGAAAAAAGGAAGGTATTATCCTTCCGTTTCTATTCATTTCTTTTCCATACTGTTTTGGACTCCTTTTCCTTAACTGGTAGCGAACAGTAGGAACCTTAGCCACCAACAAACTTTCCTCCTCATCCTCCTCTTCATCTGTATTCACAGGATTCTCTGCTGAGGGGAAAACAACTTTAGGTTGCGAGACTTCTGGGTCCGGAAAGCCAAGAAAAGTCTCCTCGTCGCTTTCCTCCTCAAAGATATCCAGAACTTTGCGGCGTTCCAGCTCCTCCATTTCCTCTGCCGAGGGGTAACAGGCCTTAAGGCGTGAGACATGGACAACACGCATGTCTTCACCTGTTTCTTCCTTAACCGCTCGGTAGTTCAGAGGGCCCAGCTGCTCCACAATCCTATATGGACCTTGCCATTTAGGGGCAAGCTTGGCTGTGAAGGATTTTTCTTTCTTAGAATACGGATGAGACCTCAACCACACCCGATCGCGCATCTGGAACTGAAGTTCCCGTCTCTTCTTGTCATAGTTCCGCTTCTGTTTAACTCTGGCTTTTGTCAGATTCTTGTCAACCAGAGCTTTCAGGTCATGAAGCTGAACTACCTGGTCATAACATGCAGAGTCTGGAGTAGCATTCTGGGGTTGAAGAACCAGGTCTAAGGGTCCGCGAAGAGGACGGCTTAGGTTCAACTCTGCAGGTGTGACTCCAATGGACTCTTGCACTGCAGAGTTAAGAGCGAAGCGGAATTCATCAAGGTGCTGATCCCAGTGTTTGTGCTGGGTCCCTACGTAAGAGGCAATCATTGTCTTCAGAGTGCGATTCACTCTCTCGGTGAGGTTCGTTTGAGGGTGATAGGCTGTGGTCAGCTTGTGCTTCAGGTTCCACCGTTCGCAGGTCTCCTTGAAAAGGTCTGAGACAAATTGGGAACCTCTGTCTGAAAGAATATATTCTGGTACACCCCAGCGCGTCAAGATCTCCCTTGTTAGGATGTTAGAGACCGTCTTTGCGGTGGCCTGGCGAAGTCCAAAGAGCTCCACCCACTTGGAGTAGTAATCTACAAAGACAAGTAAGTACTCGTTTTGCTTGGAGCTCCGAGGGAATGGTCCCATTATATCCACTCCTAACATTTCCCAAGGTTGGGAGACAATGGTTTGCTGCAACATGCCAGCAGTCTTCCGGCCTTCAGGCTTGTACATTTGACAAACCGGACAGTTTTTGGTGTAGGTCTTAACATCCAGGCTGAGGTTTGGCCAGTACAGTAAGCCTTGTAGTCGTTTGTAGGTTTTGAATCTGCCCAGATGACCTGCTATTGGGTGTTCATGGAAGTGTTGTAAGAGTGATAAACGGAAAGGTTTTGGCATGTAAACTTGGTAGAGGGTTCTGTGGGGTAACTCCAACACACGGTAGACTTTGTCTTCAATTATGGTCAACTTTGTGGTAGAGTTGAGGATCTGTTCTCCATCATCCAGGATTTTCTGGTAGATGGCCTGTATTTCAGGATCCTCCTGTTGGGCTTTCCAGACAGTCTCGTCTGAGACAGGGAAGTCATCCTTGGGTGAGTCCCGTTGGCTAGACATGACCGTAGCACAAGTAGGTTGAGATCCAGGGTTGACATAATCTACCGGAGCTCTTGATAAAGCATCCGGGACTGTGTTGTATTTCCCCTTCCTGTACTCCACTGCAAAAGTGAATTCTTGTAAGCGGAGCGGATGAGTCTGGTACTGGGGTTGTGTGTTTTGAACACCCACACAAGGGAAGAATGGTCAGTGACGACAGTGAAGAACCGGCCTTCAAGATAGTATCGCCACTTTTCAAGAGCCCATACAACAGCAAGACATTCCTGCTCGGTTGTTGAATAGTTACGTTCAGCGCTGTTCAGGGTTCTACTGGCAAACGCCAATACTTCTTCAGTACCAAGTCCAGTCCGTTGAGCAAGCACTGCCCCCAGCCCTACATCGCTGGCATCTGTGTATACCACAAAAGGTAATTCAAAGTTTGGGTGTCCTAGTATTGGTGGGGTGACAAGATGGTTTTTAAGGGTGTCGAAGGCAGCCTGACACTCCGCCGTCCATTTAAACTTTGCCCCCTTCCGCTTCAAGGCATTCAGAGGGTCTGCTATCCGGGAGAAATTTGGCACATACCGGTGGTACCATCCGGCCATACCTAGAAATCTTTGGAGAGCCTTGAGGTTTGAAGGTACAGGCAGGTCCTGGACTGCTCTGATCTTTCCAGGATCCACCTCGATTCCTGTGGCAGACACAATGTGTCCAAGGAACTTAAGTGAAATCTGGCAGAAGTTGCTCTTTTTCATGTTGACAGTTAAGCCAGCGTCCCTTAGTTTGTCCAATACTTCCTGGAGGTCTTGTGAATGTTGCTCTCTGGTTTGTGAGTAAATGATTATATCGTCAAGATAAACAAAGCACTTTTTCCCCCTCAGCTCACCCAAAGCCGTCTCCATAAGTCTTTGGAAAGTGGCAGGGGCATTCTTTAGCCCGAATGGCATAACCTTGAATTGGAAAAGGCCTTCTGCACAAACAAATGCAGTCATGTCACGGCTAGATGGATCCATTTCAACCTGCCAATAACCACTATTGAGGTCAAGGGTGGAAAAGATGACTGAACCCGACAAGGAGTCCAAGATTTCATTTATGGTAGGCAGAGGGTAAGCATCATTCTGGGAAACACTGTTTAACTTCCTGTAGTCCACACAGTACCTGTAATCTCCTGTCTTTTTGGGGATAAGGACAACAGGCGAAGCCCAGGGAGACATTGACCGTTCAATTATGTCATTGGCCAGCATATCCTGTAGGAGTCCATGTTGGATGCTGTACTTAGCTGGAGACAACCTGTATGGTTTTTGCTTGATGGGCATATCATCTTGTGTAAGATGTATTTTATGCTTCAAGAGCCCAGTGCGTCCCAGCAGTGATGTACATACATCAGAATTCCTACGCAGCTGTTCCAACAACTTCAACTCTTCGGACTGTCCCAACTGAGCTCTCTTTACTGCGAGTTCAAGTAGATCCTCAACTGGTTTGTCCTGGTTGGGCAGAAGGGGAGCAACAGCAGAAAAGAATGCAACAGTGGGCCGCCAATCCTGTAGCTTTGCCCCTTCTGACAGGAAAGAGTACTTCTTGCCTGGGTGGTGAGGGAACCAGTAATAGTTGTGGGTGATATCCATCTGGATTCCACTGATGTACATGAAATCAAGTCCCAACACTGCAGGAAAAGCAAGGGTTTTGGAAGTTAGGATCACTGAAGGGATTACATAAGACTGATTATCCAGACGAAGTTCAACCTCACACCATCCAAGTGGTTGTTTGGGTTCTCCATCAGCCAGATACAAAGGACCTTCGATCCAAGGTTGTAGTTTTTGATTTTTGCCCCTCACTTCATTCCACAACTGTTCATTGAGTAGGGTGAACGATGATCCAGTGTCCAGGATGGCCTTTCCTGTCCACACTCCTACAGACAGTGGTAACACCAGCTGACGTGGTATGGGTCGATGGGGAGGTACTATGGAAGGATGGACATAAGCATTTCCTCTGGTTCTTTCCGGCGGAGTTAAAGCACTTAGGGTAGGTTGGTTTGTCTGTTGCTGAGAGTGAGGATTGGATGATTGGTTTTTATTGGACTTATTGGGGTTTCTGGGGTGCAGAGAGTAACAAGTGTCCGGGGAATGTCCCTTCTTGTTACATCTCCAACAGAATAGTCCAACATTGGATGCAGACTCGGACTGAGGTGCTTGACTTTGGTTGGTTTGGGTGGGTTGCTTGGTTTGCTGCTTGGTTGAGGGTTTGGTGCGCAGTTCGTATTGTTGTTGACATTCTCTGTCCTTTTCAAACTGCTGCCCCAGCCGAACAAGGGCATCAACCGTAGTTGCTCTCTCTCTGAGTTGGCTGGCAAGAAGAGGGTTGATATTTTTGAGAATCAACTTGATTACCTCATCCTCCTGTATGTCCGTCTTCCAGCGTCTGCACAGTGAGTGATAGCTGTACGCAAAGTCTCGAATACTCTCCTTCTCGCCTTGAACTCGATTTCTGACTCTGTCGGCCAGCTCATCAGTATAGTCTTCAGACAAGAAAGCAGAAGAAAACTTGTTCTCAAAGCCAGCCCAAGAGTGAGTGTTCAAGCGTGCCACATTCCACCAATCTCTAGCGGTTCCATGAAGCACATTTCTTAATGTGGCAAGCAATTCGTCATCCGCTAGAGGATTGAGAGCCAGGAAATCGCGACACCTCTCGAGGTAAAGGAGGGGATCAGAACTGTCATCCTTCTTCCCAAAAGAAGGAAATTCCAATTTAATTGGCCGTACAGGGCGTCTATACCCATCTGTGTGAGCAGACGTATGAGTAGATGAACCAGAAGGAATTGCAGAGGTGGTAGGTGAAGGACTAAGGAAGGAATGGGTTTGAGGACCAGGATGCATAGTGGACTGCATCTGGGAAGGTGTGGTCTGGGCAGTAGTAGACACCATAGAAGCTGTGTGCAGTGACGTTCGGAGTGTAGTCATGTCGACCGTCATGTCCTTTAACATTTTACCACATTGTGTAAGCTCCGCCTGTAAATGGTCAACTGAATTAATCAAAGGAGTAGTGGTTGCTTTGATTTCCTGAAGAAGCGCTTGGTGGTTCTGTAAGCGCCACTGAACGGCAGTGGTGAGTTGTGTTCTGTGGTAGTCAAATTGTTTGTCCATATAATTGGTTATTTCATCCCTTCCCTTCTCATTGAGTGGTGTTAAGTTGTTAGACAGTGCGTCCATGGCATTCTTAATCTCCTTTGTTTGTCCTTCCTGTTCAACGCGGAGCTGTTTGATTTGATCGATGATGAGTGTTTGAAGTGTTAGCTGATTTGTATGCAGACTGCTTATATCATCCTGAATTCGTAGTAATATCCATGAAGGTGTGAAAGTAAGTGGAGGTTGCTGTTGTCCAGGTGGCAGATGGCGACGTTCAGTTAAATTAACGAGGTCCATGTCAAGTAAGGTATGGCTAGTTAGCATTCCTTCCTCCTGCACATCCACAGGGATCTGACCATCTCCAGATTGAGTCACAGCAACAGGTTCCACATTGCCTTCCTCCTCAGAGTCAGTTTCGGATTCAGGTTCACTTGGTGCATTGGTGACATTGGTTTCTGGGGTGTCCATGTTGGCTCCATTGATTGGCTGATTGAGTAGGTTTGGTTCTGTGTTTTCCAGATTGGCTCCATTGATTGATTGATTGACCGTGTTTGGCTCTGGGTTGTCCATGTTGATTTTATTATTCTCAATGTTTTATTTGTCCCACCTGGGGTGCCACTTTTATGTAACGGTTTCCACTGAATTGGTTAATTTGTATTTGGGGGTGCCAGGTAGACTCTGTCTACCAGAGAAATAATACTCCTTATTCCTCCTTTTTTGTATTTAGTGAGTTCTTCCTCATCTGAGTTTTTTAACCATTAGTGAAACCACACAAAGGACTTAAATATAAAATATAAACCCTTTTGTCATTGAGAATAAACCAACAAACACACGTTTTAAGTTCCGTTGCAATTGTTTTAGTGAAGAAATGTCATATTCAACACACAAAGCAGTTCATCAAACTCAATTCAACACCAGAATGAACAAGAAACCAACTCAATTGATCAACAGTTTCAAAAACAAACAAAAAAGAACAAAATATAATTCACAGAATCACAAAACCCAGGTTACGTATGTAACCCCTCGTTTTCAACGCAAATCACAATTCAATGAATTACCATCAGTTCACAACATCGCACAACACAAGGCCATCATAAACCAAGGTCTTTGATAGATAAAGTCACGTACCACGGGCTTTAATAGTCCGTGCCCGGTCCTTAATACGAACGCAGCACGCAAGACGCAACGCAACGCACGTTATAGTAAGTCCTCTTCACCGAGTATATCGGCTCCTTGTTTAGGTTCCCCCAAACAATAAACAAATAAATCAAAATAAAGTTCGCTCTCCCCAAAACAAAAGTAGGCCTATGAGCTCAAATAATAAATAAAATACCAGTACGGCAGGCAGCGGAGGTGATCTGGAACGGTTCCCTGCGTGTCAGCAGGAACGGCCAGAATGCGGGGAATCGCACAGTTGTTCAGGATCCGTTGGCGGGGTCAGGGTGTGTGGCTCCTTCTTTCGTGGGATCAACGTCCACTTCACGGCGGGCTACAAACACTGTTAACGGTCTAAAACACACGGTACAAACACTGAGGGAACGAGGGTCTGACTTCCTCGTCCTCCACGCTTCCCACGCTCACTCTCTCGCACCGCAGGTGCCAGCACCGGGACATTTAATGACAACGGGGGGTGACGAAGGGGTGATTGACGGGCGGCTCGCGGACCATTTCGGGCCGTCGGGTAACAGGCGGCTTGCGGACCATTTCGGGCCGTCACAACGTGCGCGCACTGCACGCGCACATTTTATTTTTTACTTTAAAGTGTATTGGAGGATAAACCCCTTGAGAGATGCATCATCTCGTCTTCCAGGGGGTCCTCAGGCACAACACACAAACATTGATACAAAACAATCACATAACATTCAACAATAACAACAACAAAACATACACAGGGCTCTCACACCATCCCAGACCAGTCTATAAGTTATAACATAGACATGTTTGTATAGGAAATGTTTTTAGCGTAGTTTTAGTATTTTTAAACTAATACAAATTCAAGGAATGCCATGAATTATAGAGCTGAAACAAAAGGTTTGCTTTGAACAAGTATCTTTCTCTTCTTCGAAGATGGCAGGCTGAGGCATTGCTGCGTGCAGAGAGGATACTGGCAGCAGCCCTACTGAAGCCAACATGCTGTGTTGCTGATGTGAGGAGTGAGGAATCTGAGGAAACATTTTCACACTCACTTGTAAACCTGTTATGCAAAGTGGCCATTTGGGTACTTGGCTCGTGAATCTAGGGGGAGGGCGCGTTCTCGCGTGCACGTGCGTGCAAGCGCGTGCTCTGTACCATGCCGTTACCGTACCTTGACACATTTACCAGCCACACTGCCACAGCCACCACTGCATCCGTGAGAAGGAGCAGCAATACTGAGCTTCACTCCGTCTCACATTTATCTTTAAAAGTCAGTGTTTTAACAGTAAAATCAAGGATGTGTATTTATTTCTACATGTTGCTGATCTGGAGCAGCTGTTACAACACATCTGTCACAGGTAATGTTATACGAATCTACTTCTAGTCTGTACACTATTTACAGTGGAGTTATGGATGGGAATTTCAGCAGACTGTCTTTATTGGGGGGGGGAAAAGTTTTGGAAAAAAAAGGGCAAAAATGTGTTGATGTCTTCTATTCTTTTGTTCTTGTTGTTTTCTTATGAAATTGATGGGTTTCTGATGTTGAAAAGTAAACAAAGTGAAATGTAGTGAAATCAATAGGCTCAGTGGTGTGTTCTAGATTTTTTTGGAGGGTATACTGTAACAATTCCCCCCCTAGTTCCTCCCGCACGCACCGCACGCACGCGCGTATAATTAATTAATGTTAAAAAAAAATGCGCGAGCGGAAACTCGGCCAGGCCCACTCAGGCCCAGTTTCACAGTAACACACTGAGTAGGCTACACTTACAATATGCTTTGTACTGATTTTCTACTGTTTCTAATGTTAATCACCCTGTAACTCAACCACTTCGGAGCTGCTTTTAGCCTTGGATGCATTTCTTTTTTTATTTATTTGTATTACCATAGAAGTGCAAGGATTGTTATAAATAAATGCTGGTTAGGCTTATCAGATATAATAGCAGTGTTAACAGCAAGCATTCCTGTATCTATTACAGAATAGTATTAACTTGGCATTGAAGACACAAACTGTATTGAAGATTCAAGATTTTGCTGTGCTATGATGCACAATTTGAATACTAATGAAGTACTCAATTCAGTGACCTACGTTCAATGAAGTGAATGGCAGGTGTTGAAATGTGTGCATTCCTTCGCCAGTAGCCATTAATTATCACCTCAAGAACAATAGCCACACACATGATAAGACTTCACCTCAGAGTTTAGCTCCATAAAGAACCTCTCACTCCGCTATACAGCTCCGAGATGAGGTTCTATGTCGTTCTCATCCAGGATCGGGCGAACGTCCGCCAAGGCTCCGCTGTTTACCCTTTTGTATACATCATATCCCAAAACTAATGGTAGATTTCAAACCGCACGGATGTTTAAAGTTTGGTTCGGAGCATAATATTTTAGGTCCGAAGCGAAACTACCCGTTTAAATCGCTTATTTAGTCAGCCTGTGGCCATGTTTCCCATTGTAGCCAAACCTGGAGCAGTACTGGCAGCGGACGTAGGGGGGTTTTCCGGGTTGAATGGGTACACACACACACACACACACACACACACACACACACACACACACACACGGTGCAAAACATAGTCTCGGTCACGCCTTCGGCTTGGAGGAGACAATAATAAGGTTATCAGGTTCAGTATCTGTTGTTCTGTTCCCATTGTTCCTTTTAGCACACCTTACATCTCACCCACGCATGCTTTAAGACTCTCTCATCAACACAGAATACCTGTTCACATGAATGGAAACCACAGCTATTAAAGCTACCGTGACAAACACACATCTGGTCAAACCTGATCTCCTCTTGTCCTCAACTAACACTGTCCTCACGCTGTGCCATCCACACACCTGCTTTATTATGGGGCCAGGCTCTGCAGAGCAAGGCTCCGTTTTGTTATTGCCATTATTCACTATTTATGGGGCCAGGCTTCAAGCATGGCTCCGTTTTGATATTGGCAATATTCTGTTTCTTCTCCTTCTTCTGCCGTTTCTGGCTTAACCGTGCATACGCTTTTTATGAAACTCGGCCATATGGTAGATGGTCATGAAAAACTATCAAGAAATTAATCTCACAATCTTTCGTCAAAAGGTGGCGCTATAGCACTCAATTGAAAGTGCAAACTTTAAACAGGTACAACTCATGCCCTTTTTGACCTAGAGCCATAAAACCTCGATAGGGTCTTTCCAAATATCACTGAAACCAATCTTACTCCAATTGGTCCAATTGGCGCTTTTTTTTTAAAATGCAAAAGTCATGCCTCGTTTGGCCGACAGCCATTAAACCTGCTTACACATGTGCCTTGACTCTCTCTCTTTGTCTCAATTTCAATCTATTCCGTTTCCATGTGTTATTGTGCTATTATTGCACTTTGCTTTTTTGTCTGTCTGTCTGTCTGTCTGTCTGTCTGTCTGTCTGTCTGTCTGTCTGTGGGTCATTCCAGTTTTTAATTGCATCGCACAAAACATGACTGCATCAAATAATGCATGTGCAATTTTTAAAGATAACATGAAATGCTTATTTGAGAGTATGTTTTTACAATGTGTGAAAATAGCCGATCTACAATCACACAACTTTTCAGATAGCAACCCTTTGTGAGCTTGTAGATCGGATACTTTCACTAGTTTTCGTTCCGAGGAGACAAAAAAAAAAATGAGGCTTGGTTCATAATGGACGGAAATGATTATAGATGTCAACATATACCGTCAGGGAAGCCATATATCTAGCTCAATGAGAAGAGAGGCAGCCTGTGAATCCGTAGGTTGCTGATTCGATCCCTGTGCCCGACAATGTATTGAAGTGATCATGATTTGGCTTTCTTAGGTTTACACATAGTTTCTTGAGGATAGGCTTAGGCGTTGTTTTAGTGAGGGTTTAAAATGCTCATTTGTTAATTGCATGGTCTTCTTTCTCTCAAGTTCAGTCTTCTATGTTTCTATGGCTTATTGTGCATATTACTTATCATTGCTTCTTTCTTTTTTCTTTCTGCATTCACTGGCCCCGTATTATCGCTGCTTGCAGCTATATTTCTTGTTGTTTTCTTATGAAATTGATGTGTTTCTGATGTTGAAAAGTAAACAAAATGAAATGTAGGAAAACAATAGGTAGGCCTACCCTTCTTCCCTCAATTCATAGAGGAAGTATAACATACTTTAGCCCTGGCCTGAAACATGACTGTCATACCTTTATGTAGATGTACGGGTCGGGTTGTAAATGGAGAAAGTTCCAAAACCAGGAACAAGTATGTTTCAGGGTTAAACTGTCCAGTCAGTAAATAAAAAAATACAGAACACTTTGGGGTTTCAACCACTGTCTGTGTGGTCTGACTCCACCGGGTGTACCGTGTTGTGGCATCACGAACAAACGGCTCAAATCAACCTTGGTGAACGAAATTAATACACTTCCTGAAAAGATCTATTCAGTTGCGTTTGGATTGGCTTATGAGAGGCGGTTCACCTTCCTCTTTCCTCATTGGACTGTATTACATGAGCTGTAGGGAGGGGCTCTCCCTCAGAAACAGGCAGCCGACCGACCGACCGGCTGGCTGGCTGACGGCTGGCTGGCTGGCTGACTGACTGACTGATATCAACTGTGACCTTTTTGTCAAGATACAATATATATATATTATTCAGCTTAAAAGATTAGGACATGGAGCTAGCTTTAAACTGAGACCATCTGTTCTAAAAAAAAAAAAAAAAAAAAAAAAAATGCATAGAGTAACTGTCATGAAGGGCGTTTTGATTACTGTGATTACACATATTATTTCACCAGATTATAAGCAACATCTGGTGATATGACACAATACCTTACATGCTCATTCTGCATGCATACAGTTGACATAGAAAACAGAACATTCTCTCTGTTCAGTGTATGTTTGTGCAGAGACCTGCAGACATTAGCGCCAATCCTGTGGGTGCCGGGGAGCCCGAGCACCCAAGGAGAAAGCCAAGCACCGACAGGGAATGTGCTGGTCGGATGACTATTGTGTGATGCTTTGTAACGTGCACAGGATGCATGATGTACCCGCTCTGATACCGTGTGTTATTGTGAACAGATTTCTCTCCCTGTAATCTGCAAAGTCATTATGCCAGTTATGGTTTCATCATCAGCCAATAATCAAATTGTATGACTTGGAATGTAGTAAAAGAAAAAAAG
Organism: Gymnoscopelus braueri; assembly: GCF_963280865.1. Taxonomy (NCBI): domain Eukaryota; kingdom Metazoa; phylum Chordata; class Actinopteri; order Myctophiformes; family Myctophidae; genus Gymnoscopelus; species Gymnoscopelus braueri. The sequence goes on from NC_137613.1 coordinate 5,547,874, forward strand.
GTCATTTTGCACACCTACTGGGATAGGTGCGTAGGAGTTGAGTATGCCTGCAGAGATGGTAGTTGCAGAGAGGCAGGTGTTCGTTGCAAGGCATGTGGTACATCCTGTGGTACATCCTGGTCACACAGAGGAAGCTGTTATACGCATTTGCATATATTATGCACACTCACAACCGTTAACTTCACCAAAACAAGATGACGCCGACATGCACAGCGGCGAACTTCACCCTGTCAAAACGAGATGGCACAGAGACAAGTTGACTTGCTTGGTCTCATACAACCTTTGATTTCCTTTTCTACAAGTAAGACGCGCGAACGCTGGAAGCGAACGCAGCTCGAAAATATTGTGTATTTACGGACTTGTAATCCGTGTTATTTCACCGTGATGGGGAGAGAACATTGACATCGTGTGTGTGTGTGTGTGTGTGTGTGTGTGTGTGTGTGTGTGTGTGTGTGTGTGTGTGTGTGTGTGTGTGTGTGTGTGTGTGTGTGTGTGTGTGTGTGTGTGTGTTTTGCAGGCTGTTGTGCATTTTAATCAGAGCATTGTCTACATTCCTGCACTCTGGCGCACTCTGGCGGCTGCACACAGGCAGTGCATGCACACAGAGAGACACACACACAGACAGACAGAGACACACACACCCCGAGCACGGTTTCATAGTAAGCTCCACTTGCGCGCCTTTTTTCGCTGCGTTCGCAAACACATCTCACCTGTGTGAGACATGACCTTTGACACGATCTAAATGTCTCAATAGAAGAGCAGGGAGACAAAATATAGCCGCCCCAATTGTATAAGTTATATTGTATTAACATACTCTACCATACAGATTGGACAAAATTACATTTTATCCATTAAAAAAAAGTTACACAGTGCCTCTTTAAGTAGATCTCATGTCATTATTTTTACAGTGCTTTTAAAAATACGTAAAGTAAAAGTAAAAGTAAAAGTACATTTCTTAATTTTTATATCAATGAATTGCTGTAATGTTTTCACAATGAATTTATAGGACCTTGTAACTCTTGTTTCTGATAAGTAACTCTCTGAAACCACCTGCACTGCATGCATCAAAAAAAATAGAAAATAGAAATGACTAAGGTGACTCTCCATCAAACAGACTCGGAACCAGAACCAGAACTTTTTGTTAGGGATGTTGAGTGTGACCCAAGTGCACAGCAAGGAGGAGGCAAAATGGAGGATTAAAGCCCACCCGGGCGAGTTTATTAACAATAAGCTCAACAACAACGGGGGGAAGAGGGGTGTAGGCTCCGATGGCTGCTCCAACTCAGCTCGGGATCCCGGGAAACTGGAGAGGAGAGGAGAAGCAGGGTCAGATATAAATTCACAATGAAAGTGTGCGCTGCCACTGTGTAAGGTGAACAGGCTAAGAGCTTTACTAAACTGGGAAACTAGTCAGCAAGCTATACTTTACCATACGAGTGGAATGGTTAAGATCTGGCACTGAGCTGCATGCCGGCCAGGCTCTTATAGCCTCAGGGGTGATTGCCAACGCAGGGCAGGTGAGGAGATTGGGGACTGGAGGCAGGTGTGCTGAGAGTGTGCTGTTGAGCCCTCTGGGTGGTGCTGATGAGTACAGAGAGGCCACAGCAGCAGAATGTGGAGGCGAGGGGGAGCGAGACGTAACAGGACCCCCCCTCCAAGGATCGCCACCTGGCGACTGACGGGGGACGTTGGGGTGAACCCGACGCTGACGACGACCCCTCGGCTGGGGAGGAACCCGGGCAGAAGAACCCTCAGCTTGGGCGGAGGTCGGGGCGGGCCGAAGGCAACAGACCTGGCAGGCGGCGCTCCAGCTGAGAATGCGCCCAGAACTCCAGCAGACGTGGGGGGTGTGAAGCTCCAACCAGGGTCTGCCCAGGATGAACGGGGCGTCCGGGGAGTGAATGACGTAGGGGCGGATGTTCTCCACGTGATCTCCCGAGACAGTGAGGGACAGGGGCTGGGTCCGATGTGTGATGGGACCCATGGTGTGACCGTTCAGAGCGAAGGCAGAGAGAGGTCTCATCAGAGCAGAGACCGGGAGTCCCACCTTCTGAGCATACTGGAGGTCAACAAAGCTCTCATCGGCCCCGGAGTCGATAAGAGCTGGAATGGTGAGTGTCTGCCCCTGCCAGGCGAGTGTGACAGGGAATCTGGCAACACTGTTGAGGGGCTGGGAAGTGACGAGGCGACTCACCCGAAAACCCAGAGTGGGCGAAACTACTCCCCCTGGTGCCCGAGAAGAGGACACTCTGGAGAGCAAAATTGGACAGGAGTGAACACTGTGCGCTGAGCTGGCGCAATACCTACAGAGTCTATGTAGTCTGCGGTGCTCACGCTCAGCTGGAGATAAGCGGCCCCTGGGAGTCACACGGATTCGGCCCAGTTGCATGGAGTCCTCTCCTGAGGAACCAGGGAAGGCAGAAGGGACCTGCACAGGCCGAGTGAGACTGGACAGGGTGGAGGAAGATGGCTTGGAAGCAACATGATGCTGGGACGCCCTCTCACGCTTGCGTTCGCGGCGGCGCTCATCAATGGAAACGGACAGTGAGATGAGCTGGTTCAGAGTGGAGGGTCTCACACTCTCATCTAGGGCGTCCTTCGTAGCCTCACCCAAGCCATGGAGGAACGCGCTGTGAAGCGCAGGCTCGTTCCAATCACAACGGGCGGTGAGGATGCGGAACTCAGCGGCATAATCTGCTACAGAGAAAGAGCCCTGCTGTAGAGTGGAGAGAGCTGTGTCTGCGTCCTGCCCCTGGACGTCATGGTCGAACACATTCTTGAACTCCATCACAAAATCCTTGTAGATCTGCAAATAGGCTGCAGACCCCTCACGGCTAGCCAAAATCCACCGGCGCGCCCTTCCGGTGGTCAGGTTAGTTATGTAAGCTATACGGGCAGGGGAGGTGGAGTACATGCTGGGCTGGAGATCAAACATGTACTCACACTGCATGAGAAACTCCCGGCAGAGGGAGAAGGTACCGTCATAGGGGGCCGGGGCAGCAAGATGGGGCTCCCGAGTGGGAGGTATGTCTGGTTCAGGGACTGCGTTCGGCACAGGAGCTGGTTGGACAGGAGCGGGGGCCGGATGGCCCGGAGGTGGAGTGAGTCGAGCGCAGCGACCTGGTCAGAGAGATCCTGGACCAAAGTAGTGAGTCGGTTAATCTGGGCTTGCTGCTGAGTGGCCTGGGACTGCTGCAGAGTTGAAACCCCCTGGAGCTCCTGTTGCACATTAGAAACGACAGCAGACGCTTCCTGTAGCAGGCGGGAGTGCTGTGCTAAAACCTGTCCCTGGGCCTGAAGCGGACTGAGAGGCGGTGGTCCTCCTTCCATGCTGGCTGGGTCCAGATGGCCAGATCTTACTGTTAGGGATGGTGAGTGTGACCCAAGTGCACAGCAAGGAGGAGGCAAAATGGAGGATTAAAGCCCACCCGGGCGAGTTTATTAACAATAAGCTCAACAACAACGGGGGGAAGAGGGGTGTAGGCTCCGATGGCTGCTCCAACTCAGCTCGGGATCCCGGGAAACTGGAGAGGAGAGGAGAAGCAGGGTCAGATATAAATTCACAATGAAAGTGTGCGCTGCCACTGTGTAAGGTGAACAGGCTAAGAGCTTTACTAAACTGGGAAACTAGTCAGCAAGCTATACTTTACCATACGAGTGGAATGGTTAAGATCTGGCACTGAGCTGCATGCCGGCCAGGCTCTTATAGCCTCAGGGGTGATTGCCAACGCAGGGCAGGCGAGGAGATTGGGGACTGGAGGCAGGTGTGCTGAGAGTGTGCTGTTGAGCCCTCTGGGTGGTGCTGATGAGTACAGAGAGGCCACAGCAGCAGAATGTGGAGGCGAGGGGGAGCGAGACGTAACACTTTTACTCCTATACACCCATACAAGATGTAACCAAGAGGCGAGCGGATGGGGAAGCCAGAAACACAGCTAGTGTGAGAGCAGAAGTGAGACCAATTGCATTTTAGGGAAGAAAAAAGAAACAGCCAACCTAAAAGTACTCAGTACTTTACAGCCTTCCTCTTTGTGGTCACAAAGATCATATGTACCCACACGCACAACCGTTAACTTCACCAAAACAAGATGACGTCGACATGCACAGCGGCGAACTTCAGCCTGTCAAAACAAGATGGCACAGAGACAAGTCGACTTGCTTGGTCTCCATACAACCTTTGATTTCCTATATTAACACATCTGGTCAAAATTCATGTCAGATCCTGTGTGAGACATGACCTTTGACACGATCTAAATGTCTCAATAAAGAGGCGAGCGAAGGGGGAAGCCAGAAACACGGCTAGTGTGAGAGCAGAAGTGTGGCCAATTGCATTTTAGGGAAGAAAAAAGAAACTGACAACCTAAAAGTACTCAGTACTTTCCAGCCTTTCTAGAAATGTACTCGAGTAAAAGTAAAATATTTTTCTTGGAAATGTACTCAAGTAAGAGTAATAAGTATACAAAAAATCTAATACTCAAGTAAAGTACATATCCTCAGAATCTGTACTTAAGTACAGTACGCAAGTACATTTACTCCATTACTGTCCACCACTGCTCACTTGTAAACCTGTTATGCAAAGTAGCCATCTGGGTACTTGGCTCGTGAATCTAGGGGGAGGGCGTGTGCTAGCGTGCACATGCGTGCAAGCGCGTGCTCTGTACCGTGCCGTTACCGTACCTTGACAAATTTACCAGCCACACTGCCACAGTCAGACACCACTGTATCCGTGAGAAGGAGCAGCAAAACATGGAGCTTCACTCCGTCTCACATTTATCTTTAAAAGTCAGTGTTTTAACAGTAAAATCAAGGATGTGTATTTATTTCTACATGTTGCTGATCTGACTGGAGCAGCTGTTACAACACATCTGTCACAGCTAATGTTATACGCGGGATCTACGCGGGGTCTCTACAAACAATAAGCATTATGGACGGGAATTTCAGCAAAAATTTCTTTATTGGGGGAAAATACGTTTTGGAAAAAGGGGCAACAATGTGTTGACGTTTTCTTTTCTTTTGTTCTTGTTTTCTTATGAAATTGATGTGTTTCTGATGTTGAAAAGTAAACAAAATGAAATGAAATGAAAGGAATTTTATTGTAGGAAAACAATAGGTACCCTTGTAGTATATTTAATAACATAACATCCACATTTGTTAGCATTATTTAACTTCACAAGTCTACAGGGAGCATACAGACAGAAGAAGTGTGGGTGCTGAGTGTGATGAGTGTATGTGCTGGTATTCAGGCAGTGCTACTCTATTAGATGAGTGTGTGTGCTGGTATTCAGGCAGTGCTACTCTATTTGATGAATGTGTGTGCTGGTATTCAGGCAGTGCTACTCTATTTGATGAGTGTGTGTGCTGGTATTAAGGCAGTACTACTCTATTTGATGAGTGTGTGCTGGTATTCAGGCAGTACTACTCTATTTGATGAGTGTGTGCTGGTATTCAGGCAGTACTACTCTATGATGAGTGTGTGTGTGTTTTCTCCCCTGTGACTTCTAGTGTTGCCATTTATTGTGAGAGCAATAAGCTATCCGGTCTATGGATATTATATATGTTTATGAATTGAATACCAAGGACCTCAATGGAAACAAGACCGCAAGGACTTTTTTGGACGGACCTTTTAGACAAAGTGTTTTAACTGTACTTCTGCCTAATAAAATATTCAATCAATCAATCAATACTGTAAGCGCAAATGCATTGCTTTTTTCATAGATTTTCTTGTTAATACCTGGCAACCCTCCCCCCTCTCTCTCTCTCTCTCTCTCTCTCTCTCTGAATCAAATGCGCTGTGTGTGCCAGTGTGCGCTAGTGACACACGCGTGCGCACACGCAGTCACACACACACACGCGCACACACACACACACACACACACACACACACACACACACACACACACACACACACGTCGCGATGCAGCGCTCAGTTCCACCAGTCCACCACCACACGACACAAATATAAATTAAACTAGACGTGTCGCAATTCTGGGAAATTGCAAAGTGTGGTTGCGCCGACGCCGGTCGCAGGGTGCCGCCGCCGGGACTCGAGTGATACGCCGGGAGGAATACCCTTGGAGGCCGCGCGGCGTGCGATTCGAATTCGGTGCCGATCGGATCCCGCGTTTGTGATACGTGCCGTTTTGATTTTAAGAAATAGGCCCCTCCCAAAAATAAATAGGCCCCTCTCACAAATGTAACGGGCCAATTGTATTGTCACTTCACTCCTGAGATCACTCGCGTTTCATTTTGAGAGTATTGATCCCCCCAAAAATTATGTTTTTACATCGAACGGTTACGCATTTGTGGCAACCCCTATGGATCAAAGTGGAAATGCTTTTGGGGATTCGTTGAGTAAACCACCCTCGACATGTGATCATCATGAACCACCCCTATAAGTCTTGAAACGCTAGCCCTTATGGTTTCTGAGAAAAAAATACTTGAATGGGAGTTTTTTCATTTTCCCTTTAAAGTGGATGGGGAAATTTAATGCACTAATAAATCAATATCAATTAAACAATGTAACCAATCCCTTAGCAAAATACACGCACACGATTCCCGGTGAAGCCCGTCATTTTGACATATAGCACTAAATTGGGAAAAAAAACTGTGGGAGGAGTAGCGGGACAAAATAAAGTTTATCTAGAGGAATAAAGTGGGATTAATTCTTAAAAAGTTTGCAACGTCTCTGTTCCGGCGCGCCAGTCAGTGTTTATCAGTGTTTATCAGTGTTCATCAGTGTTTATCAGTGTTTTATCAGTGTTGAGAAGCAGCGATCAAATGAAAGAGGAAGCTCTATTTAAACTGTAAATAGAGCTCACAGAACAAATTTTGGCCTCTATAGACCTTCACAGTAAGGTACAGTCAGCAGCGAGAGGGGGTGGGGGGAGAACTGCCTCAGTGCCTCTATGAAGAAGCTGCCGGCGCCTTTTCTTTTTTCTCTCGTTTTTTTCATTAGAGGTAGTATGAATTAGCTTTTTTTTTAATCATGTCGCGGGCCGCATTAAACCCCTCCGTGGGCCGCAAAATGCCTGCGGATCACGAGTTTGACATCCCTGATTTAAAGAGACCACCCTGTTGAGAACATGAGCTGTGATTGACATGTAGAAAAGTGTGGCTGTTTGTAAACAACCAGCTGACAGACAGCTGATTACAGTATGACTCCAGTATGCATCATGAACTAACTCCATGCTTCATTTGGTTTTGTTTTAAGGACAACATCAGGTGATCGGGTCTCAGGACATCCTGGTCAAAGTGGGAGATGAGGTGATCTTTCCATGTCTCATTAAACCACTGTTCAACATGGCCAGGAAGTCAGTGGAGTGGTCCAGACCTGACCTGACGCCGGCTTACGTGCATCTCCTCCAAAATGGAGATTACAATAATGACGATCTGAACCCGTTGTACAAAGGGAGAACGTTTCTGTTTCCTGCAAAGCTTCCTAATGGTAACATCTCACTGAAACTGTCCAGGGTGAAGCTGTCAGACGAGGGGACCTACAGATGTTCTGCTCCACAACTGAACATCTACACTTTGATCCAGCTCCTTGTTGGTAAGTTTTATGGTCCTAGTGATGCTGTGACCAAAGATCCAACAGGCCTGAGTCACAATTCAACACAACATTGTACACTTCACATCAAAGACAACACTGCACTCCATACAGCCATTAATAAACCTCCCTCTCACAACACTGTAACCTGTGTGGTGTTATGAGGACAGACAGACAGACAGACAGACAGACAGACAGACAGACAGACAGACAGACAGACAGACAGACAGACAGACAGACAGACAGACAGACAGACAGACAGACAGACAGACAGACAGACTATTTCCCAATGTTAATCTTCCGTTAAAAACCTAGTTGTCACCTTTGACCTCAACCCAAGACGTTAATAGTCCGTAGGCCTACTGATAGCACAAAATAATATAACTTAAGTTTATAAAGACATAAGACAGAGCTGTCTTCCATCATTAAGAAATAATAATAATGTATATACAAATTAAGGAACCGTGTACAGTAGCTTCACCTGCCGCTGTTGCATTTAGGGGAAACACTGTTGTTAATAAAGTATTCAATGACTTTGGAGACTAAGACTAAGACTAAGACTAAAAGACTAAAATACTAAGGTTTTGATATTTAGTCGACTAAGACTAGACTAAGACTAAACAATTTCAGAAGACTAAAATGGGACTAAAACTAAATGGTGTGTTATTCAAAAGACTAAGACTAAGACTAAATCAGAATTTGCTGTCAAAATTAACACTTACTAATCTAATTACAGCAGAACTCAAGCTGTGTCTGGAAAGAATGTTTTACATGTACTCGCTTGTTGTAGCATCCATAGCTTTAGATTTTAGATTTGTAAATATTGTCAGCATTGTAGATGGATGGATATATTGATTGATTATATTATTGATTAATATATTTTTATGTTTTTGCAGGGAATGTGTCTCAGCCAGTGATCTCTTCAAATGGACCAGAAGACAGTGGTTTATCTTTGACATGTGATTCTGGGTGCTGGTATCCACAACCTGAGATGTCTTGGCTGGACAGAGATGAAAACATCATCACTGCTGGACCCTCAGTGACACACAGACCTTCTCATCACTGTTACATTGTCCAGAGGAATGTGACAGTGAGGCGAGCAAAGAACGTGACCTGTAGAGTTCACCTGCCACGCTTCAACTACACTGCTGAGACACAACGTTACATATCAGGTAATGTTTATGTTTATTAAAGGATCCCCATTAGTCTACTCTTCATCCATGTGTGAAGCTGCATTTAAAATGGACTCATAACAAACATTACATGTACATTTATTTATGTATTAATAAATGTGCACTTATTCATGTGTTAATACATGTGCATTTATGTATGTATTAATAATGTAAATGTACATATATTTATGCACAGTGACTAGTGTAGCATGCAGGACACATGGCTGTTAATGCAGACCACAGTGTTAGTGTAACATGTAGGACAGGTGGAGACCAGGCAGGAATCAAACCTGCGAGCTTTGGACCACAGGACTGTAACCATTATAACACCACTGTTGATTTGATTGATTGAATTGTATAATGTTTACAGTTGTGTCATAACTATGTGTTTCAGAGGATATGATTCACACAGAGAAAGGATCAACTGGATCAGTGATTGCAGGGATTATTACACTGATCATCATCATCTTAGTGGCAGCAGTACTGGGATATTTATACTGGAAGAAGAAGCACCCTGGTGAGTTTTGTTTTATTTATGTTTGATAAATCATCCATCTATGCATCTATAATGACATGTCAAAGACTTTGTCAATATATTGATTATATTGATCAAACATGTGTTCATGTTGTAAATGTATCAGTGTTTGTAAGTTAAGTTAGTTAACATGATGTGTATTAACCTGTAATATTTCTCCTCTATAGATGTGAAACAGACTGGTGATGTTGAAGGTAAGATACAATCCGTGATGTTCTGAGTTCCACTGCATGCAATCAACTGCCGTACTGCATCTGTTATTTTACTATGATTAAATAAAATAAAGTATACATAATATGTATGTATTTATTTATTTATAAATGTAATACTGTATTCATGAAGTGTTACCACACTAAGCTCCAGTCTACAGATTAACACATGATTTTACTCTAATGTGTTTCAGAGATGGCTAGATTGAATCCAGCAGACCAGCCTATAACTTACTCAGGTAGGTCCTCTGTTTTATTATCAATCTGTATTCTGAGGTGATTCAGTTCTACTGGTTGTTTCTCTCTCTGTATTCTGAGGTGATTCAGTTCTACTGGTTGTTCCTCTCTCTGTATTCTGAGGTCCTCTGATTCAGTTCTAGTCGATTTGACATTTCTACTTTATCTGTTCAATACTAAACGTAGAAATGATCTTCCCATTGCTTTTTTTGTTGATTTGCATTCTTATGGGGACCTAGACATATTTTAGACTGACCTGCAATTTAAAATATAACATCAGAAATGGATTCTACACACAGGAAAACCCATTCAGTGACCATCTTGGATTATGCAAATTCCCCCAATGACAACTTTGGGCAACCAAGCCAAAATTCAAATGGACTATGTGGACATTTAGAGTGGATGTGTGCTCTTTGCATACAGTGAATGAGACCCTCACTTCATTTAGGCTACATAGGCTATATAACAGTCAAACATACCACAGTGGTTGTTTAAGAAGACTCATATTTAAAGACCTGGCGAAATGAAAAATATGTTTTTCACCCTCAAGACAAAATAAATAAAGAGTAAAGAGAAAAAAACGAGATGTACTTGATAATTGCACAGTCAACTTTTTATCAGAGCTACAGCTGTGTGGACATCTCTCTTCACCCCAGCGCTACTTTAACCAGCATGAGATAATTAACACACTTCCAAACGGTGAACATTGTTTAAGTCACAGGAGCATGGTTTTCATATCATAAATATGAACTTTAGCCAAGATCTTGCGTTTAATCCACGTGATTTCTTATTTACTTCTGAAAAGCATCATAGTAGCTTAGCAGCAACAGAAGAAGTATTTCCTCTCAAAATGGCCAATTCTCCCGTAATATGTATATATTAGTCAACCGGTTTTATTTTTAAGTCTACTTACAGGAAGTAGATGGACTAAATTAGAAGTACATGACACACCAGAGCTCCGCACCGTATAGCCTAGTAACTGACACTATACATTTTTTTTTTTTAAGTAAACACCAACTGCTCAAATCAAATTATTTGCGTCGACTGAGGTGGTCTGGACTGACTAATCGACTCGTTGACTTTCAGGGGACAGGCCTAGTAATAAGCAACATAGTAACATAAACACACTTTCTGTGTGAGATGCAGGCTACATACAGAGCCTTCTCTGGCTGATGCCTTTCCCATAGCCCAGGGGGATGGGACCTTCTGATTGGTTCAGAAGCATACAGTTTCACACTGAAACTTAAAAATAAAATGACCGAAAGACTCATTTCACCAGGACTTTAAGTGTTTGTCCATGATGCATGTGCGAATGGATAACAAATATCTAAAGGAGACAGCGTGTGTGTGTGTGTGTGTGTGTGTGTGTGTGTGTGTGTGTGTGTGTGTGTGTGTGTGTGTGTGTGTGTGTGTGTGTGTGTGTGTGTGTGTGTGTAAGCACACCGTGATGTAGCTTCATTTCTTTATTATTTATTCATCTAATAGTTCATTTAATTGGTTCAGGCAATGTCACAAACGCCATGGCCAACGCTCCATATCAGGACAGTTTTTAGCGTGATATCACTGTCAGATCACCTGTTCTCTGACAGGTTGGAGGCTGTGTAGTGCAACGCCACAGTGATAGGTTGTGTGATCACTGGTGATGATGAAACAGCCGGAAGGAGAGAGGTCAAGAACCTGACACAATGGTGTCCCTCTTTAGGGCATGTCATTAAACACACTTCATTGGAAGGATACACATTTTTCCTTTTTCAGTTGTCAAAAAAAACTAGGGGTCCCGACCCATAGTTTGAGAACCTCAGGTTTACATGGTATCACTGTAATCCTTGACCATCAAATAGAGGTAGAATCACATCAAGAAGAAGCGCACCATTCAAAGTAATAGGGCGACAGAAAACAACATGGCGGCCTCTTATGTTGTCATTTTGACTTCAGGAGAAATGATGCTAAATGCATCACTTGGTTATGGCCACCAGGGGGCGATTTTGTGACGGCTCCATAACTGAAAATGTTCAGGGCCCCAAACTGTACAAGTGTAGCAAGTCATCTGTTGCTAGAACATGATAACACACTTCAAATGATACATTCATACATTACGGATGCAGTCATTGATGTCTTTTTTTTTATATTCTTATTCAGATCTCATAACAAATGATGAAGAAATTCGTATTGTGTTGGTTGGGAAGACTGGAGCTGGAAAGAGTGCCACAGGAAACACCATCCTGGGTCCTGAAGCATTTGAATCCAATTTTTCACCTGATTCTGTGACATTGAGCTGTAATAAGGCCAGTGGTGTGGTTGCTGGTAGAAAGGTTTCTGTTATTGACACTCCAGGCTTGTTTGACACTGGGTTTAGCGAATATGTAACCATTGAAGAGGTCAACAACAGTATTACTTGTGCTGCTCCTGGTCCTCATGTGTTCCTGGCTGTGATCAAACTAGACAGATTCACAGATGAGGAGAGGAACGTTGTGGCAAAGATTCAGAGAGAATTTGGACAAAGTTCAGATAAATACACCATGATTCTCTTCACTCATGGTGACAAGCTTGAAGGTTCAATTGAAGAATTTGTGAATGATTCTCCAGAACTACAAGAATTAATCAGCAAATATAGTGGTTTTTATCATGTCTTTAACAACGAAAGTAAGGATCCCTCTCAGGTCACTGAGCTGCTGGAGAAAATCAACCAGATGGTGGAGGAGAACGGTGGAAGCCACTACACCAATCAGATGTTCCAAGAAGAAGTAAGGAGACAAGGTAAGAGAAACAAGTCATTACTCATTAAGGGTAGCTGATATTGGAGGAGTAAGTGGTGGGAGAATGGACCCTTCGCTAAGCCCCACCCACTCCACGAAGTTAGTCACACCCAGGCCTGGCGCAGCGCCTGGCAATCTCTGCTTCTCACCCATTGACTTGCATGTTAAATGACGGCTTTTCCCCTTAAAAATAATCGATCATTTCAGCAGCAATAGCTTCAAAATCTCTTCTAAATCTAGTCAACAAGGCCTGCAGTAGGCTATGCACTGGACACATGTGCATGACATTATTTCAATAAACTAAAAACACGGGAAATGTTAGAGGGAGTAATAGCCATGGATACACGACGGTCGTCTGTCTCGACCGTCATGGATGAATTTCAACCTGGTGTTTGCACTTTCTCCATTTATAGCCCGTACATCTACAGAAACGTTCATATTTCAAACATAAAGTGCTTATCCCATGGCCACGGATGTTACATTTATGTACGGGCTCTCAAAAGTACAGGTATCATCCGTATTGTTCAATAAAAAGCGTTTTAATCTGATCGGTGGCCATTTTTTCCATATGCTTTCAACTAAGCGACCCTATCGGTTGGTAGGTGTATTGCACTCTGATACGTTATAACTCTATGAGAAAATGGCCACCGATCGGATTAAAATGCTTTTTATTGAACAATACAGAATATACGGGTACTTTTGAGAGTCCCGTGCATCATTTTAACATCCGTGGCGGCGTGGCCATAGGGTAAGCAATTTATATTTGAAATCTGAACGTTTATATATACAGTATATGTACGGACCGTAAATGGAGAAAGTGCAAACACCAGGTTGAAGTTGATCCATGACTGTAACAGGAGTTTTCATGTACCGCAGGGTAAGACTACAGTAGCAGTTAATAAATAGACGAACAAATGAATGAATATACTTTAACGTGCGGAATCCGAAACAGGCAGCGCTGTGATTCTGAATTTTGTTACGATTACGGTGATTAGTAGCCTATAACATTGTAAAGCGCTTTGAGTAAGTTTGAGTACTTAGAAAAGCGCCATATAAATGCAACTCATTATTATTATTATTATTATTGACACCACCTGGGCGAGTCAGTCGTGTCGTGTAACTTTCTGACAGCTGTGTATGTGTTCAACAACACAGCCATATTCAGCCTTGCCGTTTAAGTGGCGATTTCAGCTTAATTGGGAAAAGCAGCCTCCAACGGGTTTGGTTACGTGGTTCATAGTCACCATTGCGTTATACAGGCTACACAGGTTCGTGGAACAATGAAAGCATTGGCAAAAATAGTGAAGCAAGGCAGTGTTGAAGGTAAAGCTAAATACCCAATTTTACACCCAACTACACTAAACCAAATCTAAAATGTAACCGAACAAACAATAAAAACAAGCAGCAATGATAAGAATGCTGGGTAGAGCAGCACGGCACGGCAGCACGTCTTCATACACCTCCACAACCCCTGTGGAGGACAGAAAGACTGGGGCAGATCACTGGTACAATGGCTCTTTGAGCTGTTGTAGTGGCATAGCCACATTACGTAGGTCAAGTGCTGTGTAGTCAGAGACTTACCGGCGAGGCAGAGTCATAGACCCTGCCTCTCTGGTTGTTGCGTGTACAGCACTAACGTCTCCGGTCTCCGTCTGCTCACACTGCCCGTCCTTCCCTCTGCTTGTTCTCCTGTGTATCGTTCCTCTTTCCCCCTGCAACCGGCCTGACTCTCGAGGCAGCCTCCCACGGACGGGATCCACACCTGGGGCCAGTTGCACCACCTCACACTAAGTTCAAACTTAGCCTAGTTATAGCTTAACCCATTCAATCCGGGGATGCATCTCTGTCATTTTTAGATTTCTTCGGCTATTCAAAAATAGCAGATCTACAAGCTCATAGCGCGGCACCGAGTGCCGCGCTATGAGCTTGTAGATCTGCTATTTTTGAAAAATCGTGCAAATGTGTGCAAATCTTTGAATATATATATATATATATATCTCAAATCTTTGCTTCTGGGGGTCCCTGGAACAAAAGTATGTTACAAATGTTTAAAAAAAATATATATATATATATATTTAAAGATTTGCACAAATTCTCACGATTTTTCTAAAAATAGCCAAATAAATCTAAAAATGACAGATACTCTCCTGGTCTAAATGGTTTTTGTTAAAGCCATGTAAGCTATAACTAGGCTAAGTTTGAACTTAGTGTGAGATGGTGCAACTGGCCCCAGGTGGACAGGACACCACCGGATGTTGCCGAACAACATTCGGCCAGACGGATGGAGTGTCCATCGCACAGCCTGGCCCCTCATCGGCGGTGGCGTCCCTGTCCCCCTGTACTTCCGCCCGTGGGAGCTGCCCTCCTCCTATGCCAGGTCCTTGTCTCCTTCTCCTCCTCTGCTCCTCTCCTGTTCTCTTCTCTTCCACTTTCCCTTTCAAACATTTCCCTCGTTCGCCCATGTACCCTCCCATGAGCTCTGACTGGCTCTGCGCACTGCCAACGTGTGCTCTGGTTGGCCGAACATCTCCTGCGTCGCCATGGTTACTGTGCCCAGCTGTAGGCATTTTCAGTCATTAGTATCAGTGTCTGTCAACAGGAGTGGTATGGACAGTGACAGGGACAGAATAATTAATACACACTAGTCCATACCTGGTGAAGTGCGCTGGCGAAAGTAGTTGCAAACGTGGGGTTAAACCCCCCGTCCGTCCGTCGCGTCACATCGCGTCCCGTTGCCCCCTGCGCCCCCCCCCCCCATAATAATAATAACAATAATAGTCCTGCCGACTGACAGTTACATATAGACAATGCTTGCTAAAAATGTATTGACTGATTTGAAAATGACCTAAATATACTGTACTATAATCTCATTATGGATTATTATTTTAAAACATTTCATTTGAGTTCTGCTACAGTATTACCACACATTTATGAGACTAAAGAAACACCCACACTCTTAAATAGAAGTGTGTATAATGTTTCTTTTGACCTGTTGGACAGTGTTTCTATCTCATGTCACTTCAAAGGAATAAACAGCAGATAATGTATGAAATCCATAATGAGTTTAGTCCAGGTGGTTATTAATGTTGAAAATGGACAGTGTTTCTGATGTGAACCTTTTAACCCATCTTTTCCTGCCATTGACGAGATTTCTCGTTTTTCTCTGCATGGCTCAGCCTGCCATCGACGAGAAAAACGAGATTATTATTATTATTATTTATTTATTTTTACTTTTTACATTTTTCGTTTATCACAAAGGAAGCAGGAGATAACGCGATGCGAAGATTTTCTGCTCCATTCACTTCAATGTTGAAAAATAAACGGAGACAAAATTCACATTTTAGCTATTTTTGCAATGTATTTTCTCTAGCAGGGAAGGGGGTAGATTGTGTATATACTCTGGCAGTTAAAGAGTTAAGACCCAAGGCCGATGCAAAAAATGTCTTCTAACAGTTTTATGAAAAACCCATGTTTCTGTGATGCTCAAAACCTTTTCATGTCAAGGACCCCCAAAATTATATGTATTTGGCCACGGACCCCCATCTGGAAATATTTTGTTCAGGGACCCCCAGAAGCAAAGATTTTAGTTAAAAATGTTCGCTTTAAGAAAATGTATAGATTCGATTTGTGCACATTTTCAAGAAATAGCAGATCTACAAGCTCATAGCGTGGCACAAAGTGACGCGCTATGAGCTTGTTGATCTGCTATTTTTGAATAGTCAAAGTATATAATAATGGATAAAGTGGTTAAAATGATAGTAATGGTATATTAACTCCTCTCTCCCAAGGACCCCGGCGGGAATGGCACCGAGTCAGTAAAAGATGGAGTCGTCAGTTAGAGAAGCTTGCAAACATTGATGACTCTAAAGTTACCAAAGTTAAGAGTCTTGTGTTTTGGGAAAGTATAGAATTCCGCATAGGAGAGGGAAGTGATGGAGTTGAGGTCTTCTTGGGGTTAAGAGATGATGGCACTGAAGTTGCAGTTAAGAGAATGTCTAGAACCCACAACCTGTACGGCGACCTGAAGAATGATGAACTATATCTACGTCTTCCAGAGCTTGATGATCCTTCGATTGTAAGATATGTTGACTTTGTAGAGGATAAGGTCTTTGGTTACCTTGCTCTTCAGTTATGTGAATACACACTGGAAGAATACATCACTAAACTTCCAGAACAGGAGAGGAAAAAGCTTGCAAAACAGTTCCTCAATAGCTTAAGAATTCTTCATTGTCAGGATAGTCAAATTCTCCACCGGGACATCAAGCCTCAAAATGTCTTGATTGGTAAGAAAACAAGCAAATAATATCAGAATTATAAGCAACTATGTTCAATTTATTTTAATCTAAAACCTGTTATTATATTGATCTACCTACTTTCCCCGCAGATATACTAGGCAAGGCAAGATTGGCAGATTTTGGAATAAGCCGACGAATAGACCAAAGAAATACAACGTATCACACAAAAGTTGCAGGAACACCATGCTGGATGGCAATGGAGACTTTGGATCCCGATTTTGTCGGATATAAAAGAAGCACTGATATCCAGGTTAGTTTTTTATCTGTGAGAACAATTTAATTCATGAGAAATACATAAAAATGTCTTAACTCATTTTCATGCTCATTCTTAAGCCGGCTGGGATGCTGATATATTACATCCTTTCTGGAGGACACCATCCTTTTGGCGACAACATTAGATGTGAATCCAACATTAGGGGAGACAAGTCCAAACTGGATCATGTTGATGATATGGTTGCTAAGGATCTTGTTGAGTGGATGATCCATGGAGAACCAGAGAGAAGACCTAAAGTGGAGCAATGCTTGGCTCATCCCTTCTTTTGGCCAAACACACGGTACGAGTTTTTGTTCCACACATCATTCATTCATTGATCTATACACAGTATTTCATCATATTATGTTAATCTGTTTGATCAGACAATAAGGTACTCATATATTACCAATATGTTTGAACAGAATCAGAATCTACTTTATTGTCACATCACTGGTTTATAGTTGTAAAGATGTAACTTACGCAACATATGTTTTTGCATACGTTTTTTTCCATTGGTACTTAGGTCCACATAGTGGCAGGTGCATGATTAGACATAATAACAATAATAACACATAGGGTAGAAAGTAACTGCACAGGTAAAAAACTCACATGGCAGGTCCACAGGTAAAGTAAAGTCTGCACAGAGGAACATATCCACATGAAGAGTAGGCTCATGTTTTCACTATTTTATTCCCAGGAGAGTGGAGTACTTGGGAAAGATTGGAAATGAAAAGGAAGTTGAGATGCATCGAAAAGCTGAACAGGACGAGGACAAGGCCAAGGATGAGGAGGAGAAGAAACTCATCAGGTCATTGAAGGTCCTCATCCCTGCATTAGAGCAGTATGCTGAGCAGGGACAGTTCAACGCATGGAAACAAAAGGTTAGTTTATTACTAATAATATGAGAAAACTGTATGCTAACACGTTTACCTTTATTGTTTTATATTCTTAATTTTATTCCTTGTGTTCTTTATTTCTCTTTAAATGCATTTTAATGCCTCTAAATGCCTTTGTTTACGACATATACAAATAAACCTTTCTAAAGTAACTAAATCATAATTTCATGCTCACATCCATCTTTATGTTTTTAAGTGGTACTGTGTTTTTAAGTTGGACTGTGTGTTTTTAAGTTGTACTGTGTTTTTCCAGTTCAGAGAAGCAGAGGAGGAGACCAGACAGTTGTTTGAGAGGATGGATACATTTCAAATGAAGAAAGGCCCTGATGGGAAGCCGATAAAGAAGTTCTACTCTGACAACTCATTTGGCCTGCTGCGCTTCATACGCAACTTCCATGCACACTAGTAAGTTGAATTACATCAACACAACCTCCATGAACACTAGTAAGTTGAATTATATCAACACAAACACAAACCATGTGTTGAACATTAGCACTCGTGCCATTACACTCAAACAAAACATCTGGTTGTTTTGTCCAATGTAATTTGTGATGTCCATGTCACATGATATTTAAAAAATATTCTAAATGTGTGGAGCACTTCTCAGAGCATTTCTCTGGATGATTTAAAAACAAAACAACAACGATCTCTCATACATTCTCTATTGCAGTGGTTCTCAAAGTGAACACTGTAGTTCTCAAAGTGAACTCTAGTGGAACTGCAGTGGTTCTATTGCAGGGGTCCTTGAGGGGGTTCTAGGGGGTCCCCATCAACATTTGTAGATCTGCTGTTTTCAAAGATTTTGATATTTTTAAAACATTTTAACAAAACAAATCTTGTATGTCTCGATGTGAAATATTTTCACATCGGGTTCTGCGGCCAAATACATCAATCAATTTGGGGGTCCTTGACATGAAAATGTTTGAGAACCACTGCTCTATTGAATATTGTCTATTAGGAGCCATGGAGCTGAATTAAATGATAGTGATAGACATAGTGATATGATTTGAATTGAATTTAATTGATTGTGATAGTATCACTATAGTTGTGAATGTGGTCACTAATCAGAAGTAGTGATTTGAATGAGCACTGCTTTGTGTTCACAGTCCTGAGGCTGCAGCTGGTATCAACCTGATGGAGATGTTTCCTGGTTTGTTTCTATACGTTTACAAGTTTGCCAGAGAACAAGACTGGAACTCTAGGCCCGCCCTGAAGGAAATGTTTGACTTCTCCCAGATGTGAGTTCACTTCCTGAACGCAGAAGAAGATACAGTATGAGCATGCTGCATCCACAAAACATTGATTCATGCCCATAGGGGCTGGAGCCTATCTCCTGTTAATGTAGCGTGAGGCAGCTTGATGTACAAGTACATCCTCTGGAGTCTGGACATGATGCTAGTATGTCACAGGGACTTATCCCCCAATCCAAGCCTTGATGCTGAGAGCCAAGCAGGGAGGCATTGGGTCCCATTCTTTTTTTTGTGTCTTTGGTATGACCCGGCCGGGGATCGAACCCCAACCTCCCAGTCTCAACGCCACTGAGCTGGATGGTTTTCCAATATTTACATATCCTTAATTTTTGCATCTTTTCATGTTTTATATACACCCAGTGATACGCTAGTTTAGAACAAAGTAAAACAAAAAAAGAGCTTGTAGATCTTCTGTTATTGCTATTTCTACCAAAACCTTTTTGTTTTTTGGAATGTCCACAATAGAGTCCAGGTTGAAAGTGGTTAAGTCTGTCTGGGTTTATACATATTTAACCAATAAACAAGAGCTTGTGACTAATAATCACCAGTTCTTATTTCCATTTCCTGAAATGTAATGTTTATTTTTTAATATACAAGTTATCCACCCGACAGTGACGATACAATACATTGTATTGGTATTGTTTAATGTGCCTTGATGTGCCTATTCCAATGTGTCTCAAACTTTCCAGGCCCCAACCCCCCCAAAATAATATATATATTATTTTGATTATATTTGAATTGCAAAATTAGCCGATCTACAAGCTCACAAGGCATTGTGAGCCTATCGGCTATTTTCAAAATGTTTTCCCCTTTCTTAGGTAATATTTGACAATTTGGCCAACGTCTGACCATTTTTTAATAGTTTTTTTTTATAGTTGATTACTTTTGATGCAGTAATGGTCTTATTTATTTTAATTTTAGACGTATTAAAAAGGTTTAAAATACCCTTAAATTGTCACTTTAGAAATGTGCAGATACCCTGTCTACAGTAAACAAACCAACATACAGTATAAGTGTACTTATACTGTATGTTGGTTTGTTTACTGTAGAGAAAACAATATTGCACATTAAGCATATCATCTGGGACCCCCCAAGATCATTTGGAGACCACCGTGCTGGCTCCGACCCGCAGTTTGAGAACCCGTGCTCTATTCCACCTCTACATCTACTGATGTAGAGGTGATCTATTGATTATCTTTGACTATATTCCAACAGGCTGTTTATTTCTGACTTTTCTTAACTTTTTATTTGATTGTTATGATACTTTGTATAATCCAGCTGTTCCCATTTAGGTTTTTTAAAAACTTTGTGGGGAAAAAAGTCAAATGTTTTCCTATAATGACCAAAACAGGGACTGCAGGTTAGTTGGAAGTTTAACGTTTTGTTAAAACGTTGGATTTTTTAATAAAATGTCATTGCATCGTGGCTTTGAGTGTGTGACTCTGCTTTTTCTTAAAACATTTTTTAATAAACAGCCCCTGAAGTTTCAAAATGCCCCGGATATCAGAAGGATCATAGAACCTCTAGAATTATTGAAAACCTTGATAAAACTGCAGAAAAAGTACTGAAGAATTGGATTTTTTTTAAAGAGAAGGCAATGGATAGATTTTTTATTTGACACGATTTTACACATTTCTACAAAATCTGTATAGCCAGTCATTTTGGGCATAAACAAGAAGTTGAAGGGTAAATTTAAGTCTGATAGATAGTGATGTACCGTGCATGTTCAAATCATACATGCTTTATGTTACAAAATGTAAAAAGTAAAGAATTTGAAAGTGGTCTTAAGACCACTTTCAAATTCTTTACTTTTTACATTTTGTAAAACAATAGCCAATTTATCATCAAGGTGCCCCCACTCTTACTGTAGCCATCCTGGATGTAATGGCTGGCCACTAGATATCCCAATAGCAAAGGCTTTGTTCTAAATTAAAATGAAAGGGAAAATCTTTGCTCATTTTGAACCTCCATTGTTTTGATGTGAGATCATATACCTACAGTGTGTGGGGAAAAACACCTTGTGTATTTAGAGATTGCCTGGAAATTTGACACATTTACGACACATGAAGTGATGCGTTAAGACGTTATCACAGACATTTACGCAAAATTGCAAAGAAAAAATACTCGAATACATAAACATATCGTTTACCACACTATAATGATCTCACATCGGATCAACGGGATGCAGGTTAAAAAATCGTCCATGTTTCAACCAAAGTTCACAGGGAAAAGTGATGTTATTACATTTTATTCCAACAATAATAAGTGGCAAAGGACAACAATCTGTCTCTCTCACTCACCTTTCTCCATTTTTACTTTCACACAAAAACAATCTTTGTAAATTCATACTATAAGATGGACTTATCTCAGCCATGGGGTCACGAAGTACTGTAGCCTGGTGAATGCAGTATGAAAATTAAATGTGAATTCCGCGACCGGGACGGTTCACCAGGCTATAGTCATGAAGGGCTTTCAGCCAAAAGAAGAAAATGACAGTCATGGTTCCTACACATTTTTAACAATGAATTTTCTAAACTTTCCCATAACTTTTCCAAAGTATTTTACCTCATTGCCAGGACTATAGAATACATACAGTGCAATAATGAGACTCTTAAACCAGTGTGCCATCGATGCCCCCGATACAGACATGAGCGAAGGTGTCACGTGACAAAAAGAACAGATCTACAAGCTGACAACGTATCGAGTAACACTGCATGTTACCACATTTTACCAATCTTTCACGTAATGTTAGACATAAAACAATGTATTTCGTTGCCGTCGGGCAGAAACCTCTCATCTCCGTAGTTTAACTTTTTGTGTTTTTTTGTAAATCATACAAGCGTCACACAAAAGCAGCAAAAGTAGCAGGCTTCGCGCCGCGTTTCGAGCTTGTAGATCTGCTACTTTTGCCATTTTAGAATTTGAATCCTGAAAAGTAACAGTTTTGGACATAATGAGGTTTCCACCCGACAGAGACGATAGACAAAGATTTTCCAAAAACCCTTAATTAATTCCAAACCTCACACAGGCCTGGAAAAACTGTTTTCCTAATGTAAAAATGTTTCATGACCGTGGGAACCCTGGACAGTAGTGTTGAAATTCAAAGTGTTCATGCGTCATCATTCATAAGGCGTTTTATGTGTCTCTGACACGTGGTTTGGGAACGTAGCCTACGGGACCGGTTGGCAACCCCCCCCCCCCAGTGGAATGAGGAGATTTTAGACTGCAGGAGCAGCTCTGTTAAGTTAACCCCCGCATCCCTGTCATAATGATATAGAATATAGATTATATATAGAATATATTGAGATAATGATTATTCTGGTTCCTTTTCTTTATTTCAATGGATTAAGTAACAGCCGTCTGCCAGCCTGCAGATGGATGGATAATATTGATAATTCTCATCACCAAATGCCTAGTCTCAGTAGTCTGTACTGTCATATATCTAAGTAGGCTACTGTACTCGACTATTCCGCCAAAAATTTGAACGGTACATACCGCAAACTGTACAGGAAAATAGGGCATGTGAGAACGCCTCTCCTACTGCACAAATGCACAAAAGCTGTCTTTTATATTGTGTCCTGTCACTAACTGCATGACATAACATGCAGCAAAGCCCTACCTTTCAAGCAAGCGTTATTCAGTCAATGGAGACAGTGGGGGGGGGGGTGGGGGGGGGCGGGGTTTGCCAACAAGTCCCGTACGTTCCCAAATCACGCGTCTCTGACCTTTCGGGCTTGTGTTTAACTGTGGTGTCTCTGTGAAGCCTCTGTTCTGGCCATATGTCATCGTAATAGGTGGCAATAAGCTGACCCCCCGGGGTCATGGTGAAGTGTCTCATTATGATGAAGGACTGACTACAGTAACTACAGTGTCTTCTGGAACAAGTAGAAGTCTTCTAGCGTGGCCGAGGCCACCTCGGTGCAGAAGGCGTCGTCGGGCAGGGCCACCAGGCGGTCCAGGGACACGTAGTTGGGCGCTGAGGGGTCGTACTGGTCCTTGGACAGGTACTGGAGGAACAGGTGACGCTCTCTGATGCGCAGGTACCTGCAGTTAAGGACCTGCAGAGGGACAGAGACGATGATGATGTCACATGAACACAGAAGAGCAGTGTTGATTTCGTCGACTAAAACTAACGACGAAAAATGTTGGTCGACTACCTTTTTCCACTGACGAAAACTAAGCTACGACGACTAAAAATAAGACTAAATATATTGACAATTTTGTCAACAAATACAAACTAGACTAAAATGTTAGTGAGGGACTATGGTGGAGAAGAGATCCAGTAGAACTAAAAGACAAGTCATTTTATGTTTGGTTGCGCTCGGGTGTTGCGCTCTGAAAATAGCAGATCTACAAGCTCACAACGCGTCGCGCTGCGACGCGTTGTGAGCTTGTAGATCGGCTATTTTCAGCATGCAAGCAAGTGTAAAACCAGCCATTACGATGCCATCAAGGCACCGACTGAATACATTCTAGTTGATGAAATCAACTGTAGATTTAGTCGACTATAATCTTATGATATTTAGTCGACTAAAACTAGACAAACTAAAACATTTCAGATGACTAAAATATGACTAAAACTAAATGGAATTTTATTCAAAAGACTAAAACTAAAACAAAATTTGCTGTCAAAATCAACACTGACTCTAGTGCACCTGTAGAACCACTAGACCAGGGGTCTGCAACCTGCGACTCTGGAGCCACATGTGGCTCTTTAGCCCTTCCCTTGTGGCTCCCTGTAGCTATAGAAAACATTATATGGAAATTAACAATGTTTTTCCTTTTTTTTTCACATTTAAAATTGTATTTATCGTTGCTGTAATATGAGACACAGATTCTTGCATGCTCCAATACTGTAAAGATGTGTAGAATGAATAATATGTTTCAACATTTCTGTCAAATTTGCGTCAAAGCCTTTTTTATTTTTTTTGTATATATATATTTTTTTTTTCATGCTTTTTTTTGTACATAGTGGTATTTTTTCTCTGTATTTTTATGTAGATTTTTGAACTGTTTGGTTGCTACTATATATGTCTATGAAATTAATTCAAGGACCCCAACGGAAACAAGTCCGCAAGGACTTTTTTGGTCGGACCTTTTAGACAAAAGTATTATAAATGTAACTGTGTTGCTGTGTTGTTTTACATTATTTTGCCTAATACAAATTTCAATCAATCAATCAAACATATTATTTATTGGCGCGGCACCGGCATTAGTGGGCTAAAATAGGTTTTGCGGCTCAAGAGAGATTTTGTATAGATTTTTTGGTCCAAAATGGCTCTTTTGACCTTAAAGGTTGCAGACCCCTGCACTAGACTGTAGCGTACCTGTAGAACCACTAGACTGTAGCGTACCTGTAGAACCACTAGACTGTAGTGTACCTGTAGAACCACTAGACTGTAGTGTACCTGTAGAACCACTAGACTGTAGCGTACCTGTAGAACCACTAGACTGTAGTGTACCTGTAGAACCACTAGACTGTAGCGTACCTGTAGAACCACTAGACTGTAGTGTACCTGTAGAACCACTAGACTGTAGTGTACCTGTAGAACCACTAGACTGTAGCGTACCTGTAGAACCACTAGACTGTAGTGTACCTGTAGAACCACTAGACTGTAGTGTACCTGTAGAACCACTAGACTGTAGCGTACCTGTAGAACCACTAGACTGTAGCGTACCTGTAGAACCACTAGACTGTAGCGTACCTGTAGAACCACTAGACTGTAGCGTACCTGTAGAACCACTAGACTGTAGTGTACCTGTAGAACCACTAGACTGTAGCGTACCTGTAGAACCACTAGACTGTAGTGTACCTGTAGAACCACTAGACTGTAGCGTACCTGTAGAACCACTAGACTGTAGCGTACCTGTAGAACCACTAGACTGTAGCGTACCTGTAGAACCACTAGACTGTAGTGTACCTGTAGAACCACTAGACTGTAGCGTACCTGTAGAACCACTAGACTGTAGTGTACCTGTAGAACCACTAGACTGTAGCGTACCTGTAGAACCACTAGACTGTAGCGTACCTGTAGAACCACTAGACTGTAGCGTACCTGTAGAACCACTAGACTGTAGCGTACCTGTAGAACCACTAGACTGTAGCGTACCTGTAGAACCACTAGACTGTAGCGTACCTGTAGAACCACTAGACTGTAGCGTACCTGTAGAACCACTAGACTGTAGTGTACCTGTAGAACCACTAGACTGTAGCGTACCTGTAGAACCACTAGACTGTAGCGTACCTGTAGAACCACTAGACTGTAGCGTACCTGTAGAACCACTAGACTGTAGCGTACCTGTAGAACCACTAGACTGTAGTGTACCTGTAGAACCACTAGACTGTAGCGTACCTGTAGAACCACTAGACTGTAGTGTACCTGTAGAACCACTAGACTGTAGTGTACCTGTAGAACCACTAGACTGTAGTGTACCTGTAGAACCACTAGACTGTAGTGTACCTGTAGAACCACTAGACTGTAGCGTACCTGTAGAACCACTAGACTGTAGCGTACCTGTAGAACCACTAGACTGTAGCGTACCTGTAGAACCACTAGACTGTAGTGTACCTGTAGAACCACTAGACTGTAGCGTACCTGTAGAACCACTAGACTGTAGCGTACCTGTAGAACCACTAGACTGTAGCGTACCTGTAGAACCACTAGACTGTAGCGTACCTGTAG
The DNA here is from genome assembly GCF_963280865.1 of Gymnoscopelus braueri. Taxonomy (NCBI): domain Eukaryota; kingdom Metazoa; phylum Chordata; class Actinopteri; order Myctophiformes; family Myctophidae; genus Gymnoscopelus; species Gymnoscopelus braueri. The sequence goes on from NC_137613.1 coordinate 5,573,703, forward strand.
AACCACTAGACTGTAGTGTACCTGTAGAACCACTAGACTGTAGCGTACCTGTAGAACCACTAGACTGTAGCGTACCTGTAGAACCACTAGACTGTAGCGTACCTGTAGAACCACTAGACTGTAGCGTACCTGTAGAACCACTAGACTGTAGCGTACCTGTAGAACCACTAGACTGTAGCGTACCTGTAGAACCACTAGACTGTAGCGTACCTGTAGAACCACTAGACTGTAGCGTACCTGTAGAACCACTAGACTGTAGCGTACCTGTAGAACCACTAGACTGTAGTGTACCTGTAGAACCACTAGACTGTAGCGTACCTGTAGAACCACTAGACTGTAGCGTACCTGTAGAACCACTAGACTGTAGTGTACCTGTAGAACCACTAGACTGTAGCGTACCTGTGGGAACTTGATGATCAGATGATGGGGCACGTTCATGGTGTTGTGGAGGTAGTCAAATATCTGGGTCAGCTTCTTCTTGTTGGCCGTCAGGACCTTGGGGACGGCGATGATGATGTGCTGGATCTCATTTTCCTTAAAGCCAAACTCTACTTTACACACCTGTAAGTGAAACGCACACACACACACACACACACACACACACACACACACACACACACACACACACTTAAGACTGGGAACGCATCCGTGTCATTTTTAGATTTCTTTGGCTATTCAAAAATAGCAGATAAACAAGCGCACTTGGTGCCACGCTATGCGCTTGTAGATCTGCTAATTTTGGAAAAATCGTGACAATTTGTGCAAATCTTTGAATATCTTATTTTTTAAAGCAAACATTTGTCAAATATTTTTTTCCAGGGACCCCTCCCCCCAGAAGCAAAGATTTGAGTTACAAATATATATATATACTCAAGGATTTGCCAAAAATGTCAAGATTTTTTTTAAAATAGCAGATCTACAATCTACGGCACTCAGTGCCGCGCTACTCGCATTCCAGTACCTTCAGTGTTTCTTTGACGGGCTCCAAACTGCCACACAGTAGGCGGGGGAGACGAGCTACGACGTCCCTGGTCTAAAAACAAGAAACAACACATTATTTCTCATTGATTCCACTTTGTAACAGATCAAATTCATTAGCCTGGGATCAATGCCTTTTTTGGGTTTGTGATCCGGTCGGGAGCGGAAGTAACCCTACGTCACCAGGCGCGTCATCAGGCGGGCGGAACCCCCAAATCCGGAAAGACCTCACCCCAAAATAACTCCGGCCGCGATCAAGGGCCTTGTAATAGGGCCTACCTAATAAAATCCTTGATGCGGCGTAGTTTAGCTTATTTTTTTTAAATAAATATAAATGTGAGTGTACTTTCCGGAGACTATTTAGTGTCTGTCTACCTTTGTTATCCCACGGGGAAATTCTATTCCATTTAAATAGGGATTGGGGAAACAAACAGGGGGAACCAAAACAAAGCGGCTCCGCCAAACCGGAACCCGCAACTTACGGAAATATAATTGCTTTTTTTTTTTTTCAGTAGGTGTGGCCTAGACAGGATCACACAGGCCTTTAATAATGAATACCAGGCTTTCCTCCAAGGTGGAAAGACTGGTGACGCGAGGTTACAAATTCATTGGTCTTTTTGGTCGTATCGATCACTTGATACTGTGATGATGATGTGTAGAAAACGCCTCAATAGGATGGAATAAGGCTTACGTTGTCGGGGCTGAGCCCGAGATGCTTCTGGAAGAAGCCCAGCCTGTTGTCCAGCCTCTTCACACTGAAGTTGAGCAGATATGGAGCCCTGGCCACCATGGAGGCCACCGTCTGAGAGCTGAACTTCTTGGAGAGGAGGTAGTTCACCCTTCACGAGAAAACAAGAGGGAGAAACATGGTTAAAGGGATAGTTCAACAAAACAATTACTTATTTTCTATCAATTACACACCCCATAAAGCCTTGAATTCATGGATTTTTTTTTTTTTTGTCGCATTCCTGATTTGATAGCCGGCGAAAAGATGCTAATGTCTCCGGTAGGAGACTCAAAGTTGACAATTTGTGTCTCCTACCGAAGCCACCGCCGGTCATCAGATTATTGGCTTAGGAATGCGACAAAAACTAAAAAACTATCCATGAATTCAAGTCTCCATGGGGTGTGTAATCGATTAAAAAAAAGTCATTTTGGGGGTGAACTATCCCTTTAAGCATGGTAATATCACAATCTAATTAACACATTCACTGCCAGGTATTAATTCATCCATTAAGACCGGGAACGCATCTGTGTCATTTTTTTTTGTTCTTTGGGCTATTCAAAAAAGTAGCAGATCTACAAGCTCATAGCGCGGCACCGAGTGCTGTGCTACGAGTTTGTAGATCTGCTATTTCTTTTTTTCAATCGTGAACATTGTTAACTCAAATCTTTGCTTCTGGTGGTCCCTGGAACAAAACATTTTGAGATGGGGGTTCCGCGGCCAAATACATATCTACATGTTTTTCCTAAATCCTAACAGTTTGTTGCTCAGTTTTGATCCAACTTTTCCATGTCAAGAACCCCCAAAATCATATGTATTTGGCCGCGGACCCCCATCTCAAAATATGTTGTTCCAGGGACCCCCAGAAGCAAAGATTTGAGTAACAAATGTTCGCTTTAAAAAAATATATATTCAAAGATTTGCACAAATTGTCACGATTTTTCAAAAAGAAATGGCAGATCTACAAGCTCATAGCGCGGCACTCGGTGTCCCATTGACTGTGGTTTGTGTCCCATTTCACAAGTTCAAAATGTATACAAATCTTTTGAAAATAGCCGATCTACAAGCTCAATCGTGACGCATTGTGAGCTTGTAGATCGGCTATTTTCAAATGGCCAAAATATATATAGTGCTGAAGAGGTTAATGTATGTTTTGTAATAACAATCAAAATCTACAAAGTAACTAGTATCTAAAGTTGTCAAATAATTGTAGCGCAGTAAAAGTACAATATTTGCCTCTGAGACGTAGTGGAGTAGAAGTAAAAGTATTGAAAATGGGAAATAGTCCAGTAAAGTCAAACTTCCTCAAAAGTGTACTTAACCCATTAAGACCTGAGGCAATTCTTTAAAAAAAATCTAAATCTAATTTTTTTTTGAATTTTTTAAAAAAAAAAAAACAATTTTCACGATTTTTCAAAAATAGCAGATCTACAAGCTCGTAGCGCGGCACTCGGTGCCGCGCTATGAGCTTGTATATCTGCTATTTTTGAATAGCCAAAGAAATTTAAAGTGACACAGATGCGTTCCAGGTATTAATGGGTTAAGTACAGTACTTAGAGTAAATGTACTTGGTAACTTTACCCCACTGCTCCCCCTTGTGTCAGCCTAACCTGGCGTGCAGGTTCTCCAGGCTCTCGGTGAGAATGAAGGGGTTGAGGGACAGCAGGCGGCCCAGGCCAGAGTCCTCCAGACCCAGGTCTTTGAGGAAGAGCAGCCTGGGAGCCACGTCCGCCTGGAAGTCCAGCCTCAGCAGCATGGAGCCCACGTTGGGCCTCTGCTCCAGCCTCCACAGGTTCACGCCTGCATGGAGAGAAGGTTAAAGGGATATTTTCACTTTCTTTTTTTATTTTTAACTTTCTTTTTATTCTTTTTTGTTTTTTAGAACAGGCAGGTCATTTTAGGCATCACATTACATTAACTCTATAACTGCCAAAGACGTTTATAAACGTCTTTGAGAAATTAGCTGTTGCCTGCCAAAGACGTTTAAAAACGTCATGAAAAAAAAAAAAAAAAAAAAAATCTAAAAAGATTCTCTAATTATTTAGTATTGACACCTTTTCGATATTCCAAACGAATAAGGAGATAACAATTTCCAAAGATTTGCTGCTCCATCCACTTCAATGTTAAAATTGAAACGGACAAACAATTCACAATGTTTTTTGGTTTGAAACTACTGGTTTTGAGCTATTTTCAAACATCAAACAACACATGACAACAAGGTCAAATTGACCTCGTTGACATTTGTGAAACCACACCTGAATCTCATCTGTGATTAGAAATTTTCTGGGGATCAATCATACTTGAGAAAAATATTTTGTGGCTATGCGAAAAGGTACCAAAATCGGTCAAAACCCTGGCAGAGGCTACAGACTGTTCTGAAAAAACTCTGGCAGGGTAAGAGTTAAAGTAGTACATTTCAAGCATCATTAACACTTATTATGTTGTGGGCTATTCAGTCCAGAGGAGAGGGATCTTAATCTAAAGCAACCTCAGTCTTGTTAAGAAAGTTCCCAGTTTGTTTCTACTTGATGGTAAAGTCCATGGTAGTTTTGCCAGCAGATATTCCAATGATTCCCTCCTAATAGACCAATTATTTGTTTACCAACGTTGAGACTGGACGCACAGGTGACTGTTTCATGTAATCAATTCCCAACAGATCCCCAAACCTGTTGTTTTGGGGTGCGCTGGTTTCAGTTCATTCAACCCCCTCTGGCTTTGGCTAGTGAGGTGCGCCCTAGCGAGACATATACCGGTATACTTCATCGCTTAACGGTATTGCGCGCTGAGAACAGCTGACATACAAGCTCACAACCGCGTCGTGGATGCGACCGTTGTGAGCTTGGAGGTCTGCTATTCTCGGCCGTACTCTGCGCGCGACACATTCGCGGGACGGAGCATAAATTAGGCTCAGCTGCTGTGCCGTGATCATAGAGCGCTCACTCCGTTCTTATGACAGCCACTGGAGGTGGGGTTTGGGGGACAACTGCTTTGAATTGCTATTGCAGAAACCAAGGATTATATATTTCAAGAGCGAGAGATCACAGTAAAAATCCTAAGCATTCTTCCTCCATACTCTGAGGAAAACAGCATCTGAAAGTTTAATGAGATGCATTTTGACACGCGAGTGCAGTGACCACTTTTACATTGCATCATATGAGCGGTGGGGTTCACTTGGTGCCGGCCTGCGTGCGCATACTGGTTTTTATCAGTGTGACGTTGTCCGTTAAGGTGTCTATTCTAACAGCGTGGTAAACAGGCCTACAAATATTGCAGAAAAATAATTTTCTAATACATACATAGAGAAATAAAATACAATAAAAAAATGTATTTTTTTATATTACCGGTATATACATTTTATAAATGTATATAATATAAAATATAATTTACCTCCACACATAACACAGATTCACATACCTACATACAGGGATATTTCACTTTCAAAACATTTTTGGGTCATTTTATCGTCTACTCAGGCTTTTGTGAACACCCCGGATGTTTTTTAAGTTGCTTGATTCAGTATTTATATATTTGATATTCATTCTATCAGACACGCCCCCTTCCTAAACAAACTTACTATTGTAACTTCAAACTCCATTTTAACCATGTTAGATTCATAGGAAACACCCGTCCTTGGTTCTGGTGACTGATATTGTCCTTCTAATACGTGTTTTTTTCAATTCCCATAAGCAAGGAAATACTTTGTTTTGTTGTTACTTTTGGGTCAATGTATTTATTTATGTATTAAGTAGCCGTGTAATAAGCAGGATAATGTATGGGGAGGTGGTCATTATTGAAAATTAAAGTCCTTCAGGGTGATTATCCCTGTCGGGCTTTAAATGTCAATAATGACCACCTCCCTGTACATTATCCCTGGCTTAAACTTCATCGTACTATGACAGTGTCGTGCAAAAATATCCGATCTACAATAATCTCACAATGCCCGGCTGCAACGTGTTGTGAGCTTGCAGATTAGCATTTTTTTAAAGTATTGAAAATTGTAAATACTGAAGTAATACCTAAAAAAAAAAAAACGTAAATGTACTTAGTTACTTTACAGCGCTGGTTCTCACCTAGCTGTACCAGCTTGCTGAGCGTCTCAGACTTGTCCACGTATTCTGACAGAGACAGGGAGGCAGGAGGAGGCAGGGCCGAGGAGACGGATATGGAGATGGCCTCCTCATCGCTGATCTCCTCCAGGGCAGAGAGGTGTGGCCTCCTGGCCTCCTCATCGCTGATCTCCTCCAGGGCAGAGAGGCGTGGCCTCCTGGCGTCCAGATCTGGTCGACGACGCAAACCGAAAACGCAACAACAAAAATTAACTGACACGCAGTGGTGGAAAATGTACTCACATTTTTTTACTTTAGGTAAAAGGTATCAATACTTACAAAATGGTAACTCCAGTAAAGTAAAAATTCCTCAAAAGTGTACTTAACTTAAAGTAATACTAGGTAACTTTTTCAACAAAACTAAAGTTAAATTGTATATCTTTTGTGAGTGGCAAAAGTTTCACAACACCCACTCCATGAATTTCACCCCCGGAAGCCTTTTATTTATATATTTTCTATTGAACGGTGTCGGGGGGGACTTTCCCGGGAAAATGACGTCATCTGGCCGGAAAACGGAGGCGGAAATGCACTGGTTTCCTGTTTGGCCAGGAACTACCGCAACGGTTTCCTGTTTGGCCAGGAACTACCGCGCTAATAACAAAAAGGAACCTCACGCTGATTTTAAGAGAATGTAGGATTGGAAGATCGAAAAAGAACAGAAAAAGAAAGCACAGCTCATGGTAACTAATGCTCCACTGGCTAAGAGAAACGATCCGTAGATAGTATAAAACAATTAAAAGAACGCTTTTTGAAACGCTTCCGGCTTCCGGTGAAAACAAATGGAATTCTGGGTAATCGAGGACTACGGAAATTGTATGCAGTGACAGTAGTGACCAGCAGAGGTTGCTTAAAATCGTTATTTGTGAATCTGCATTGTACAACTTTAAGTACAGTACTTGAGTAAATGTACTTAGTTACTTTGCACCACTGATCATGGCATGCACTCAGGTCAAGAAACAGCAGCATACGTACCCAACAACGCCGTCTGGCTTGCAGCCGCCGGCACGACATCGCTGATCCTCCGCGATAAACGGTTCTTCTTGTACGGAGCAGCAGCAACAGCAGCAGCATTGGTTCTTCTCGACAGTTCTCCCGCGGTGTCCTCGTTTCCTTTGGCCTCGGTTGACAACGGTTTCCCGCTAACGTCGCCGTAATAGAGATGTTGTTTCCACCGGTGTCTGGCGTGCGGCGCCGAGTGGCTCCCAGACAGAGCAGGGAACCCGGTGGCCTTGTTGTTGGTGGATGATGATATCCTTAAGGCTGTGAAGGAGCATCGCTGGACCTGGATGGTAGAGTACCGCAAGGCCACGCCCCCCGCCACCTTGGAGTGAAGAACACTCCTGGTACATCTGTGGCACAGACGCATGCAGGAGCTGGAAGCCATGGCCGTTTACACTACAAAAAAAAAGAACACAGGCAAGAAGTTAAACATCATATATAACTCTGAGAGTTATGGACCTGTAAGGGTCCATTTGGTTCCATTTGTACACTCTCAGAGTTACAGACCTGCAGGGTCCATTTGCAACCCTCTTAACCCATTAAGACCTGAGACAGATTTGACAAATGTCTTCTAAATCCTAACAGTTTTCTGAAAATACTGTTTCTATATCGGTGGGTGCTCAAACTTTTTCATGTCAAGGACCCCCAAAATGCTGTGTATTTGGATGCCGACCCCCATCTCCAAATGTTTTGTTCCAGGGACCCCCAGAAGCAAAGAATAGAGTTAAAAATGTTCGCTTTAAACAATATCTATTCAAAGATTTTGCAAAAAAATCGATTTATCAAAAATAGCAGATCTACAAGCTCACAACGTGTGAATGTTCCCCCCAAAATAGGGATGCTGTAGGGTAAATGTCAAGTTATTTTCAATCTGTCATAATGGAAACGATTTACATATTTACGTACCATAATATGACAAACGTAAGGTTCTATAAAGTAACAATGTAATTCAGGGGTGCCTTGGATGCAAAAGTTATTTATTTAGACCTGAGACAAAAAGGTTTGAGAACCACTGCACTATGGTACATCAGGAGTCCACTAGGACAGTGGTTCTCTAATCGTTTTATTTTCAAGCATCCTGAGTTCACTCTGAAACCTGTAAAGGTCATTAAAGGCTATAGCTCTTTATGTGGTTCTGGTAACATTATTGTCCACTCATTTGTATGTCCATGGTGGCAAACAATAGAATTTTGACAACAATGTCCACCTCAAGCCAGCATGGCGATGACCCCTGACCCCTGGTCTAAACCAAAAAAGTATCTGTACATTGAAACTATAGGATACCAGGTAAACAATGAACCTAGCATCTATCTAAATAATAACATGCATGCTGTCTGAATTATAGTTTTAAATATTGTGGTCAATAAACAAAACAAGCCTATTAGTAACAAAAACAAGAGAAACAAATGACCAAGTTATGTCTGTATGGTCGTTAATATCTAGGGTAAGTGCTATATAAGGGCTTAAAAGGTACATAATATTATGTATTTATTGTTAATCAGTTACACTGCATGTACAGCACATATATGTGTATAAGTTTCATATATATATTGTATTATATACATATATAATGTGTATATATTACACATACATACATTATACATACATACATATATTATACATATATAGTATATATACTATATATGTAATATAGTATTCGTATATAAGTATATATATGTGTATAAGTTTCAGGGAGAGATTGGCCTATGCATTCTAATCTGTCATAAACAGTTACTGTTTTACAGGATATTAAGGGTATTCATTCATGATCTCCAACCACACAACACCCAATACAAAGTTATTTATGTTAAGATCACCAGTGATGTAAAGTAACTAAGTACTGGAGTATTTCCAGTTTTCAGTACTTTACTACTCCACTACATCTCTCAGAGGCAAATATTATACTTTTACTCTACTACAATTATATGAATTTTTTGAACACAGGCCTTTTACTTAGAGTACAGAGTATTATATTGTGGTATTGCTACTTTTAAAATATCTGCCACCACTGAAGTTCACACTATAATATAAAGACATACATATAGAGACAGGCATAAGGTTTAGCTCAGTGACTAGAAGTAAAGGAACAGTTATGTTTTCATAATGAATAAACCATGTAAGATTTAAATGATTTTTAAATGAAAAACGTGTTTGTTGACAAAATAAGACAATATTGTCCCCAACCTGAACGTTCCTCCTGCAGTGGAGCTGAATGTCAACTGTCTTCACAATGTGGACCCGAAATCCCATAGCCCGGGGGGACAGTCGTACTGTGATTGGCTCAATTGGTTGTCATAGGAGACAGCCTGCTTTTTATTTTTTAATACAATACATATTCAATGAGGGAGATTTTTTTTAAATAAAAAGAATAACAAAATATGTACAAAGTTAAACGTATTCTAATGAAGCTCCGGGTTAAATACCTCAAAGTTGAGCTAATAAAGTAAGTGTTGGTAGACAACCATCTATAGCCTATCAACGCGGCCGTCCTTCCGGACTATGGGATTAAACTGATGATCACAACGGAAGTGTCACTATGGGCTGTACCAAACACGGTCATTGTGTAGGGGTGGTATTAGTATTATTATTATTAGGCCCATAATTATGTTTGCGACCGCATACAATTGAAATATTAAGCTTAATTTGTTCAACTACATACACTGTTACACACGTATAGAATGGAATCATTGTATGTGAGTACTGAGTTTTTCTGCTTCGAATTTAGACAAAATATTCCAATACACATTCCCAAATTCCTAAACATGGTACAGACCTAGCCACGGTTCACATGACGCTTGTCTGTCAGAAGCGTCATGGCGCTACTTGCTCCTGTTTTTTGAAAGTTTTACATTTACAACCCATACATCTACATAGACGTTTAGATTTCAAATATAAAGTGCTGACCCCCCGGACACGGATGTTACAAGTTAAAGCGCTTGGAGTTTAAGTACCTGTATCTTCCGTATTGTTCAATAAAAAGCATTTTAATCCGATCGGTGGCCGATTTTTATAACGTATCAGAGTGCAATACAGCTCCCAATCGATAGGGGCGCGTAGTTGAAAGCATATTATGGAGAAAATCCTGCTAACTGCCATATCCCTGTCACTTGTTGAACCACAGCCTCCTCTAGTGGCCAACGTGTGACAAACTAACAGTTTGGGGAAATTCAAGCCAAAGCCAACAGCTTACACACAGGTAGACACTCCAGACTCCACCAGTGGTTCTCACACTGTTTCAGGTCAAGGACCCCCAAATTGACACTTATTAGCCTGCGGACCCCCATTTGAAAAGATATGCCAAGAACCCACATAAGAGAAGGTTTTTACAGCTCTAGCAGTGATTTTCAACCATTTTAATTTCAAGGACCCCCAGTTTGACATGCATTAGGCTACGGACCCCCATTTGATGGCATTTCTATCTCTGGGACCCCAATTTGCATTGTAAAATCAATGTTAATTTAACATTTAAGTGTACAAATGGAACTAACGGGTCCATTTGGTTCCATTTGTACACTCTCAGAGTTACAGACCCATAAGGGTCAATTTGCTTTGTTTCTAACTATCTATCATTTAGCTGGGTGGGGACCCCCTGGAACTCCCTCAAGGACCCCTGGGGGTCCCCGGACCCCACTTTGAGAACCAATGCAGTACAACGCTGACCGAACACAATGCTGTTCCCTTTGTTTTAAGGAAGTGTCCATTTTATACCATCTTGAGTCTCATTTGCATTTCTGTTTTTTGTTTCATATTTTTTGTGAATATGTATAGATTTTCTAGATGTCTATCAATTATTATACATTTTATTTTTTAAATTTAGCTGACTCTCCAAATGAAGCACATTGGTCATATATCTGGTGAGATCTCTAGACTATCTGAAAGTTCTTAAAGCTCAGTTTTTAGTTTAGTTTACTTTATTTGAAATGCAAAAAAACACAAGGTTACAGCAGTTTGAGGATCTTATATCCATTGTGGTTCCTCTCACAAGCAACAATTAATAAGTTAAAAACACTTTACAATACAAAATGACATAAACATACATAAAAATCAAACAAACGATGAACTATCTATCCCTAGACAAGCGACCCTTTACAGTGGAACCTTTTCTAACAGCCCAGCTTTAGTCTGCTGCTTAAAAGACCTCAGATTGGTTAGTCTGACATTGGTATCCAGGCTGTTCCACACAGTATAAAAGGTTAATAAATAAAGATGGAAAGTTATCATAAGCTGAATACGCACTTTGACGTTTCCAAGACGCAAGGTTATTGCCAAAATACCAAACATGCTTTTGTCATGCACTAGGGTTTTACATGGCAAAAGGAGGGAGTCCACACGAGATGCAAGCACTTATATTTATTTGACTATAACTAAAGAAATAAAGCAATAAATGGAATAAGGTGTGAATAAGTCAGTAGTCAGTCATGTATGCTATGCAGTGTGTGAATGAATCAGTGGAGTGTGCTGTGTGAGTGTTAGCCTATATAAAAAGGTGCAAAACTATACAAAAGGGCTAAACCCACTCAGGGCAGGTGGCACCCAAGACAGACTCTGGAGAGGATATGGAGAGACTGAAACACAGCAAGGAGAGGACGTTATGTACTCCCCCAAACCCATAACCCCAGGTGTACCAAGTCGGCCTGGCGGCCTGCTCCACTCTGGTAATCACCAAGGCTGCCGACTAGCCAACAGTGAGGCAGAGGAGCAGGGCCGTTACAACTTTAACTGGATTCTCATCTTGAATTCAGGTGAAATGTGGTCAATGTTGTTTTGTAAAGAAGGCTGAATATTCCTCCAGCATCAGGTGTCAGTTCATCCGACACGCCACAAGATGGTGCTGTTTCAGTGGAATAAAGGTCCACATGCAGCTCTACAGGTGGAATGCACAGCCACAATGCATTGTTGAAAAGAAGGAAGGGGACAAAAACACATGTTTTGTTAAGAGGGGTTCTTCTAACCAAGCAATAAGATGAATGCAATCAGTCTGCATATTATGTTATTCATCCTCTGTCTGTGTGTGTGTGTGTGTGTGTGTGTGTGTTTGTGTGTGTGTGTGTGTGTGTGTGTGTGTGTGTGTGTGTGTGTGTGTGTGTGTGTGTGTGTGTGTGTGTGTGTGTGTGTGTGTGTGTGTGTGTGTGTGTGTGTGTGTGTGTGTGTGTGTGTGTGTGTGTGTGTGTGTGTGTGTGTGTGTGAAATCCAATGTTCTAACTTCAAACTGCTGCAAGTTACCTCATTTCAGAGACGAGCAGTGGATGAAGTGCAGGATTCAGCATCCGTTTACATGACCCCTCACCCCTGACCTTTTGGCTTTCTATGCAGGAACAGGTGTGAATGCCAGCAAACAGACAGGATTTTAATTCCAATACCTTTTCTATTCATAACTGCAACCTATATGAGCTTAAATTATTTTTTTTACATTTATTTTAATGCTGTTTTATGCTTTTGCTTTCCTTTATTGCTTTATTGTGTATTCGTGCCGCGCTGCGAGCTTGTCGATCTGCTATTTTTGAAAAATCTTGAAAGCGTTTCAGATGGGGGTCCGAGGCCAAATATTTATCACTTTGGGGGTCCTTGGCACAAAACGGTTTGAGAACTACTGATTTAAGAAACATCTATAGCACATATAAGTATGCCTTTTGCGAGTGTGTGGCGGACGTAAATACAGAAGATAACATGTGGATAATAGGGTCTTATAATCCAATAGTTTCGGCTATTGTAAAGGTAAGAGGATTCTGACTAGTCAGCATGCTGCACGCCAACCAAGACAAGAGAGGAACGCAACCTGATCCCCCCCCCCGTCTCATTGTCCTAGCCTGGGACACTCGACACTGGCCCCTAAACTCGACACTGGGCCCTTTAATGAAGCCTCTACAGGGCGTGTGTCTGCATGAATAAACCAGTGAGTGAACCCAGATGGAGAGATGTTCCCTCCTCCCCTCTATGCTCTTATCCATCTATCAACAGTGATGGGGAACAAGTACAAACAATGTTTTACTTAAGTAAAAGTATCAATTCTGCAATGTAGAAATACTCTGTTACAAGTTTTTTTTTTTTAAGTCTGAAAATTCAAAATTTACTTGAGCAAAAGTACAAAAGTATTGGCATCAAAATGTACTTCACCAAAAGTAAAAGTACCTATAATGCAGAATGTCCCATTTCACAAGTTTCAAATGTATCAGAGTCTTTTGAAAACAGCCAAAGTTTAAATAGGGCTGAAGTGGTTAATGTATGTTTTGTAATTATAATCAAAAATCAACAAAGTAACTTGTAACTAAAGTTTTCCAAATAATTGTAGTGGAGTAAAAGTACAATATTTGCCTCTGAGATGTAGTGGAGTAGAAGTAAAAAAATAAATTGTAGTTAAGTACAGTACTTGAGTAAATGTACTTAGTTACTTTCCCCCACTGTCTATCAAATTGCCTCCGGCCACCGTTGTGCCAGCAGATAATAACCCTGTGATTTATACTTCGTAGTACCACGGTGATGTATGTTGTACATGGAGATCTATTTATATAGGCTATAATGTATGTAGGGTTAGGTTGGGATGCTCACACCGCAAGGGACAGGAACAGTGGATTAGTCCAAATGGAACCGCCTCTGAATCATTTACACTGCCTAGTGCCGTGTCACATTACCTGGGATAAAGTTAGTTTAAAAAAGAAAGGAAAAAAAACCTTTGCTAAAGAGCCAGTGATGGAAGAAGTACTCATATTTTGTAGGCTAAGTTAAGTAAAAGTATCAGTACCCTAATGTAGAAATAGCCTGTTACAAGTACAAGTCCGGTATTCAAAATGTACTTGAGTAAAAGGACAAAAGTACCAAAAGTAAAAGTACTCATCATTATGCAGAATGTCCCATTTCACAAGGTTTGAGATGTATAAAATGTGTAAAAACCCTTTGAAAATAGCAGATCTACAAGCTCACAACGCGTCGCCTTGCGACGCGCTGTGATCTTGTAGATCGGCTATTTTTTTAAATAGCCAAAGTATACATATGGCTGAAGCAGTCAATGTGTGTTTTGTAATAATAATCAAAATCTACAAAGTAACTAAAGCTTTCAAATAATTATAGTGGAGTAAAAAGTACAATATTTGCCTCTGCGATGTAGTGGAGTAGAAGTAACTTTACTCCAGTAAAGTAAAAAATACTTCAAAATTGTACTCAAGTACAGTACTTGAGTAAATGTACTTAGTTACTATATCCACCACTGGCTAAGAGCCCACTCTAGAGAACGGGCCTTCATGTCATCATCAGCTGTTTAAATGATTCATGTTAACAGACTGACAGCTGTCAGGATGCTCACCAACGGGATTGATGGATTGATCTTTGATTGTTTATTTATTGATCTTCTTCTTCTTCTTCGCCCTGTGCGTACTGTCGTGCATAATTGCACACATGTGTTCATATAATATTCACATTGTGTAAGTATGATAACCAGACACTGTGTGTGTGTGTGTGTGTGTGTGTGTGTGTGTGTGTGTGTGTGTGTGTGTGTGTGTGTGTGTGTGTGTGTGTGTGTGTGTGTGTGTGTGTGTGTGTGTGTGTGGTGTGGTGTGGTGTGGTGTGGTGTGGTGTGTGTGTGTGTGTGTGTGTGTGTGTGTGTGTGTGTGTGTGTGTGTGTGTGTGTGTGTGTGATGCAACGCATTGTGAGCTTGCTGATCTGCTATTTTCAAAGGATTTTTATACATTTGAAAAGTTGTGAAATGGGACATTCTGCATAATGAGTACTTTCTACTTTTGGTACTTTTAAGTACATTTTGTACTTTTACTCAAGTAAATTTTGAATTCTGGACTTTTTCTTGTAACAGAGTATTTCTACATTGCATTGACACCTTTACTTAAGTAAAAAAATGTGAGTACATTTTCCACCCCTGGTTGTTTCAGAGATGAGCAGCCAGTGGGTGATGAGCAGGTTGCTGAGGCCATTTAGCGTCCGTTTACATGACCCCTGACCTTTTAGCTTTCTATGCAGAAACAGGTGTGAATGCCGGCAAAACAAAGCTGTCACATTTTTCAGGATTTTAATTCCAACACCTTTTATATTCATAAAACTGCAACGCTTGAGCTCAGATTTAAAGCGTAGCCTATATGTGGTTCTATGGCTGACATGTCTCCACTGAACCAAGCTCTGCTGGCAAACTGGGAGCCTTGAATGACACATGACATAATGGTGGACAAACTCAATTTTTATTTTTACTTATAAGTAAAAGTATTAATACTGCAATGTAGAAATAGTCTGTTACAGTCTGGTAATCAAAATGTACTTTTACAAAATGGTTTTCAGCCAGTGGTCCGGGGACCACCAGTGGTCCTTGAGGGGGTTCCAGGGGGTCCCCAGCCAAATTAATAGTTAGCAACCAAATTGACCCTTATATGTCTGTAACTCTGAGAGTGTACAAATGGAACCAAATGGACCCTAACGGGTCCATTTGGTTCCATTTGTACACTCTCAGAGTTAAATGAACACTGATGATGGTGATACAGTGTAGATTGGGACCCCCAAGAAATCTAAATGGTTGAGTCCCTGGCATATCTTTTCAAATGGGGGTCCCTGGGCTAATATTTGTCAATTTGGGGGTCCTTGATGCGAAAAAGGTTGAAAACCACTGTCACAAGGTATAATATGATATATAGGGCTGAAGTGGTTAATGTGTGTTTTGTAATAATAATTCAAATCTACAAAGTTACTATAACTCAAGTTTTCAAATAATTGTAGTGGAGTAAAAAGTACAATATTTGACTCCAGATGTAGTGGAGTAGAAGTAAAAGTATAGACTTGGAAATACTCCAGTAAATTGTAAATGTACATAGTTACTTTATGGCCTTATGTCACCTGAAGAGGCAGACCATGGACCTGCTGACACAGACGCCAAGATATAGGAGGAGGATTTATTTATTTTTCACCTGTTCTATTTCCATTGCTATGCACTTAATGCAGGAAGACTGTAAAGTCCTGTTATGTGTCAATAATAGCCACTTAATTGAGGATCAGTGTGAATAGACCTGTAGTTTCCATATGGATGCAGAGCTGCTTCTTTTCATCCACTACTAGAGCTGCGCTGCCCAGCTGTTCATCCAGCTGTTGGCCCATGATGCAGCGCGCCGGGGGGGGGGGGGGGGGGCGGGCCGGGCCACTGGGGGCGGGGCTAGCTCTGGTCCATAGCGTTAGAAGGAGTTCTCCTTTAATAACTCTGTGTTACTTTATCGCCGTTTCCCGCAGCAGCCTCTCGTCTTTAGTAAAAATAACAAGTAAACTTTCGTTACTCAACAAAACTAAGACGGTTTTAAGATGTTGAAAGCCTGTGTTATTTAGTGGGAACACTCTGAGCCCCCCACCTCACGTCTAAAATACACCTTTTGACCAAAATGTAAAATAATCCACCGGATGGAAAAATGTTTTAGTTGCTCCACTGCGCCCCCTACAGATCTTGTCTACAGAAAGATTCCATTGACTTGATCTGTAGGGGGCGCAGTGGAGCAACTAAAACATTTCTCCAACCGGTGGAATACTTTCTTTTCTGGTCAAAAATTTGTATTTTAGACGTGAGGTGGAGGGCTCAGAGTGTTCCCACCAAGGAAAACAGGCTCTCAACATCTTAAAACCGTCTTAGCTTTGGTGAATAAACAAAAGCGTATTTTTTTATTTTACTAAAGACGAGAGGCTGTGGGAAAAGGCTCTAAAGTAACACAGCGTTATTATTAAAGGAGAAAAAACTCCTTCTAACGCTATGAACCAGGATCTGGGGGCGGGGCGGGCATCGAACCGAGCGCACCGCCCCTCCCTCCGCCCGGAGAGAGAACTGGGTGGAGTTTAACGGTTTTAGGAATGATGTCCCTCCACTGAGAGCATGTAGTTATTTAGACACAGACAGTTTACCAAGAACAGCCTGGAAAAAACACCTGATGAGCCTCCGTTATAGTGGGACTGGACAGGATCTATACATCTAGTTATAGTGGGACTGGAGAGGATCTATACATCTAGTTATAGTGGGACTGGAGAGGATCTAGAATAGATCTACATTATAACATTATAGTGGGACTGGATGAGGATCTATAATTAATATCTACCTCTGCATCTGTGTGTGTCACTGTAGTCTCTCTCTCATCTTCTCCTCTCTCTCTCTCTCTCTTCTGAAGCAGTAACTTATTGATAAGGAGACATTGCACTATTTATTTTTTTATTTTATTATTGTTCCTAATTTATTGTTCACAAAAAAAGTTGACTTTTTAGAAAATATATTTTTTTATTATTCACTTTAAAATATATATATAAATATATATATATATTTTGCACTAAAACAAGAGGAAGATGCACACCACGCAAAAGGACACGACCTACACTAAGATCTTTGTCGGGGGTCTGCCATACCACACCACTGACTCCAGCCTCAGGAAATACTTCGAGGTATTCGGTGAGATCGAAGAGGCGGTGGTTATCACCGACCGACAGACCGGCAAGTCCAGGGGTTATGGATTTGTAAGTATATTATGATTAGCCTACTATGATTATTATTCTGTGATTAGGGATGTGGAATGTGGAATATGTGCTTGAGTAAAAGTACAAAAGTATTGGCATCAAAATGTACTTAAAGTACCAAAAGTAAAAGTACTCATTATGCAGAATGTCCCATTTCAAGTTTTCAAATGTGTAAAAAATATTTTGGAAAAATAGCCCGATCTACAAGCTCACAATGTGCTGAGCTTGTAGATCGGCTATTTTCAAATGGCTGAAATGTATAGGCTGAAGTGGTGAATGTATGTTTTGTAATAATAATCAAAATCTACTAAGTAACTAGCTAAAGTTTTCAAATGTAGTGGAGCAAAAGTACAATATTTGCCTCTGAGATGTAGTACATGTACTTACTGTTACTTTCCACCACTGATGATTATTCTGATTATTCTGTGAATATAGAATATGGATGTGGTTATGGATTTCTAAGTATTATCATTATTGACTTCTGATATAAACTCACATGTGTGTCTGCAGTCAAGTGCCTGCCATGCAGTGGTGGAAAAAGTACTATTTTTTTTTTACTTGAGTAAAAGTAGGCTACTCAATATGGCAATGTAGAAATATACTGCTGTTACAAGTAAAAGTCTGGAATTCAAAAATGTACTTGAGTAAAAGTACAAAAGTATTCGCATTGAAATATACTGAAAGTAGTAGTACTGAAAGTAAAGGTACTCATTATGCAGAATGTCCCATTTCACAAGTTCCAAATGTATAGAAATGCTTTGAAAATAGCATATCTACAAGCTCACATCACGTCGCTTTGAGCTTGTAGATCTGCTATTTTCAATAGTATACATAGTGGTTACTGTATGTTTTGTAATAATAATCAAAATCTACAAAGTAACTAGTAACTAAGTTTACAAATAATATGTGGTGGAGTAAAAGTACAATATTAACCTTAAGTGTACTTAAGTAGCCTACAGTACTTGAGTAAATGTATTTAGATACTTTACACCACTGCTGCCATCACATGTCATTGCTTATGTGTGTGTTGATTGGTTGGTTGCATGCAGTTTGTTTCACAATATCATTGTAATTTAATTGGCCATAATTAGTGTTTTGATAGATGTAGACCTGGCTCTAATCTAAGCTCACAGTTCATTGAACCCTGGGCTGGGACTTTATATCATAGATGTATTTTATCCAGTCTGACTTTTGCTTTTGTAGATACGAAAGTAAAAGCCAGACTCAATAAAAAACATCTATGATAGATAGTCTTGATCCAAGGGCCAAGGCTATACCTGGCTGGGACAAGTGTACAAATGTAACCAAATGCAGTGGTGTAAAGTAACTAAGTACATTTACTCAAGTATTGTACTTAATTAATGTTGAGGTATTTTTTACTTTACTGGAGTATTTCCAATTTTCAGTACTTTTACTCCACTACAATTATTTGAAAACTTTAGTTACTGGTTACTTTGCAGATATAAATTATTATATTATAAAACATACACTTCAGCCTTATTTTATACATAGACTATTTGAACATTGCTGATCTGCAAGCTCACAACGTGTTGTGAACTTAATCGTAGATGTGCTACTTTCAAACATTTTAGTGCTTTTACTTTTGCTACTTTTACTCAAGTAAGATTTTGAACACAGGCCTTTTACTTGTAACAGAATGTTTGTATATTGTGGTATTGCTCCTTTTACTTAAAGAGGTGTTGCCATGGTTTTGCACTTTTTTCTGTCTTTCATGTGTCTATGAGGTTGATAGAACTTCATTAAGCCCCCTGGTGGTGTTTTTATGGTGTTTTATGTCTTCTCTGACTATTTTGAGTTTCTTCCTGGAGGCTGAAACCTTGAGGGTCAAACGTGCCAATAGAAAAACAGCGCTTTAATGACGCAGTAGAAATATACCCTCCCCCTCATTATCATAACACAACAGGTGTGGGCATGAGGAGGAGGAGGGACTAGGACAGGAGGCGGAGGGACTGGTTCAGGTGGGAGGTGCTAAGGTGAGAACCAGGGATACTTAATGAACTGGAGGCGTGTCCACATAAAAACATAATTTTAACACTTTCTGTACACTTTTTTGAAAAAAATCTTCCTCCTAGTATAACCATAATACCTGATGGTTATGTTTTAGGGGGGGGGGGGGGGGGAATCACTGAAAATCATGGCACCCCGTCTTTAAGTAAAATATGTGAATACTTCTTCCACCACTGCCACAATGCATTATCATCATCACCATGCACAATGCAAAAAAGCCCACCATGTGTCTGTCACTCACACAGCTGTCATAATGATGTTCTCTGCAGAACTAGGGCTGTATAAGCTTGCTGTAGAAAGTATCGTTCTGCAGTTGACTTTATACCCTTGTTTATATTTATACATCTGAAAAAGAGCCTTATTGCGCTCAACTCTTGTCAGATGAACTATGCTATTCATAAGGTCCATTCACAGAAAGTAGACTACCGGTACATCATTTGTTACTGTTCAGTTTAGCCGTTATCAGTGGTAAAAAGTACATTTACTTGAGAATTGTACTTAATTACACTTTTGAGGAATTTTTACTTTACCACTTCAGCCCTATACATTTCGGCCATTTGAAAATAGCAGATCTACAAGCTCACAATGCGTCGCGATTGCGAAGCATTGTGAGCTTGTAGATCTGCTATTTTCTAAAGATTTGTATACATTTTATTAATTTGAAAACTGGGATGGGATTTTAAAAATGTCGTTTTTCTTACTATCTTTCTTTCTCTCTGTCATGATGTCCATCGCATAATGAGATGTGATGCTATAGCAGACTCTTGGATATAAACTATACGTCTTAAAGGTTTATATTAACAGCCACAGATGATAGATCGTCCTCACCTTTTTTGTCTAAGAGTCCGGATTCTAATTTTAACTGCAGGCTAATACTTTACAAACTTTAATATTTAAAACTATACAATACCACCGTTAATATTTAAAACTCCCCTACTATGATTGTTCTTCACACCATCAGCAGGATCTTGTCACCTGAAATGATGAGATTTACATGATTCTTGCTTCATGTGCATCACCCTTAAAAGTTAAAGGGATACTTCACTTTCACATAAAATAAACATTAAAAAAATATATTAAAAAAAAATGAAAGAAGTTATGGCAAAATAAAGGCCCCCTCACACATTAGTAAGACACTCTAATGCGTGAGGGGGCCGTGATTTTTCCATTACTTTTTTCATTTATTTTTAATATATTTTTTAAATGTTTATTTTATGTGAAAGTGAAGTATCCCTTTAAATATCCACACAATATTTATATTCCTTTTACCCAATGTTTCCTTAAAAACACTTTAAGCCCTATACTCTGTTGTAAGTAAGTAAGTATATTCTATTTATAAAGCACCTTTCGAAACAGTTTTACAAAGTGCTGTACAATGGTACACAATATACACAAAATTAACAAGATACAAACAGTACAAAATAGTGAAAAATACAATACGACAAGGATAAAAAAACAAAACATTGACCTATGTGAGTCAGGTAAAACTTCATAGGACAAAGTGCTTACGAAACAAATGCGTTTTAAGCATGCTCTTAAAGCCTTCAACAGACTCAGCATTTGTTAATGCCAAGAGAAGGTTGTATACAATGAATAGTGGAAATAGACACAATCTATGTAGATCTGCTGTTTTCACCGTACCGTTGAACATACTGTATGGACCTGCTGTGCAGGCAGAGCAGAGAGGTAGCAACGCAGTGTGAGGAATGGATAAGATAACTGAACTGGCCGATACATTCATTCAGAGGTCTATAATGGGAACAGTAGTGGAGCAAAACTTGACTGCCTGATGGCCATGGAGGCAGTCTAAGGATTCACAGCCACAGCAGCAGCCATGGGACCCTGCCTCTGCTTATCAGCTCCAAACATCTGATCTGTACAACATATGGTCAGTGGTGGAAAGTAACTAAGTACATTTACTTAAGTACTGTACTTAAGTACAATTTTGAGGTATTTGTACTTTACTTGAGTATTTCCAATTTCCAATACTTTTACTTCTACTCCACTACATCTCAGAGGCAAATATTGTACTTTTACTCCACTACATTTATTTGAAAACTTTAGTTACTAGTTACTTTGCACATATACTTTATTACATTATAAAACACACATTAACCACTTTAGCCCTGTTTTATACATAGGCTATTTGAAAATAGCAGATCTACAAGCTCACAACGCGTCGCATCGCGACGCGTTGTGAGCTTGTAGATCGGCTATTTTCAAATATTTAGTACTTTTACTTTTGGTACTTTAAGTACATTTTGATGCCAATACTTTTGTACTTTTACTCAAGTACATTTTTAATTCTGGACTTTTACTTGTAACAGAGTATTTTTATATTGCAATATTGGTACTTTTACTTGAGTAAAGAATTGTAGTACTTTTTCCACCACTGCATATGGTTGGGTCTAAAAGGCATTTAATATCT
>NC_137613.1:5605636-5638136 GCF_963280865.1 Gymnoscopelus braueri
AGCCGTGAGAATCTTCTCTTATGGGGGGGGGGGTTCTTGGCATATCTTTTCAAACGGGGGTCCGTGGGCTAATAAGTGTCAATCTGGGGGTCCTTGACATGAAAATGTTTCAGAACCACTGCAACAAAGTATAAATTATGCTTCACACACCTCCATAACTAAATGCATCCACCCCACCCCTCTCTGTTCTCTGTCTGTGGGTTGAGTGACTGTGCTGTGTTATTTGTCGTTGAAGTGCCTCCCTCTACCCCCCCACCCGGTCCATGTGGACAGTACTTTTATATTTTATTTTAACAATCTTTTTTGATGTATTTGTCTGCACAGCCTGCTGTTGTTTATTTATTTATGTTGTTGTTCTTTTTTTTCCCCTTCCTGTCTTTCATGCGGGCTCCATACCACTACTGTTTTGGTTGAGATGCGAGTGGATTTACATAACGGAGTGCTGACTGTAGGGTTGCCACGATAGATCCTTGTATTTCACTGAATCTTATTCGAACACATCCCGGCCCCCTCCCTCCCTCCTCTGGCCCTCTCCCAATCCCCAAAAAACCAAAGGACTCGTCTAGGTTGGTTGGTACCCCCCCCCCCCACAGCTCTTTGAGCCCTTCATGACGCACGTATGCCATCATTCAATTCATCACTCAAAGAAAAAGTTAAAGCAAAATAATGACTTATTTCATTTGAATTTGAAGTCAGATTTAATTTGATCAGGGATCCTTTTTTTTTTGCTTTGATCTTAAAAAAGGGGGTTGTGGTGAATCTTTTCCTTTTTTTTTTACACGGGGCAAGACATCAAAGTTTCAGACGTAACACTGGACCTTCAGTCAGTCAGTCAAGTTGTTGTGCCTTCTGGCGTTCCTCCGTCCGTACCGTTTGGCATCCCTCCCTGAGGCCAGCCAGTGTGTTGGAGCTTCAAAAGCTTCCCAGCGTGGCTGCTGCTTAACTAACGCTCCTCTCTCTCTCTCTCTCTCCGGCGGAGTTTCCAGGCCTTATAGAGGCCTGCGGGGGGGGGCAGGGATACCACTAAGTGACGGAGAGAGCAGAATGTGCTCGTTGTTCTTGATTACTTATTTAATATAAATATCCCTGTAGGAGTTGATGATGGCGGGCTCAGCCCTGCAGGCGCTTTTTGTCCCGACAAACAAACAGAGAGGGAAACAGGCCAGCAGTGTCCCTTTTTGAAAACTGTCCAGCTGTCAAAGTGGCAGTGACACTTTCACAATGCGTCACGTCACCCCCCCCCGTCCCACCCGCTCATCTCCTCTATCCATGATCCAACTCCAACACCCTCCCCTACCCCGTCCACTGACGGCAACCCACCCTCCCCTACCCCCTCCCCACTGACGGACAAAGCACACGTGTGCTTTAAGTACCAAAAGTGAAAGTACTAAAATGTTTGAAAATAGCTCACCTAGCTCACAACGCGTCGCATTGTGAGCTTGTAGATCGGCTATTTTCAAATAGCCCGGTTTTAAAATAGGGCTAAAGTGGTTAATGTACGTTTTATAAAGTAATAATTTATTTCTGCAAAGTAACTAGTTACTAAAGTACAATATTTGCCTCAATAACATAATAAAATACTCAAGTAAAGTACAAATACCTCAACATTTTACTTAAGTAGTAGTACTTTCCGCCACTGCTCTTACGTGTAAGCCACACGAGATGTTTTTTCACACAGAGAACACCCTCCTCCCCAAATGGCTTCGGGTTCACAGTTGGCTAATAGCCAGCTGTGTTCGTTGGGATGTCCCGAGCCCCATGCCAAGCAGAAACCTTTACGCCCCTTCCCTCATTTCTTTTCACGCCTCCTCCAGGAAAGCGAACGACCGCGATTGTCGACATGACGCGCACGTCTTCACACGTTCTCACCCAGACGTATAGAGAAAACTAACGAAAACGGACAAAGCAGCCTCTAGGGGGCGATCTATCTCACTTTCCTCCACTGTTCTTTGGTCACAGAGAAATCTCTATTTTGGCAACCCTATGACCTTCTAATCCCGACTACTAGCATCTAGCTTCTCCTGGGTGTTCTTGGATTGGACTGGGTGGCAGCGGGATGGGAGGGGGGGGGGGGGGGAGGGCCATAGACATATAAAGGTAGACGCCTCATCCGGCTCTGCATGAGGCGTCTGTATCTTGGGCGCCATTTTGGAGAAGGCAAGCTTATCCTGACTACTGGCCAATCACAGCACAGTCTCCCGGAAAAGACGGAAAAGATTGGCCAGGATAAAGCTTGCCTTTTCCAAAATGGCGGCCTCGCTCCAATGAACTGCAGAGGCCAATGAGGTATCTAGGTTTCTATATCTATGGGGAGGAGGGCGCTTCTTGGCCGCAGTGTGGTTGAGTTGGGTTTGGGAATGGCGGGGTTGGGGGCAGTGGTGGAAAGTAACTAAGTACATTTACTTAAGTACTGTACTTAAGTACAATTTTGAGGTATTTGTACTTTACTTGAGTATTTACAATTTCCAATACTTTTACTTCTACTCCGCTACATCTCAGAGGCAAATATTGTACTTTTACTCCACTACATTTATTTGAAAACTTTAGTTACTAGTTACTTTGCAGATACAAATTATTATATTATAAAACATACATTGACCACGTCAGCCCTATTTTATACATAGGCTATTTGAAAATAGCCGATCTACAAGCTCACAACGCGTCGCATCGCGACGCGTTGTGAGCTTGTAGATCTGCTATTTTCAAATATTTTAGTGCTTTTACTTTTGGTACGTTAAATACATTTTGATGCCAATACTTTTGTACTTTTACTCAAGTACATTTTTAATTCTGGACTTTTACTTGTAACGGAGTATTTCTATATTGCAGTATTGGTACTTTTACTTGAGTAAAGAATTTGAGTACTTTTTCCACCACTGCTTTTGTGCTTAGTGTGTATCCAACTAACCCTACTGTATGTGTGTGTGTGTGTGTGTGTGTGTGTGTGTGTGTGTGCGTGTGTGTGTGCGTGTGCGTGTGCGTGTGTGTGTGCGTGTGCGCGCGTGCGTGCGTTTCCAGGATCCCGACCCACTACATGTACCCCCAGGCCTTCATGCAGCCCAGCATCATGCAGATCCCTCACGTTCAGCAGACGGCCGCCCACACCTCCGCCACGGCCAGCTCGCCGTACATCGACTACACGGGAGCCGCCTACGCCCAGTACTCCGCCGCCGCCAGCGCCGCCGCCGCCGCGTACGAGCAGTACCCGTACGCCGCCTCCCCGGCGGCCGCGGGCTACGTGGCCGCGGCCGGCTACGGCTACGCGCTGCAGCAGCAGCAGCAGCCGCTGGCGGGCAACGCGCCCGGCTCGGCCGCGGTCGCCGCAGCCTTCGCCCAGTACCAGCCCCAGCAGCTGCAGGCCGACCGCATGCAATAGCAGCTACTGCAGCTACCGGCAGACACGCGGGGGGGAGGGGGAGGGGGAGGGGGAGGAGGGTGGGTAGGGGAGCCCCACCCCCCCCGTCCCACCCCCAGGCTGATTGGCCCGGTGGATGAGAGGCGGAGGAAACGCAAGAGGAATTGGCCTTAAAAAAAGGGGAGGGGCGTGGCGGTGACTACCGAGTCACTTTTGAACAGTGGTGGAAAAAGTACTCAAATTCTTTACTTAAGTAAAAGTACCAATACTGCAATATAAAAATACTCTGTTACAAGTAATAGTCCAGAATTCAAAATTTACTTGAGTAAAAGTACAAAAGTATTGGCATCAAAA
The DNA here is from genome assembly GCF_963280865.1 of Gymnoscopelus braueri. NCBI lineage: Eukaryota > Metazoa > Chordata > Actinopteri > Myctophiformes > Myctophidae > Gymnoscopelus > Gymnoscopelus braueri. The sequence continues at coordinate 5,609,346 of NC_137613.1, forward strand.
TGTACTTAAAGTATGAAAAGTAAAAGTACTAAATATTTGAAAATAGCAGATCTACAAGCTCACAACGCGTCGCGTTGCGACGCGTTGTGAGCTTGTAGATCGGCTATTTTCAAATTGCCTTGGTATAAAATAGGGCTGAATTGGTAGATGTATGTTTCATGATGTAATAATTTATATCTGAAAAGTAACTAGTAACTAAAGTTTTCAAATAAATGTAGTGGAGTAAAAGTACAATATTTGCCTCCGAGATGTAGTGGAGTAGAAGTAAAAGTATTGGAAATTGGAAATACTCAAGTAAAGTACAAATACCTCAAAATTGTACTTAAGTACAGTACTTAAGTAAATATACTTAGTTACTTTCCACCACTGCTTTTGAAGAGGGTTATAGTGGTGATGATGGTGATGATGATGATGGTGATGATGGTGGTGATGATGATGAAGATGGTGGTGATGATGATGATAGTGAGGTGGGAACGTCATACAGTAGCTTTCCAACTTGCTGTGCTTCAACCAAAAACAAACACAAAAAAAAAAATTGCGAAGATTTCGCAAAGTCAGAAAGATTTTATTATTATTATTATTATTGTTGTTGTTATTACTATTATTATTATTATTACTATTATCATTGTAGTAAAAGTACTTATTTATAGAAGAGAAATGCAGGAACTAATCCCTGTGTTTGGTGTAGGTGTTAACAAGCCTTATTCAGTCCCATTGCTGTCTTTATAACGTTAGCGTAAAAAGGATCCGTTTTCTCTTTCGTTCCACAACAAAGGTTCTTCAAAGCCCTCATAACCTATATTTATTATTGTTACTATTACATTTCAAGGGCTCTTGTCGTTCTTATTTTGTCTTTTCAAGTGCATTCTGTGGACTTAATACTTTCTGATAATCAGGGAAATGGAACCGTTTCCAATATGTTTAGCTATCAGCTACGCGACGAACGCTATACGCGACCACAAAGCTACGTCAGAGAGGAGAGAGGAGGTCGCGGGGTCGTGGCTCGTCGCGTCAAGCGTATCTTTTATTTATTTATTTTTTGAAGAACTGCCTTTTTATCTTCCTGATGCTGAATGTCCCTTTTTTCCCCCTTTTTTACTCTGTCTCGACCTCTCGACCTATGCAAAAGCAAACGAATCAACCAAGAGACAAAAATAACTGCAGGAAAAGTGAAAATGTCATCAACTCTCTGACTCGTTTGACTGAACGGGGGGCACAGGCGAACCGAACAACACAAAGCCACTTCACAAAGGAAAGACAATGAGAAAAAAAACACCAAATCGGTCACTCGCTCCACACGCACGCACACACAAGCACACACACACACACACATCACTCCCTACACGTCAACACGGACGGACACGCACACAGAGTTGCACACATAGCAAGTCGAAACACAAAGAACCCAAACCCCACCCCGCCAGGTCGGTTTCTCTCTGGCTCTGCATTTTGGGATGGAGTCTGAGTGAAACATGGATAGAGAGAGAGAGAGAGAGAGGGAGAGAGAGAGAGAGAGGGAGGGAGGGAGGGATAAACTGAGAGAAAGAGGAAGAAAGAGAGAGAGACAACAGCTGCTGTTGGGAGAGAGAGAGAGAGAGAGAGAGAGAGAGAGAGAGGGGGGAGAGGGGGGGGGGCCTCCAGCGCCACACAGACGGATTGCTCTGGAAAGAACGCATCACTTGTGCTCATTTGTTGAGCTGTCACATTTTAATCCCTGCATGGGCCCGTTTGGGAACCGTCTCTCTATACCCCACCCCACTCTGGTCTCCCCCCCATTTGGCCGTGCCCCTCGACAGCACTTTTTAGCCTCTGTCCTGTAGCTCAGTGGTTATCAAATTTGGGGGTTGTCCGGGGACCCCCCAGTCAGGGGGTCCTTGGGGCGCCCCCAGCAACAACAAAAAAAGGAACAGTTTAAACACCTAAAGCACCTATTTTTATATTTCGGCTATTCGGATACTTGGGCTATTCCACAACGTTTAGGGGCCCCTTGGCATGAAAATGTTAGAGAACCACTGCTGTAGGCCTATAGCTTGTGAAAAGGGCTAATGTCTAATGTCAGGGCTAATGTCAGGCGCACACACACGCACACGCACACGCGCACGCGCACGCGCACGCACACGCACACGCACACACACACGCACACACACACGCACACATGCACACACACACACACACACGCACACGCACACGCACACGCACACACACAAGTGACCCCCCCCCCCCCCCCCCCTAAAGGCTGTCACCAAAGCCCCCCCCCCAGCTCTGACAACTGGCCTGCCTCACGTGTGTCCAGGGTGAAGAGGGGAGGGGGGAGGGGGGGACACACGTTAGCTCCTCCCCCCTCCTGTGTGCCTTAACGTTTGTATTGCTATTTAAGAGAAACATTTTGAAGAAAAACAAACAAAAAGAAAAACACAAAAAAAAAAAAGAGAGGAGAGAGAAATGTAATATTTAAGATAGGCTATTTATTTTGAGAGTTGACCATGTTGACGCTCTAAAGGTAGACACTTAGCGTCGGTACTGTATTAATAATAATATTATGTACTCATCTCAAGGCATATATAAGTTATTGAGTAGGTTTAGTTGTAATTTTATTATAATTATTATTATTATTAACATACTCAACCAAAAATGTTGATTTTAGGAGTTATTTAAGATACAATTCTTGTTATGTGCACTGTACAATTCTATATATTTTTTGCCTTTTTTGAATCCTTTAGGACAGGACATTAAATACTGGGCTAGCTTAAAAAATTCCTTTTGTATAAGAGAACTTTATTTAAATGCAGGCCTATTTTGCGTGCAGATTGTACTCTGCCCTCTTGTATGTTTCAGAGCTGTTGGAAAAAGTGAAATAAAAAGAAGAAAAAAAGGAAAAAGAAAAAAGAATCCAGATGCTAAGTAGCAAAAATGCTGCTTTTTTTCCATTAAGCGTGATTTATACTCCATGGCGGTATAAATTGAGCTTTAGAATGTATAGTCGTTGTCAAGGGTTACAGTAGCTGTGCTTTTTGCTTTATTCATCAGACGGGCTATTTTACACTGTTGGGAATTTTTATACTTGAACGATATTTCTTACAAGGGAAAACATGAAAAATAAATGACAAACACACACACACACACACACACACACACACACACACACACACACACACACACACACACACAAAACTTTTTAAGGAAGCTTTTCATTGTCACTGGATGAAGGCATGTAAAAGTGTTGCTATTTAAATGCAAAGGTCCTGTTGTTCATTTTCAAGAATTTCAACACTATTTACTCAAAAATTTTAATAAAAATGTTCTATATTTAAAGAGCTCAGCTTGTGGCGTTTCATTCTGTGGGGTCAGTGAGGACATTTCATTTCTAGAAGTGAAAGTACATCAAGCACTCACATATACTTTGGTGTTCTGTGATGTTCAGTCTGATTTTTACTGTATGTGTGCTCTTCATCCATGGGCTGATTCTTCATTTACATTAACCACTGGTAGGCCCTGAGGATATTGCAAACTGGGCCCCCAAATAATTGGCAAAACCCTAAGATTATACTGATTATGTATGATATAATTCAGTCCGGGAATGCATCTCTGTCGTTTTCGAAGCAATCGTGAAAATGTGTGCAAATCTTTTAATGTATAAATGATACGTTTTTAACTCAAATACATTTCATTTTGGGGGTCCTTGACATGAAAATAGTTTGAGAACCACTGATCAGGATTCAGAAGACATTTGTAGAATCCCTAGAAGCAAAGATTTTAGTTACAAATGTTCGCTTTAAAAAACATACATTCAAAGATTTGCACACATTTTCACGATTTCTTTTCCAAAAAATAGCAGATCTACAAGTTCATCGTGCGGCACTCAGTACCGCGCTATGAGCTTGTATATCTGCTATTTTTGAATAGCCAAAGAAATCTCAAATGACACAGATGCTTTCTCAGTCTTAATGGGTTAAAGTGATATCTTAGTTTTTGTTCAAATAACTTTTAAATAGTTCTATATTCTGATGGAAATCAATGTTACAGCGTGTTTGTCCAGTAACAGGGTTTCCTTGTCTCAGTAACAGGGGTCCCCCAGTCACTCTATTTCTGTAGTAAACAGAAAATACTTTTTCAGGTTGGGATACCACTTTTAATCTAACCAGGAGATAGATTCAGGTGATATACTTTTACAAGCATCTCTTAAATGATAATGGATTTTAGATTTGTGTTTTAGGTTATTCGAATTTTAGATGGGCAATTGCATTTATTACATTTGACGTTTTATATTGTAATCAGCTAAATAATTCAGTGTTTTCAATGGCACCTGTCTTTTTAAACACCTGTGATCATGCTGAACAAACATAAAGCATATATCTCTTAATTATAAGCCCTATTGTGTACTTCTTATGATGACAGGGTCGCATGAAAATAGTAGATCTACAAACTCACAACACGTTGCATCTCGATGCGAGCTTCTAGATGTGCTATTTTAACATTTAGGGGAAACTTTTTTAAACTTCTGAATGAATGCCTATAATGAATGACATCCCCAAAAACAGGGATGGATGGATGCCAGGTTCAAAGTGTTTAATATGAAACGTAAGAACCTGCTTTTAGACGCGTCTTGTATGTCAGTGCGTGTGTCTGCCTGTCGTTTTCCCCATCATGCAAACACAACACACACCAGATGTTGTGCTGCTCCTCATTGTGCGACACACACACACACACACACCAAACACATGCTCACGTTACAAGCCCCGAAGCCAGACGCCGACTCAAAATGGAGTCTCTGGAGGCGAGGAGACCCATCAATGATTCATCCACTTTCAAATCAATAAATAATGGCAAGGAGAAGCGAGCCTAAAGCTACTGTAGCTGCCATACCTGTGACCGTCCCTCCCTCATGTGGCAGAGGGCAGGCAGGGAGGATTTCAGTCCCTGGCTGGAGATGAGATGACACAGCAGTGACCTTATGGGTCAGCAGCATAAAATATGGACAGCGTCACACCATTGGTTTCTACAGACATTAAAATGGCTATTGGCTGAAACCGCAGCGAGGGCGGTTCTTCACTCGGTGGAACCGGTAGAAACCCTAGAAACATACCCTGCTTTAGCATTCATTTGAAAATAAATGGGACCATAATGTCACCCCTGTTACTATACTGTCATCCCTGTTACTATCCTGTTGTCATCCCTGTTACTGAGGATTCAGTCCTGTTACTTGTATAACTTGTATTCTGATATAACTTAATAAATTAAAAGGCAAATGTAGAATAAATTCATCTCATGTTAATTTAAAATGTTAATTAAAAGTGACCAGTAATCCACACAATGTTTTGTAATATAATATATTTCGTTTTGAAACCTTTTTCTTAAAAAATAAGGTGCTGTAGGGGTATCAATTGCAAAAATGCAGGTTGATCTGTGAGAAAAAAGTAAAACTGAGTGAAAACACAGAGTGTAACAGGGGGAATTAATCTTTCTGTCATGAACCGTTTGTTGTAGTGGTGTTCCTAGTGTTTCCTGTCTGCCCTAGTTGTTGCCAGAGCCGTATAAGAGAGTTATGAGTTATTGACTCCCATTGTAAGAATGGAATGCGGAAGTGCTCTCGATCTCGATGAGATAGCTCCAATGTTATAGCCCATAGCAGCCCGCTTTGCGGCGAGATCAAAGTGTGACGTTACTCTCTCTTCTACACTCTGATTGTTGTTACCTGTCTTGTCTCACCTTGTCTGTAATTGCAAATGTAGTTCACCTGTGTCCCGTTCAGTTTCAGCCAATTATATGTTGATTGTCTTTTGAGTTCACCTGTGTCTTGTTAGTCCTGTGTTTATTAAGCCCTGTGTTTGTGAGGGCATTACTAAGCCAGGTTATTAGTTGTTGTCATCTGTGAGTATGTCTGTTCCAGATCTGTATCTACTGTACATGTCATTAGTTTGTTTACCGATATAGTTCAGTTTCCCAGTTTCCGTTCTTGTTTTTTCATTTCTTAATAAACACCCTTGAATTTATAGACTGCTCTGCCTCTGTCTCATTGCTTGGGTCCAACAATCCTGTCTCACACCTTGACACTTTCATATTGTATGACATTTGTTCTAAATATGTTTTTAAAACATTTTCAAAAAGCAATTTAAATGTTGGTAACAGGGTTGACAAAATGCACATGCATGCTGATTAAAAGTGTGGGAAAAAATACAAAAAATAAAATAGCCTGAGCTGGCACAGCTCATGTTTCTGATAGGTACGGATCTACTTCATCCATAAAGGGGCTTAAAACTTTTAAAATGTTATTAAAAAAATCAAAATGGCACGTTTTCATAGGATGAGGATGATTATGATGCACACAGTGGTTTTGGTATGGCACTCACTCACACAGACAGTTAGCCTCATCATGTGAACTATGTTTGTGTATCACCAGACAGACAGACGGTGGTTAACATAACATTAGTCCTGTGCATGGGTCTATGTCTGCATGATGTTTTTACTTCTCAAGAAGAGCAGATGTTCTATTTTTAGTGTTGTGAGAGTGTGTGTGTTGGTGACTGACTGACTAGGAGATCAGACACACACTGAGTCACTGTCCGCTCCGGGAGGTCCTGACCGGGTCTTGTCTCCCCTCAGCTCTGCTCTGCTGTCAGCCTGTCTGTCTGCTCTCACAGCTGTTCACTGCTGTTGCTTAATTTGGAAGTCCTGGAACTGGAAGAGCGGCGGACCGGGGTCCTGCAGTGTGTGCGTGTGTGTGTGTGTGTGTGTGTATGTGTATGTGTGTGTGTGCGGGGCAACACTGACTGACAGACGGCCAGGGGAGGCTAGGGGACCGCCGCGCATAACGGTTCAGCATATAAACGGCTCAACAACCACCAAAAAGCTCACCTAACAGCCTATAGCCTGACGACTACCGGGGGACATCGACTCCAACCTGCCACTGATCTGATTCTATTAGAGGTAAATCTTTTGATTGTTGTGTGACGGCATGTTTCTGGGTGGGTAGTTACTAGTGGGACTGGGTGGGTAGGGTGTGTGTGCGGTAGGCTATAGCCTCCTACTCCCCCCCCCCCCCCCCCCCCCCCCCACACCCAGGGGAAAGGCGTCCAAAATGTGCGTTTTCCTATTTGTTACCGCAGAAGAATAGAAGAATACACAATGTCCCCAACAAGCCTTTGCTTTGTTGTCACTGACTCACCCCTCGGTTTTCCATTCGTGTGTGTGTGTGTGTGTGTGTGTGTGTGTGTGTGTGTGGCTGCATGTTCCAGAAAATAAATCGGCAACGACGTTGGAATTTAAATAATGTGTATTTTAGTTTAAACTTGATGTGTTTGGGTCAGTTCTGCCCCCCCGCCCCCCACGTGGAGTGTGTGTTGTGAAAGCATCATCCTCTGTAAGCCCTGATACATGACTGCTATATGACAGTCAGTCATGGATGAACTTCAACATAAAGTTTGCACTTTCTCCCCTTTTGGTCCGTACATCTACATAAACGTTCATATTTCAAATATAAAGTGCCGACCTCATGGCCACGGATGTTACGATTATGTACGGTTCCTCATAAGTACCCGTATCATTCAATAAAAAGCATTTTAGTCGGATTGGTGGCCATTTCCTCCGTATTGTCTCCATGTGCTTTCAACCACGCGACCCTATCGGTTGGAAGGTGTATTGCATTCCGATACATTATAACTCTATGAGAAAATGGCCACCAATCGGATTCAAAGGCTTTTTATTTAATATACCGTTGGATCATACAGGTACTTTTGAGGGCCCGTACATAATTGTAACATCCGTGCCATGGGGTCAGTACTTTATATTTGAAATTTGAACGTGTTTGTAGATGTACGGGGGAAAAGGTGCAAACACTAATGAGGTTCATCCATGACGGTCATGACAGATGACCGTCTTGTGGTCCATGGCAGTATGCTCTCATCATGTCAGCATCATGATGACAACAATGTTTATTTATGATGATACAGACAGGCTACTATCCGTGTTGACTTGGCGCTGTGAGGGCATTTATAGATACTAGAGCTTTTACTGAACACATTAGTAGTTTTATGTTTGATTCCTGATAATAATAACCTTGCTTGCTGGCTGCCCCCAAATATAAAATGCTGCACCTGTTTTTGACATAATCTGATTCAATGTGTAGCCTATGTGGAGTTCACACAGGGATATGGATATAGTATAAGCTGTCATATCTGTTCATCATTTCCAGTGGTGTAAAATAACTACAAGTACATTTACTCAAGTACTGTACTTATAAGTACAATATTGAGGTATTTCTTTTTACTTTACTGGAGTATTTCCAAATTTCAGTACTTTTATTTCTTCTCCATTACATCGCAAATATTATACTTTTACTCCAGTACAATTGAAAACTTTAGTTACTAGTTACTTTGTAGGTTTAGATTATTATTACAAAACATACAATAACTTCAGCCCCATATATAGTCCGGCCATTTGAAAATAGCCGATCTACAAGCTCACAGTGCGTCGGCATTGTGAGCTTGTAGATCGGCTGCTATTTTCAAAAGATTTGTATACATTTGAAAACTAGAAATGGGACATTCTGCATAATGAGTTCTTTCTACTTTTGGTACTTCAAGTACATTTTTGATACCAATACTTTTGCTCTTCTACTAAAGTCAATTTTGAATTCCGGACTTTTACTTTACTACATTGCAGTATTGATACTTTAACTTAAGTACAAAAATGGAGTACTTTTTCCACCACTGGACTAGTGGCTCAGGAGGTGGAGAGGCCGCCGACGAAGTGTCCTTGAGCAAGAAACTCAACCCCATATAACTGCTGCCTGTGAGCCGGTTGGTGCCTTGCATGGTTTACTCCGCTGTTGTGTGTGTGTGTGTGTGTGTGTGTGTGTGTGTGTGTGTGTGTGTGTGTGTGAATGTGTGTGAATGTAATGCACATTGTAAAGTGCTTTGGATGAATCTGATATGGCAGTGGCTCAGGGGTAGAGTGGCTGGGTAGAGTGAACTGGAAAACCGCAAGGTTCCCAGTTTGATCCCGGGCTGGGGCGCTCCCCCAGAGTTAGTGTCGAAGTGTCCTTGAGCAAGACGCTGAACCCCTAATTGCTCCCGATGAGCAGGTTGGTGCCTTGCATGGTTTCCTCCGCCATCGTCGGTGTGTGAATGTGTGTGTGAATGGGTTAATGGCACAATCAATGTAAAGCCGAAGCGCTATATAAATGCACCATTTACCAGTTACCATATAAATGCACCATTTACAAACTGAACACATAACTGAGCATAATCTAAACTTATCTCAACGATAACATGACCAAAACAATGAGTCAAAGTGGTGTGTGTGTGTGTGTGGTGATGTGCTGTCATCTCTGCATATCAAACATCAACACATTACTATATCACACGTACAATATGAGTGTAAAGTTTCCCAGGCAGTAAAATGACAATACTACAAGATAACTGCTTTACCACATGAGCGATGCCATGCCATGCGAGGAGATGCGAGAGTGGGGTCCCAGTGGTTCTGAAACCTTTTCATGTCAAGGACCCCCAAAATGATACGTATATTTTTCTCAAAATATGTTGTTCCAGGGACCCCCCAGAGGCAAATATTTGAGTTACAAATGTTCGCTTTAAAAAAAATAATATATATATTCAAAGGTTTGCACGAGTTTTCAAGATTTTTCAAAAATAGCAGATCTACAAGCTCATAGCGCTATGAGCTTGTATATCTGCTATTGTAGCTTGTAGATCTGCTACAGCTTGTAGATCTGCAAATTTTGAATAGCCAAAGTATAAAAGGTTAAAGTGGTTAAAATGATTGTGATGCTATATTAACACATTTTGCTGGGGACCCCCTGGAACCCCCCCAAGGACCCCACTTTGAGAACCAACGGTCTAGCCAACACCTACACCTATATTGAATATGATTTTATTGGAAACAAATACTTTGCTGTTGAACAAAAAAAACGTCTCACAGACTACTAAGAGACACTTTTTTTGGGGTGTTTGTAATGAGGCAGGCTATGTTTTGGGGCACCTAGGTATACCTCGAGAAAGGAATGCTCACCCCCAGGTCCCGGGTTCTAAGGCTCAGGGAACGGTGTCGCATGTTATCCCCATGTCTCAGCCTATTGTCACCCTGTCTCTCTCTACAATTCTGTATAGGAAGAATGGTATCTTTGAAGTAGTTTTTCATGAAGCCCTTCATGGCCAGTGGAGTCCAGTGAAGGCCTATAGCAATGGGACCTTTATCCTGCTTTTCCAGTGCATGGTACCAGCTTTTTTATGGTTTTCTATTAGGAAAAGGTCCCAGGCAGGTATACGTGGTGCTCTGTTGGTGTCACCTCGGCGAGGTTTTCGAGTGAGCTGAGGCGATAGCAAAAGGTAATGTGAAAACCCTGCTAGACTAACTGATAGAGTTCGTTTTCCAGAGACAGCATTTAGCTTTAACTTTAGCATTGTTTAGCACTCTGTCCTACAATACGTCAGAGGGTTGGACTATATACGATGACGACCCGACACATTGACAAGACCTATCAGTGGTGGTCTGGTGGATAATGAAGTAATTAAGGCTAGGTTAGAGTCGAGTTGAGCCGGCACCAATGCGGAAAAAGCAACATCGGGCCTAGAATAGGTTACACTGGGCCGGGGCCCATGGCATGGCAGCAGCAAAACCCCAGCCGTGGCCCGATATAGCCCCTAAGATCAGATAGCAGGCCGTGGGGTTCAGCAGACAGAATGCAGCCGGTAATACCACACGGTCGCGCTGAAGATGACACGTGTGTGCGTGTGCGTGTGTGTGTGTGCGCACGTGCGTGTGTGTGCTTCTCAGCTGTTCCTCAGTGACTCAGCTCTCTGTATGGCCCCTTAGACCATGTCCCATGATGCACCAGCACCTGTCCCGGTAAAACCCCTCAGTGTTCATTTAACTCTGAGAGTGTACAACTTGAACCAAATGGACCCGTGCTGTTCCTATCGCACTGTATCTCTCACCTCTGCTGTGTGTGTGTGTGTGTGTGTGTGTGTGTGTGTGTGTGTGTGTGTGTGTGTGTGTGTGTGTGTGTGTGTGTGTGTGTGTGTGTGTGTGTGTGTGTGTGTGTGTGTGTGTGTGTGTGTGTGTGTGTGTGCGTGCGTGCGTGCGTGCGTGCGTGCGTGCGTGCGTGCGTGCGTGCGCTCGCGTGCGTGCGTGCGTGCACTCGCGCGCGTGTGAGTTCTGCTGGTGTCCTAGTTTCACACTTGGACCAGAACTTAGTGTGTCAGGTGCTATTAACAACTTAAACCTTATACTTAAATGACCGGGGTCCCCCCGGGCTCTATATTAGGCCCATTCCTGTTTTTCCACTCTCTACACTAAATATCTTCACCAAATATAGCTGATCTACAAGTTCACGTTGGCGACGAGCCGACGACGCGTGTCAGCTATTTTCTCTGAGTTACATCGGCACGCAGTGGTGGAAGAAGTAACAAGGACTCAAATGCACAATTTGAGTCCTTATTATAATGCTAGAATAACATGAATGGATTTCTGCTTATTATCAGATGCACTGTAGAGAACGTCATGCTGCAAATGTGTTCCTGGATGAGTCTTCAGGGACGTCTACTGGAGAACATTACCTTATCTATCTTTATAAGTCTTTATAAGACACTCCAGGACAAAAAAAAACACTTGACGTGAGCCTGAAAATATGAGTTTGGCGGGGGGGGTCCAAATGGGCCCTTACAGGAGAGTTACAGGGGTCCTTGAAATTGAGAACTTTGAGAAACACTGTGCTAATCGTTTGTGGCTGGCCCACATTCAAGGAATGAACTGGATAAGTGGTCCACAACCAGTCCCAACAAGAATGAACTGGATAAGTGGTCCACAACCAGTCCCAACAAGAATGAACTGGATAAGTGGTCCACAACCAGTCCCAACAAGAATGAACTGGATAAGTGGTCCACAACCAGTCCCAACAAGACCATCATGTTAACCAGGTCATGTCAGGTTAGTTAGTACACATACCGCACAGACAGACAGACAGACAGACAGACCCCTGGCTGGGACCCAGCTCATCCCAATTCAATGAACACACTCTGGGTTTCACTGTGTGGGGGCCTGTAGGTTTCTAGGCTTTCCACTAGTACACTGTCTTAATGCTGTCAGTGGTTGGGAACAGAAATAGCGTGTGAAGCCTGTGACAGGCATCTGGCACCGTGGGGACAATCCTCTGGAGAGATGACGAGATGACGCCCCGTCAGGCTCTGTTTGTGCTGGTCCGGAGCAGCATGATTCACTGACGTGTATATACCGTGGAGGAAAGTCCAGCCCTCGTTGAGATATAAACGCCCCGGGGTGGCCGGGGGGGGGGGTTGGGCTTGATATACTTTGTTTTGCGTGAGTCTGACACGTTGTGAGGTTGTAGATCTGCTATTTGTGGTGGCTGGGCCACACCGGCACGTATAGGTGTTTTCACACATGTGACCCTTTCAGCCTCGGTAGTGGACTCAAACCATGACCCAGCATAATGGACTCAAACCATGACCCAGCATAATGGACTCAAACCATGACCCAGCATAGTGGACTCAAACCATGACCCAGCATAATGGACTCAAACCATGACCCAGCATAATGGACTCAAACCATGACCCAGCATAATGGACTCAAACCATGACCCAGCATAGTGGACTCAAACCATGACCCAGCATAGTGGACTCAAACCATGACCCAGCATGTGTGAACGTTCCAAAAGAACTCAGACCCCTCTGAAGCGAACTGTACTCAGACCACCTCGGGGAGGTGGTCTTCGGTGGTATACCGTTCGCTTCTAGTCCGCGTTGTGGTTCCCTTGACTTGTGCTCTCGAGGTTTGTCATACTCAGAACGCATGCTGTGCCAACCCTAAAAATGAACTGCCTGTATAGTGTGAACAGAAAGAGGACCCATGCAGGCACCACCAGAGCTGAAGTGGACCAGAAAGAGAGCAGAGTCCTCATTGAAATGAACTGACAATGTGAAAGCAAAAAGACCTCAGTCCCTTTTCAATTGGTCCACTTCTTTTCTTGTGTGTGTGTGTGTGTGTGTGTGTGTGTGTGTGTGTGTGTGTGTGTGTGTGTGTGTGTGTGTGTGTGTGTGTGTGTGTGTGTGTGTGTGTGTGTGTGCATCTATGTCTTGAATGCATGTATGTACTGTATGCATGATGTCCTGAATATGCTACGCACAGTAGCGAGTACAGTAGTATATATATATATATATATATATATATATATATATATATATATATATAGCTTATTGCAAGGATGCAATTGAACGTGTGTGTCCTCATTTGGGTCAGCAGAGTGACATCAGTGGCTGTAGAGAGGGTGTTTGTGCTAACAGGGTAGATATATGATCAGGCTTCACTGATAACCAGCAGCTCAGGTGACTCAGGAGAAGGTGTCCATAGCTCTAACATATCTGCTCTCTCTCTCTCATCATGTGTCTTCTTCCCCTTTCGTGGAACTGAAGTGAACGCAGCGCATACTTTTTAACAGCTGCACCTTCTTTTCAAAGACAAAACATACTGTATGGCAGTGGTTATCAACCTTTTCAGGCCGCGACCCCCCCAAAATAATATTTGAACTGGGGATCAGAGCACTACGTCACCGGACTTCACATGACGTGTCAGCCTGTATGCCCATGTATGGACGAAAGGGGGACAGACTTTTTTGGCTGGGGCCATGCCCATGTATGGACGAAACAGGTACAAAGCCTCATGTAAGCCCGACCCCTTGGGTCTGGCAAAAATAGACAATGCAAAGGAAAACCTAAGCTAACATAAATAAAATAACAGAACTCAAATAACTAGAGAACTGAGTTGTTCATAGCCCAGTCTTTCTCGAAGCTTCCAAAGGCAGGTTAGGAAAACACAAGTCTTTTGGTTTGGGGTGAAAGACAGAGTTAGTAATTCTCTTCTGCTGAAGCTGCCATCTTTATAGGAGACTGGCTGTGGCCCCCAGCCAATCCACTGCCTGTGTCAAAGGGCCTCTTTGTGGGGCCGCCCTAACATGGACAGGGCACCTGTGTTAATCTATGAGGTGCCGCCCATTAACCAATAAGAAATGCCCTTACTTAAAGAGCAAGTGCAACCCCCTAAACTCTGTTACATCCCCCCCCCCCCCCATCTGTGCCATTCTGTTTGGTCCAGCCCAATCACACTGGAAGTCAGACACAGAACAGAACAGCAGTCAGGTAAATGTTAATTCAATCAAACTTAACATAATATTGCATTTTTCCTCTACATCAGTGGTTCGCAACCAGTGGTCCGGGGACCACCAGTGGTCCTTGAGGGGGTTCCAGGGGGTCCCCAGCTAAATGATAGATATTTAGGAACCAAATGGACCCCTTATCATAAGGGTCTCATGTGTCTGTAACTCAAGAGGGTGTACAAATGGAACCAAATGGATCCTAACAGGTCCATTTGGTTCCATTTGTACACTCTCAGAGTTAAATTATCATTGATTTTACAATATGATTTGGGGTCCCAGAGATAGAAGTGCCATTAAATGGGGATCCGTAGCATAATGCATGACAGACTGGGGGTCCTTGAAATTAAATTGGTTGAGAATCACTGCTAGAGCAGTAAAAGTCTTCTCTTATCGGGGGTCCCTGGTATATCTTTTCAAATGGGGGTCCGCAGGCTAATAAGTGTACATTTGGGGGTCCTTGACATGAAAAGGGTTGAAAACCCACTGAGAAAATGAAAATGAAAACGGGACCGCAAAATATTCTAAACTTTCCGCGATTCTGCCAATAATCATAATCTTTGAGACTCACATCAGAGTTTTTGCCGGGCCAAACAAGAGAATCACGTGACTTGATCCCCTTCCCCTATTCGCTCATTCTAGGACATGACGTATGTGTAGGCAGAAGAATAATCCAACCAATCAATGAGGGCACAATATATACATAATGTTCAAATGATCGGTAACGGAGGACCTCTGTACAGGCTTATGTCATAGACATGGGACTGATGTCATAGACATGGGACTGGCCACATGATGTCACAGACATGGGACTAGCCACATGGAAGTCCCAGATCCACATGGAAGCTATAGATTTTAATTTTTTTGATCAATGGGATCCGTCTTGGGAGCCCAGGAAGACCTCCAAGACACAAAACACAAAATACCATGACAACAGATCCTGAAGCTTTAAAAAAATCTGTAAATGAGCCGCCTCACCTCTCATATATAGTCACTATAGTATTATCCTACTGACCCTTTCCCCACTGTCACCTGTTCCAGGTGGGTCGCCATGGATACGATGCTGATGGAGCGGCTGGAGCAGGCGGTGGTCCGGCTGGAGCAGGTGTCTGTGAAGATACAGATGACCAACGGGATGACCAACGGGGACAGCTGTGTCAACGGCATGGACGGAGGTAAACAGCTGGCTCTCAATAGAGATGTATTACTGATACCGTTTTCTCCTCCCCCGATACCCATTCAGATACCCATAAACGTGCATATCGGTCGATACAGCGTACCGATCAGTGAGGATGGTAACAGTGCATGTATGTATTTATTTGTCCTTCTGCTCCCCAGCTCTGGCTCAGGGTGTGGAGGCCTTTGACCTCTTATTGAGGGGTCCTGTGTCAGAATACCTGGAGAAGAGCCGCGCTCTGGGAGAGGACGTGGCAAAACATGTGAGTATGTGTGTGTTTGAAGTTGTATTGAGGGAGGACATCTTCATACATGTGTGTGTGTGCGTGTGCGTGTGTGTGTGTGTGTGTGTGTGTGTGTGTGTGTGTGTGTGTGTGTGTGTGTGTGTGTGTGTGTGTGTGTGTGTGTGTGTGTGTGTGTGTGTGTGTGTGTGTGTGTGTGCGTGTGTGCGTGCGTGTGCGTGATGGACAGATACAAATGTGTCCAGTCTCCTAAATCCACACGATGATCCTGCTTGCAGACACAGACACACACTTGTTGAATGTGGGCAGCACTGGGCTGGTCTCCCACACACACACACACACACACACACACACACACACACACACACACACACACACACACACACACACACACACACACACACACACACACACACACACACACACACACACACACACACACATACTGTACATAGAACAGCTGTCTTAGACAGGGCCCCCTTGGCACAGCTGCTGTGTTAACACACTTTGTCTTTTGTAGCACAGAGCTCTGTGCCTGTGGGGTGTAGAGGCTGACCCCGGGTCAGGTTTTACATTCTCAGAGTTAACTTAACACTCAGGATCTTTACGGTGTGTTTGCCTGCCCTAACCAAAACAGTCATATCTTCAACAGAGTGCTGGCCAGTGTATTGTCGTCACCAATAATGCATATAATAATACATCTGCATAATATTCTTTTGAGAATATGAGAAACATTCAGTAGTATCTCAATATTATTGAGATGTTCTTAAAGGGATTGTTGGCAACATTAAGCCTAAATTTGAAAAATATCTATATATATATTTTGCATTTTTTCCCCTCTATCAGCCACTATATAATGATGCTGGGGTGTTTTCCTGCATTGAAACACAGTCCTCTTTCTGAAATCCGTATTTTCCCTACTGTTTATGTTTGTCCGGGGCGTAAATTAACGCACGCATGTGCGCATCCGTGCGCGTCCGTGTCCGTGTGAACTTTTTACTTTCGGTTTTAAAACGCTCTCAAACTTCGTTTTTGAGGCACATAATTTACTTTTCAGATAGCGTTTGGATAGAATTTAGTTGTTTAACTTCATATATGTGGTCAATTTGCCATGAAAGAGCCTATTTAAAAATAAAAATTCAGAGAACCGGCAGGGGCGGGCAGTTCCGCGAATTGTATCCGAATAAAGCAACCTATATTCGGCATGGCCCGTTTAGAAGTCCCCTTAACTCTATGGAAGTCCTCCCTGCGTCACCCCCTGGTGGTCGGGGAAACGAACTGCTGGAGTTTTTTTCTTTGTTTTTCTTTTGTGTTTCTGAACTTGCCTACAATCCCTTTAAAGGAGAATTCCGGACTACGTTTTTCATACCTTTTATATGATGATATGACCATATATCCTATAGGACGAGTGGTACAATAGAAACATTTCATAACTCCATCCCGAGTCCACTGCAGCTAAAAAAAAACGAGCGGACGGTCAATGCGCTAGATAGCATATTCTTTTTTGTTCATATCTGACTTTCCTAATGACAGAAAACTGTCCACGGTGTCTGTGTGAGATCAGACGAGCCCCTCCCTCCGGAAGTCTCGCAAGACCAGATTTCGCCCCCGTGATCAGCTTGTAAACACCAAGGCGGCCAGTGTTGCCAGATTCTGTGAGAGAAACGAGCAACCAGGTCTAGGAAAACCAGCCCAGAAGAAGCGACTATGGGCCACATGTGCACTTTAACATATACATCAGCTATTTGAAAATAGCAGATCTACAAGCTCACAGCGCGTCGCGGTGCGACGCGCTGTGAGCTTGTAGATCGGCTATTTTCAAATAAAATCTTGCGGGGAAATTATAATAAGCAGATCTGGCGGCCCATTTGGGACAAAAAAACACGGTGCCGTCATTAGGAAAATCAGATTGCTATATATTTGACTATGGCACTCGGAGCCGTGCTACTGTATGAGCTTGTAGATCTGCTATTTTTTAATGGCCAAAGAAATCTTAAAATGACAGAGATGCTTTCCCCGGTCTTAATGAGTTAAAGCTGCAATAGAGCTTGTAGATCTGCTATTTTTGGATAGCCAAAGTATAAAATAATAGTTGTAGCTAAAAACTCTAAAATGACACGGTATGTGAATGGGTTAATTCTGTCTCAGTGTGGCCTAATTGTGGAGCGTTTTAGCATCTGTCATTGGTCCAGAAGCATCATCTAAGGCCTTAGAGAGCAGACCTCCAGTCCTCTCTGCCAACTTCTTTATTTCAATGGAAACAGATTTATATAAAGACTGGGACTCTCCCCCCTCTTAACCCCCCACTTAGATGTGAATGGGGCTGGGAAACCCAGGGATAGTTATACCAGTGAGTACGGGAGGTCTACGGACCTATGACTTATACTTGTCTTAGATGTGTGTGTGTGTGTGTGTGTGTGTGTGTGTGTGTGTGTGTGTGTGTGTGTGTGTGTGTGTGTGTGTGTGTGTGTGTGTGTGTGTGTGTGTGTGTGTGTGTGTGTGTGTGTGTGTGTGTGTGTGTGTGTGTCGTGCCGTGCGAGAGGATGTGTTTTCTTGACTTGTCCCCTTCAAAAAAGCCAGGGGAGTAAAGTATGAACTTTGACCTCACTATCGACACCCCAACCCTCCTCTTCTCTGGCGATGACCCCTGTTCCTGCTGGGACTGTGTGTGTGTGTGTGTGTGTGTGTGTGTGTGTGTGTGTGTGTGTGTGTGTGTGTGTGTGTGTGTGTGTGTGTGTGTGTGTGTGTGTGTGTGTGTGTGTGTGTGTGTGTGTGTGTGTGTGTGCGTGTGTGTGTGATTTCTGCTCAGTGACAGTTTTGGCGACAAACAGCTCTATTATTGTCCTGGAACAGAACAGACAAAGACAACAGAAAGGAACCCTTAAACCAGTGGTTCTCAACCTGTGGGCCACGAGGGTATTGCAAGTGAGCCCCCCCAACAAAATTGGTAAAACACTTCAGAGCGTAAAGATGAGATAAAAAAGTGATACCAATAAATAAGAACTTAAAAGTATACTACGCTAGTTCCAATGGCCCCGATTCATAAAGAGGGTCGTAAATATGGGGTAAATAAAGTTCGTAAAGGAGGTCGTATTTTTGGTACTCACAAACTGACGTGCAATTCATAAAGGGGTTCGTATATCCCAGAGACGTGCGTATGACCAGGTGTAGGAGCTGATTAATCTCGAAGTCTGCATCCAACAGCATCCAACTTTAACGTCACTTTACGGCACAGTGTTGCCATGTCCGCTTATTATAAGCGAATTTGCGCTTATTTTTCTGTAAAGCTGCTTGTAAATATTGGTAACAGTGGGGTGTGGTTTTTTGGGCTTGTTTCTAAAGTGTAGTTGGTTATTTGGGCTTGCTTCACAATTGTTCAATTGTTTTAACCGGTGGTTCTCAAATATTTTTATGTCATGGACCCCCAAGTTAATATGTAGGGTAATTTATCCCTATAAGCCCCATCTGAAAATGTTTTGTGCCAGCTGGAGGCAGATTTGGTTTGTTAGAATGTTTACCAAATATTCCACATTTTATTACAAGATTTTGTGTGCTTATAATCGCCTAAGTGCCAGTTGCTTCTTTTGGGCTTATTTTCATAGACCTGGTTGCTTATTTCTCTCACAAAATCTGGCAACACCGGAGTTGCAGAAGTTTAACTTCTCGTCCAGACTTACAGCTGTCGGCCGCATTGCCTTGACACTGACATAGAACTTGAACATCATTCTGATCTGTCTGGAAGCGAGTCCCACTATTGCACGATGGATCAGCTGAACGTAATGTGTAATGTTTACAAGGTTTAATCCCGCCAGCAAATAATAGACTAATAACCTGGAAAGGATATAACATTGCTCACGTTTACCAGGTAAAAAGATGATGTTGAAAATAAATCCAGGGCATACAAGTGGAACGCTGCTATCCGATTATGGACCAGAGCTTATTGATTACTTATTGATTAAATTAGTTAAATTTTGATTAATATATCACTGTCCTACGTCTGAATGGGGAATAGATCTTCTGGACACAGCTTTCATCCACTATTAGTTTCCTCATCAGATGGTAACATTTATTAGGCTGTTGTGTGTGGCGTTCATGTGATCAATATACAGTAGAGAGTAGCCTACAGTAGGCTATTAGCCTACAAATTAATACCGCGGCACGGACACTGGTGCGTCAGTCCCTCCGCAGTTTCATTAAGGCATTACATTACATTACATTACATTACAGTCATTTAGCAGACGCTTTTATCCAAAGCGACTTACAATAAGTGTATTCAACATAGGTAGGGAACGAAAACTACTAATCACCAGAAGTCTTTAGTGCATTTTCTGCAAAAACAAGCAACCAAGAGTATACCTAGCGCTAAGGTAAAAGTACAATATATCAGCCACCTATTTCCTTAAACAAATGAGACAAAAATTGCTAAATCAAATGAGCATGAGCTAAAACAAATAAGTGTATCGACTAAACAAGATCCAATAAACAATACAGCAATAGAAAAACAAGCGTTCGTACAACTAGTTAACAACAAGTAGGTCAGGCAGAGAGGAAGGGTAGTGTTTCCTGAAGAGGTGGGTTTTCAGCCTGCGGCGAAATATGGGCAGTGACTCTGCTGTCCTAACATCAGTGGGAAGTTCATTCCACCACTGTGGGGCCAGAACAGAAAAGAGTCGTGACCGTGTGGATCGGCCAGAAGGACCCTTGAGTGACGAGGCAATCAGTCGCCCCGAGGTGGCAGACCGAAGTGGTCGGGCAGGGGTGTAGGCATCGACCATAGCCCGGAGGTAAGAAGGAGCTGTTCCTTTCACTGCCCTATAGGCTAGTACCAGGGTTTTGAACTGGATGCGAGCCGCTACGGGGAGCCAGTGTAGAGAACGGAGAAGGATGGTTGTGTGGGAGAACTTGGGGCGGTTGAACACCAGACGAGCCGCAGCTTTCTGAACAAGCTCCAGAGGTCTGATTGCAGATGCCGGAGCACCAGCAAGGAGGGAGTTGCAGTAGTCCAGGCGGGAGATGACGAGAGCCTGGATGAGCACCTGGGCTGCCTTCTCCGTGAGGAAGGGGCGAATCCTCCTGATGTTGTAGAGCAGGAATCTGCAGGACCTCGTCACTGATGCGATGTTTGCCGAGAACGTCAGTTGATCGTCCAGGGTCACACCCAGATTCTTCGCAGTCCGAGTTGAGGTCACCACAGCATTATCAATGGTGATGGCCATGTCTCGGTGCGGACAGCCCTTCCCCGGGAGGAACATCAGCTCGGTCTTGTCCAGGTTGAGCTTCAGGTGGTTTGTCGACATCCACTCCGAGATGTCAGCCAGACAAGCAGCAATGCGTGCCTCCACCTGGGTATCAGAGGGGGGGAATGAGAGGATTAGCTGGGTGTCATCGGCATAGCAGTGGTAGGAAAAGCCATGGGAGTGGATGACAGCACCCAGAGATGTAGTGTAGAGAGAGAAAAGAAGAGGACCCAGAACCGAGCCTTGGGGAACCCCAGTTGTGAGCCTGTGTGGTTCTGAGGAGTGGAGAGGAGTAGATGAATTGAATATTTTTTATTAGGCAAAAAATGTAAAACAGCACAGTTACATTTAAAATACTTTGTCTAACAGGTCCGTTCATAAAAGTCCTTGCGGACTTGTTTCCAATGAGGGCCTTGGTATTTAATTCATAGGCATATATAGTGGCACCACAGTTCAAATATCATTACAAAATAAACAGCCAAAAACAATATATAACACTATGTACAACCAAAAAAATAAAAAAGAGGGGAAAAAAAATATGTACAAGAACAGGGGGGGGGGTCTGCTGTCTAACGGGAAAATGGTACTACCTCCACCTTTGGCCTCCTGAAAGGTGATTTTTTAAGGCTCTTTTAAATGAGCCCAGCGAACTGCATTTTTTGAGGGATGGAGTTAGACTATTCCAATCCTGGGTGGCAGTGCTGTAGAAGGAGAATTTGCCCATGTTTGATTTATGGGTGGGTGGTACCAAATTGTTGTTAACGCTCCCTCTGGTATTGTGACTGTGGGTGTCGCTAACCTTTTGGAGGTATTTACTCAGATATGCGGGAATTGGGGGCATATCGGGCAAATTTGCATTTACAATTTTGAAGGCCAGTCCCATTTTTAGTTGTTTAACCCTGTCTTCCACCCTGAGCCAGCCTAGGCTGGCAAAATGGGTGGGAGAAAGGTGGGTCATGGGCCCCAATCCGAGGAGTAGCCGAATCAGTTTGTTTTGGGAGGTTTGAAGCTTAGTCTTCAGTGACACTGAGGTGTTGGAGTACCAGGAGGTGCAAGCATAGTCAAAAAGTGGTTGAATCAGGGCCCCAGAGAGGGTCCTGAGGGCCTGAGGGTTGACAAAAGAGGAAACTCTGCCCATAAATTTGGTTCTCTGGTTTACTCTTTTGACCACCTTTGTAGCCATGCTATCACCTGTCAGGTATTTGTCAAGTACACAACCCAAATAGGTAATCTCTTCTTTGCTAGAGATAATTGTGTCATCGACTTTGACCTTGAAATCATTTACATCCATCTGTCTGAGGGAATGTTTGGTCCCAAAGAGAATGGATTCAGTTTTCCCAAGGTGTAGTGACAGTTTGTTATCGGTAAGCCAAGTACGGATTTTTGAGAGTTCGGAGCTGAGCGCCTCCTCAACTTGCAACTTGTCCTCTCCCGAGATCAGGAGTGCCGAGTCATCAGCGAACAGGAACAATTTGCAGTTACAGGCAGCACTCATGTCGTTAATGTATAGAAGAAACAGTAACGGCCCTAGAATGCTGCCCTGAGGAACCCCACAGCTCACCGGGAGGGACGAGGACATGGTTCCGTTGATGTCAACCACTTGTTCTCTTCCCTCCAGGTAAGATCTCATCCAGTTTAGTGATGTGCAGTCAAAACCAATCGCCCTCAGCTTATCAAGTAAAATTGAGTGGTTTACAGTGTCGAACGCTTTTTGGAGGTCCAACATGACCATGCCGCAGTATTTGCCCGCGTCTACCTCACGTTTGATGTAGTCGGTCAGATACAGTAGGCATGTGTCAGTGGAATGGGAGGTTCTGAAGCCCGATTGGAATTCAAACAACAGTTTATGCTCGCTGAGGTAGCTGTTGATTTGTTCTTGAATTAATCGCTCTACAACCTTTGAGATGGAACAAAGGATGGAAACAGGCCTGAAGGTAGAGAGGGGGGGGTGGCAGGCAGACGGGTGTGGGTAGTGCGCAGGGCACCAGCCGGGGGAGGAGGGAAGGAGGATCGGATATCGTTCACCTTCTTGTCAAAGAAGTTGGCGAAATCGTCGGGGAGGAGGGACGAGGAGGGAGGAGGGGGTGGTGGTTGCAGGAGAGAGGAGAAAGTTTCAAAGAGTTTTTTAGGGTTGGAAGCAGAAGCCTGAATTTTAGTGCAGAAAAAAGCAGCTTTAGCATGATAGCCTATTTTCATTATTACGTGACACTTTGGCTGAGATGGCCCGCTGGCAAACACACTGAGGGACCTAAAGATGGGGTGCCATGATACATGAACTACTATAGTTCTATACTATATAGAACTATACTGATAGCCTAGAAAATAAATAAAAAGCGGTGGAATCTACATCATGTCTATATTATGCATAGGCTACAAGCAATACATCGTTTGATATTTATTTTTTATTTTTTATATATATGTGTTGACAAATGTTGGGCACATATATATTTTATTTGAGGTTTGCCACTGTTGTAATTGATTTTGGCATGAAGAATAAAGCATTCTAAAGACATACGCACATTTCAGCCCTGGTAAGACAGCCTCGGGGCTGACCTGAGAACGTGCGCACCTGACGCACAAAACACAGACCAAAAAACGTTTATGAATCCGACTGCAGGTGTAGGATTTGTCCTAAATGCCGGTACGTACAAAATATGGTCGTAAATCGCTTTATGAATCGGGGCCATTGATCCAAGGTGGAACACAATCGATCGATTGATCGTCCTATATTTATTCAAATTGGCAAGTGAGAGGACCAGCGGGCGGGTGGACCACGTCGTTAATACGCTCATGTCACCATGACTCAGCCATACCCATATAAGGAGTTCCCAATGCAGCTACCTACGCCCCCAAATATGGAGTGTGTTGTCTGAACCTCAATGTGTTGTCATCGATCCCGGGCTCCCCCAGAGTTAGTGTCGAAGTGTCCTTGAGCAAGACGCTGAACCCCTAATTGCTCCCGATGAGCAGGTTGGTGCCTTGCATGGTTTCCTCCTCCATCGGTGTATGAATGTGTGTGTGAGTGGGTGAATGTAATGCACAATCTATGTAAAGCGCTTTGGATAAAAGCACCATTCACAATATAACTAGTACATGTACAGTGGTTGGAGGTGGGTCTCTCTTCTCTTCCATTGAGACATTTAGGCCCTGGTGTCAGGTGTAGGACACCTACTGGTTGATAAGTAGTACTGCCTGAAGCCCATGAGCACATATTCCTCCAGGGTATATAGTCCAAACAGGGGGTTTGTTTGCCTCTTAGCTGAGCGGTAGAAATAATGGTCTCTCGAGCAGTTAACGGATTGCAGTTTTAAAAAGAAAATGCTCTCTATCTCAGGCCACCATCACTGAACTGTGCTGTGTGTGTGTGTGTGTGTGTGCGTGTGTGTGTGTGTGTGTGTGTGTGTGTGTGTGTGTGTGTGTGAGTGCGTGTGCGTGCGCGTGTGCGTGTGCGAGGTGCTTTCTTAGTTTGGAGAGCTCCTTTTATGGACAAAGCCCGCCTAGTGGGTTCCCTTGGCCCGCAACTGAAGGTCTCTTCCCAAACACACATTGGACATGGCTGGCTGAACCTAACTAACTCAAACGCTGTGTGTGTGTGTGTGTGTGTGTGTGTGTGTGTGTGTGTGTGTGTGTGTGTGTGTGTGTGTGTGTGTGTGTGTGTGTGTGTGTGTGTGTGTGTGTGTGTGTGTGTGTGTGTGTGTGTGTGTGTGTGTGTGTGTGTGTGTGTGTGTGTGTGTGTGTGTGTGTGTGCGCGCGTGTGTGTGTGTGCTCTCCTGTGTGTGTGTGAGCTTTATATGGTGGTTTCTTATAATGGCCCAGACAGATAGAATGAGAGAGGACACACTGTGCTGGTTAACACCTGTTGTACTGTATCATCCACACATTAAATCATACCGTTCGTCTGAATGTATCCTTTTATATTAAAATTGCCTTTAAGGGAGGAAAGCAGGGGAGGACCTCTGACGCCACGCTCATGTCACCACGACTCAGCCATAACCATATAAGGAGTTCCCATGGCATCTACGCCCAAATATGGAGTGTGTTGTCTAAACGTCATGGCATCAGCAAACAAATCAAGTCGGCTCCATGTAATGGGCACAAAAGGTGGCATGCCCATATATGGGCATATACTGATGACAATTATTCAGCCCTATACACATTTTGGCCATTGATACCAATACTTTTGTACATTTAATGTGAGTACTTTTTCCACCACTGCTTCCCACAGTCCTATTCTGAACCTCTCCTCTGTCCTTTGTGTGACTGGCAGGCGGAGATGGTGAGCAACGCCCTGAACACTCAGAGACGTTTCCTCAAAATGGCCGCCACGCACCAGCAACCCGCAAAGGTACGTATTACTGCAGTATAACCGTGGTGGGTGGGGGGAGGGGGTTATTTTTGGGCGGTGTAGCCGCCCCTATAAGTGGGGTTGGGACACCTCATTAGTACACCCTTCGCTGTACTGTGATTGGCTCATAATTAGTACACCCCTAGCATTAGTACACCCCTAGCTGTACTGTGATTGGCTGACTCTATTGGCTGACTCTATTCAGCACTGTGATTGGCTAGCGAGACACATGATGAAATGAATAACCTATAAATAGGACTATGCACTTAAAAAAACCTTTTTTTTTTTAAAAGTGAGCTTCCATCACTGTGATGACCACTGTGATGACCACACCGCCCACTTCACACTGGGTGTGATTTTTAAGGACTTTCTGCCTTATTTGTCCTCCGTACGAGAGGAGGAATGTGACGCAACCCAAAAGGCAGAGCTGTCGGTTTGAATACGCCTCCTGTGTTAAGTGAACAGGTTGGTGAGGAACGTCCAGCAGTCCGTAGTTGGACTTGAACTGGACGTTTATAGTTGTGGAGGTGTCCTGAGGGGAGGATGAGGACCCCTGGATTAAAGTTCTCAGTCGTCACGACACGGCTCCTTTCATGCTGTTTCACAAATGGCAGCTTATAGAACTTGGCCTGACAAAAATGTTCTTCCGTGAGATTGTTTTTTGTTGCTTTAACCCATTTAGACCTGGAACGCATCTGTGTCACTTTAGATTTCTTTAGCTATTCAAAAATAGCAGATCTACAAGCTCATAGCGCGGCACCGAGTGCCGCGCTACGAGCTTGTAGATCTGCTATTTTTGAAAAATCGTGAAAATTATTTTTTAAATATTTTTTTCCGATTTTATTTTTAGGATTTAGATTTTTTTTAGACGCGGCCTCAGGTCTTAACACATCGACCGCCAGAGGTTAATCTCATAATGTACTCACCAGTGCCAAGGTGTTTTTGTTGTTTTTTTGTTTTTTTCATGTCGCCATAGATCTTGTTAAAATCCTTAAGATTGAGCTCTACACGGTCTGTTTACATCCGCGAGATCTCCCTGTATCTCCCAGTGAAGATCGCGTGTCAAACGGGGTATCCATGTTGTAGTTAGAGCGGATTACGTTAAACAGTGAAATGCGAGGAGAAAAAACTACAGGAAGAGAATTGAGTTTCAGTTTCGTCTGTAGAATGGGAGCGGGCGTGATCGTCAAAACCGGATCCCAAATAATTCTATTTCCGGTCATCAAACCGGAAACGGAAGTGGATCAAAAAAATTCCGAAAGTGCACCCGGACCGCGCATGCGCGAAAAGACCGCAGCCCGTAGGGCTACGGTCTCGGCGCTTAACAGTTGGATTTAACGGACCGTAGGACTACGTTCTTGGCGGTTAATGTGTTAATGGGTTAATCTATCCGCTGTCCTGATGAAACCCTCTCATCGCCTCTATACTGACATTATGCTGCGTTCACACAGGCAGACACGCAGACACACCGCATATTTGTCGCTCCGTCCCTTTATCTGTGTTGCTCAACACGGTGGTTGAAGTGTAATCACAGCTGTTGTTTTGTATCTTTGTATCTGTAAGTTGAACACAGCTCAACTTCAATTTGTATCGTCGTATCTTTTGTAGCAGCTACAAGCGTCAGATGCAAAGTAACACACAATACCACCAGGTAGAAACATTGTTACAAGAACACACAATACAAGTAACACACAACACCATGCAGAAACACTGTTACAAGAAACTCACAGACACACAGACACACACTCCCAAAAAGATGCCAGAGAATTGGCTTTTCTGAATGCCAAGGGGTAGGGCGTTCCATAGCCTAGGTGCTTGGACGGCAAAAGCCCGATCACCCTTTGTGGCTAGGTGTGTCTTGGGGACCTGTAGGAGGGCCTCCTCTGAGGATCTCAGGCTGTGGGGTGGATCATAGGGAGGCAGCAGGTCCGTAATGTACTGGGGGGCAAGACCATTTTGGGCTTTAAAAGTGAATACAAGTATCATAGAATCAATTCTAAAAACGGGCCTCGGTTATAGGCCCATTGATGTAGTTATAGGCCCATTGATGTAGTTATAGGCCCATTGATGTACGGACATATTTATACATCCTGATGTAATGAATCTGGACATACAGTAGTTATAGATGTAAAACGTATGAGGCTTGAAATGGGCATTGGACATTGACAATGTCATCACAGCTCATAAGGCCGATGGCAAATATATACGTACTGTACATTGAGAATACATTGAGATTATGTCGTTTATGACATGATGCAGCCAAGTGTGTGTTTCACTTTCCTTTGTCTCTCCACTGTACTGTGTAATGCAAACCTCTCTCAGAGATGACTGTACGTATATATATGCTGGCTGTGTGTGTGTACTGTGTCCCCCGGGGCTGTGTGTGTTCCCCCAGCGGCGTTGCCAGACTCTGTGAGAGAAACAAGCAGCCAGCCAAGTCTGCGAAAACGAGCCATGAAAGAAGCGACTAGGCAAACACGATCAAACACACAGTGTGGGTCCCAGGCAAAACGAGTTGATATAGCATCAAAATCTGTTGAACCACTTTAACCCCGGCCTACATCTATATACATTGGCTGTTTGAAAATAGCCGATCTACAAGCTCACAATGCATCGCAATGCTCTTGTAGATTGGCATTTTTTTTAAAAAGGTATGAAATGTTTGGAATAATTATGTTTTAAACATTTAAACATTTTAAATACACAAATCCTCAGGCAGCCTACTATTGCAGACCATGTTCCAAAGCACGTGCGTTCTATCGTTTAATCCCGAAAATCTGCCAATGTACCAATCTTGAGTAAAAGTACAAAAGTATTGGTATCAAAATATACTTAAAGTACCAAAAGTAAAAGTACTAAAATGTTTGAAAATAGCCGATCTACAAGCTCACAACGCGTCGCGATGCGACGCGTTGTGAGCTTGTAGATCGGCTATTTTAAAATAGCCTATGTATAAAATAGGGCTAAAGTGGTTAATGTATGTTTTATGATATAATGATTTATATCTGCAAAGTAACTAGTAACTAAAGTTTTCAAATAATTGTAGTGGAGTAGAAGTAAAAGTATTGGAAATTGGAAATACTCCACTAAAGTAAAAAATACCTCAACATTTTACTTAAGTACAGTACTTGAAAAAATAAAATAAAATCACACCCAGTGTGAAGTGGGCGGTGTGGTCATCACAGTGGTCATCACAGTGATGGAAGCTCACTTAAAAAAAAAGTTTTTTTTTTTGTGCATAGTCCTATTTATAGGTTATTAATGTCATCATGTGTCTCGCTAGCCAATCTGAATAGAGTCAGCCAATAGAGTCAGCCAATCACAGTACAGCTAGGGGTGTACTAATGCTAGGGGTGTACTAATTATGAGCCAATCACAGTACAGCGAAGGGTGTACTAATGAGGTGTCCCAACCCCACTTATAGGGGCGGCTACACCGCCCAAAAAACATGGGGCAGAGTAGGTATTGTTGCCGAGCGTTCCGGTTACCGGTCCTTGACGTGAAAATGCTTGAGAATCACTGATTTAAACAACGTTAGGAAGCGAGCCCAAATAAGCAACTACACTTTAGAAACAAGCCCCCCCCCCCAAAAAAACGCAATCCACAACTACC
>NC_137613.1:5643136-5648136 GCF_963280865.1 Gymnoscopelus braueri
TTTCCTACGTGTCTGTCCCTCCTACACTGTCTCCCTCATAGCTTTCCTACGTGTCTGTCTCTCCTACACTGTCTCCCTCGTAGCTTTCCTACGTGTCTGTCTCTCCTACACTGTCTCCCTCATAGCTTTCCTACGTGTCTGTCTCTCCTACACCGTCTCCCTCATAGCTTTCCTACGTGTCTGTCTCTCCTACACTGTCTCCCTCTTAGCTTTCCTACGTGTCTGTCTCTCCTACACCGTCTCCCTCATAGCTTTCCTACGTGTCTGTCTCTCCTACACCGTCTCCCTCATAGCTTTCCTACGTGTCTGTCTCTCCTACACTGTCTCCCTCATAGCTTTCCTACGTGTCTGTCTCTCCTACACCGTCTCCCTCATAGCTTTCCTACGTGTCTGTCTCTCCTACACTGTCTCCCTCATAGCTTTCCTACGTGTCTGTCTCTCCTACACCGTCTCCCTCATAGCTTTCCTACGTGTCTGTCTCTCCTACACTGTCTCCCTCATAGCTTTCCTACGTGTCTGTCTCTCCTACACTGTCGCTCTCTCAGCTTACCTATACTGTCTGTCCTGTCTCCTTAGATTGGCTTGCCTATGGTCTGTCTCTTCTACTGAACTACCTATAACATAACCAGACAAAACTTCCGTTTGCTATGGTGACCATCTCAGAGACGACTTATGTCTTCAAAACCTGCTTCTAGTAGAACCATGTCGGCAGAAAGCAGGCGGCGGCGGGGCTGAAAGGGGATATCTGTCTTGTCTGTCTGTCTGTCTGTCTGTCTGTCTGTCTGTCTGTCTGTCTGTCTGTCTGTCTGTCTGTCTGTCTGTCTGTCTGTCTGTCTGTCTGTCTGTCTGTCTGTCTGTCTGTCTGGCTGGCATTCTGGTTGTCATGTGCGTCTGATTGAAGGAAGAATTTGTGAAACGTGAAAGTGAACTTCTGTCTTTATAGCTACTTTATAAATACCCTGTGTGTGTGTGTGTGTGTGTGTGTGTGTGTGTGTGTGTGTGTGTGTGTGTGTGTGTGTGTGTGTGTGTGTGTGTGTGTGTGTGTGTGTGTGTGTGTGTGTGTGTGTGTGTGTGTGTGTGTGTGTGTGTGTGTGTGTGTGTGTGTGTGCGCGTGTGTGTGAGTGTGCGTCGTGTGTGTGTGTGTGTGTGTGTGGGGGGTGGGGGGGGGGTGTGTGTGTGTGTGTGTGTGTGTGTGTGTGTGTGCTTGCGTGCGTGCGTGCATGCGTGCGGGGTCTTCAACGTTTTTCAGACCAAGGACCCCTTATCTGGTCTGAGAGAGAGAAGAGGCAGGGTCCCACTACATGTCGTATAAAATGATGTTGCAGATTAAACCTTTCCATACATTTCATAGATAGCTTCATAGACTTGTTTCAGTGTTGTGAAAATTGCTGATCTACAAGCTCACGTGTCGCACTGCGAAAGGCGTTGTAAGCTTGTAGATCTGCTATTATCTGTGTGAATGTCTGGATGCTATCACACGAAGATTTGGCGTCCCCCCCTGTAGTAACTCTGAGGACCCCCTAGGGGGTCCCGGGTTCCCTGTTGAAGACCCCTGGCTGGTCTACCAGCAATACAATAAGTCCCATTCTGTAAAACCAATGACACGTCTTTCCTCAGCAAATCGTGTCACATCAGCTATTTAATACATTAAGACGGGGAACGCATCTCTGTCATTTTCAGATGTCTTTGGGCTATTCAAAACTATCTTTGAAAAATAAAAAAGCAAATATTTTTAACTGTTACAACTTCTGGGGGTCCCTGGAACAAAATATTTTGAGATGGGGGTCCACAGCCAAATACATATCATTTTTGAGAACCACTGACTGATATCATAGCAAGAGATTTGAGTTACAAATGTTACAAAATATATAAAGATTTGCACAAATAAAAATATATAAAACTGATCTACAAAGCTCATGGCACGGCACTCGGTACCGCACTATGAGCTTGTATATCTGCTATTTTTGAATAGAAATGTAAAAATGACAGAGATGCATTCCCGGTTTGAATGGGTTAATAAGCATTGTGTGGAACTGATGTGTTTTAACCAGTATTGTATTCTCAGTAAGCGCTAAATAAAGACACACAGACCATTCCCTGCAGAAAATCTAAACAATAAATTCCAGTCACTTATTTCACAACTATGGTCCCTCATCACATAGCAACCAGTTACAGCTGCACATCACAATAAGATCACTTACTGTAAATATGCTTTCACCAGGGAATCATTGTGACGTGCGTGTGTGTGTGTGTGTGTGTGTGTGTGTGTGTGTGTGTGTGTGTGTGTGTGTGTGTGTGTGTGTGTGTGTGTGTGTGTGTGTGTGTGTGTGTGTGTGTGTGTGTGTGTGTGTGTGTGTGTGTGTGTGTGTGTGTGTGTGTGTGTGTGTGTGTGTGTGTGTGTGTGTGTGTGTGTGTGTGTGTGTGTGTGTGTGTGTGATAGGTAAACTGTAAACAGTGCAGAAGTGCTATGCCTTACAAGGCCAGAGGGATTCTCCCAATGAAGCCAGGAATGTTTGTAGGAAGGAGGAGAGAGAGAGAGAGAGAGAGAGAGAGAGAGAGAGAGAGAGAGAGAGAGAGAGAGAGAGAGAGAGAGAGAGAGAGAGAGAGAGAGAGAGAGAGAGAGAGAGAGAGAGAGAGAGAGAGAGAGAGAGAAAGTGAGACCTGGGAATGGAAGTCCACTCATTCTGGGATCTGGACTATATATTCGTCTTGTGATGGAAAAAGACAGTGTGCTAATAAAATGAGCAGCCAGCCATGCAGACAGTGATGTAGGATAGTAGAGGAATTCCTGGCTGCACAGCGCAGCCAGGACACTGATTCCTGGAACCACAAGTCCTGATGCACCGTTACAATTAGTCATTAGATGTGAGATTATGATGGGAATGTGTTTATTCAGCTATTTTAAGACTCTGTTATTAGACCTCCTTGCTCCCAGTGGATCAGGTGCATTTAAATTGCTGATGTCATGTTTACAGTAACGCAATTTGAATCGGTCTGTTTGGGACGAAATATGTGTTCATTATAGCGTCTCTCTGACTGCATTTCTACTTCACCCTCCCTCACTTGTCAAGCCTCCTTTTTTCATGCCGTCTCTCTCTCTCTGTGTCTCTGTCTCTCCCTCTGTCTCTCTCTCTCTCTCTCTCTCTCTCCAGCCAACACACTTTGAAGGGAAACTATTGTGCTAAGAAGAGTGCGTCGTAATTTAATTGTGTAAATACTGCCTACCAGCGCACTTAGACGGGGTCCAAATATGCAGATACAATGTATGTAAGCAGAGGTCGATTTATATAAAAAAAATAAACGATATATATATCAAAAGCAGAGAGGGGCAGGCTTCCCCCCCCCCCAGTAAGTCCATCCCTGCTCAAAGATCAGTGGTTCTCAAAGTGGGGTCCTTGAGGGGGTCCCAGGGGGACGCTCCACACGTCCCAGACTCTTCTCCCTCCTGGCTCCCAAACTATGGAATGAACTCCTCCATTGCAGTTAGAACTGTAGACTCACTCCCGATTTTCCACGGTAATCTGAAGACTCGCCTCTTCAGACTCCACCTCTCAGCCCTTAGCACTTGACCTTTAGCCTTGACCACCATGCAGTGGTGTAAAGTAACTAAGTATATTTACTCAAGTACTGTACTTAAGTACAATTTTTAGGTACTTTTACTTTACTGGAGTATTTTCAATTGTCTATACTTTTACTTCTACTCCACTACATCTCAGAGGCAAATATTGTACTTTTACTCCACTACAATTATTTGAAAACTTTAGTTACTAGTTACTTTGCAGATGTAAATTATTACATTATAAAACATACATTAACCACTTTTGCCCTATTTTATACCTATGCTATTTGAAAATAGCCGATCTACAAGCTTGTAGCGTTGTGAGCTTGTAGATCTGATTTCAGTACTTTTACTTTTGGTGCTTTAAGTACATTTTGATACCAATACTTTTGTACTTTTACTAAAGTAAATTTTGAATTCCGGACTTTTACTTGTAACAGATTATTTCTACATTGCCGTATTGATACTTTTACTTAAGTAAAAAATGAGAGTACTTTTTCCAGTCTGCTAAATGCCTACATTGTAAATTGTAAAACGTTTTGAGAACCAGCTTATAGAGACAAAGTCAAAGTGCAGATACTTGGTCCATTTGGTGACGTCTGTCCCTTCCTCCTCCTCCTCCTCCTCCTCCTCCTCCTCCTCTCCTGATAGGTGGAGCTGAACGACCTGTTGAATCCCATCCTTGAGCACATCCAGGAGATCCAGAGCTTCAGAGAGCATCACCGTGGCAGCAGCATGTTCAACCACCTATCAGCTGTCAGTGAGAGCATCCCGGCACTGGGGTGGCTCGCCGTGGTGAGGGAGCACACACACACACGCGCACAAGCATACGCACGCACACACACACACGAACAAGCATACGCACGCACGCACGCACGCACGCACGCACGCACGCACGCACTCACGCACACACACACACAAGCACACGCACACGCACACGCACACGCACAAGCACACGCACAAGCCCACGCATGCATGCACGCACTCGTGCGCGGTTGTAGATCTGCTATTTTTTTATAGCCAAAGAAGTCTAAAAATGACACAGATGTGTTCCCGGATTGAATGGGTTAAATGTAAACATAAGGGGATTGGCGATTGCCATCCCATCCCCTGAGATCCATCCAATCACATGCGGCCTGAGTGTCCTTTGATCAGCGTTGCTAAGAGTGTGTTGCTAACACAGACAGACAGTGTCTTCCTGACTGAAGTGACCTGATTTATATTAAATATGTGATTCTCATCAAGCAGACGCTTGTGACTGGTAGCCACGGGTTTATGTTCAGAGTTTGACGCGTCGTTTGTTTTATTTGGTTGACGAGACGACGCCTGTTCTCCTGCAAAGCCTCCTTATTGAGTCTAAATCTTGATGTTTTACAACAGTGGTTTTCAACCTTTTTCATGCCAAGGACCCCTAAAGTGATATACATTTGGCCGCGGACCC
>NC_137613.1:5653136-5665636 GCF_963280865.1 Gymnoscopelus braueri
TTTTTTGTGCAAATCTTTGAATATATATCTATAAAGCGATTGTTTTTTACTCAAATCTTTGCTTCTGGGGGTCCCTGGAAAAAAAATTTTTTAGATGGGGGTCCGCAGCCAAATACATATCGTTGTGGGACTCCTTGACACTGACATTAATATTATAGCAACATAAGTGTTTCAGAAAACTGTTTTAAACTGATTTAGAAGACATTTGTAGAATCCCCAGAAGCAATAACATTTTAGCTAGAAATGCTCGCTTTAAATATATATATATTCAAAGATTTGCACAACATTTTTCACGATTTTTCAAAAATAGCAGATCTACAAGCTCATAGCGCGGCACTCGGTGCCGCGCTATGAGCTTGTATATCTGCTATTTTTGAATAGCCCAACGAAATCTAAAAATGACACACAGATGCGTTCTCAGGTCTTAAAGAGTTAAAGTTTATAATATCCATCTCAAATCAACATTCACATTATTCGTATAATCATTCATATCTTGTCAACATAGAGAGTATGCACATGCGTCACTTTTCCACCGGGACACGCCCCCCTCATCTAGACTGAGTGGCAAAACATTGAGCAGCATGGAGGAGCGTTGGAGTTTGGAAGCGCTCGACTAGTTACTTTGTTGATCTGGATTATTATTACAAAACATACATTAACCGCTTCAGCCCCATATACACCCTATAGATTGTTCTGCTATTTGTAAAGAGACGATCTAAAAGCTCACAACGTGTCGCGTTGTGAGCCTGTAGATCTGCCTATTTTCAAAAGATTTTCATTAAGATTTTAAGAACTTGTGAAATGGGACATTTTGAATATTGAGCACGTTTACTCTTGGTCCTTTTAAGTATATTTTGATGCCAATACTTTTGTAGTAGTCATTAGTCAAGCACATTTTGAATGACAGACTTTCACTCGTAACAGAGTGTTTCTACATTGCAGTATTGATACTTTTACCTGAGTAAAATAATTGAGTAATTTTTCCGCCACTGAGTATATGTTACACATATGCTCTGAGGAAGGCTCATAGCCGAAACGCGTAAGCGTTCATTTTATTTTTTTCATTGGCATCCGTCAGTCTCGAGAGACTATGGAGTCGCGCCCCGGACAGTGGCTCCACTGCTCCTGGTGCAGTGTTGGGTGTGGCTGAACAGACCGTCTGGCTAATGCTGCAGCTTGTGCCAATAAAAAAAAATTTGAAATGTGAGTAATTTGTCCTCCATTTAATTGAATTTTTTGGATTTGCTACCCTTTTGTAAAAAAAAAAAAATCATTTTTTTATATATATATGTTATATATTAACACATTGGGTGCCAGAGGTTTATTAAAATATTATACGTTGAGTGCCTGCATTTCTTCCATCCACTTGCGTTACACGTTTCGTGCTGTGAGAAGCCCAGACGCGGAAGTGCATGTAAACAAAGCGTGCGTGCGAGACGGCGGAGGGTCCCGACTAACGCCTGGAACAATAATATTTCCAACGCGACCCTCCATTGCAGCGTGATCGCCGATCGAAAACGGCTCGTTTCCACCACATTAAAAAGAAATGGAGATATTAAGCTTTTAGTCAAGGAGATAACATTGAAAACGCCGACCGGAAGGATTTTTGACATGGAGCCAGATCCAGCCTCTTCTTCTCAGAAACTCCTTGGGTGATGTCAAAGTTTCGTTTTAGCGCCCCACGTGGGCCACTCGTATAAAAATAGAATTGGGTCAAAAACGGTCCGGACCGTTTTCGGCACTTCTCGTTTGGACCCTCAAAAACGGTCCGGACCGTTTTTGGCATTCAATGTGTTAAAATGGCTATTATGTAATAATCACCCACCTTTGACGAGAAGATTATAGCCGCGACTCCGAGTGGCAGACAGCAGCACAGAGCGTTGCAGATGGACCATTTCATATAGGTCGTAACAGCACAGGTCTGGCGGCCTTCCTCCATTGGCTCCATAGTGGCTCGTTGTCTCAAGTTCACAGATGGATGGAATTTGCGAGGTCTAGAATAGATGCGATGGGTGCTGGGGTTCTACTATACTGTACTGCACACATGGGCAACATATGGCCACACACACACACACACACACACACACACACACACACACACACACACACACACACACACACACACACACACACACACACACACACACACACACACACACACACACAGGCACTCCCACATGTGCACACATGCAGTCCCATAAACATGCATGCACGCATCTCTCTCTCTCTCTCTCTCTCTCTCTCTCTCTCTCTCTCTCTCTCTCTCTCTCTCTCTCATATCCATTAGATGTATTAGATTAGGCTGCAGCTCACAGACTCACAGACGTGGGTCCACCCAGATGTTTATGATTAGCAGGGCAGAATACCAGTTTTAGTTTGGTGTTTGAAGGCAGACAGATGTCCTCTCTGTTTTCTTGTGTGACAAAGCATTGTCTTTTTACTCTTGGATTATGAGTAAAAGAGAGTTAACACCTGATACCCTTGTCCGGAGTTATCTTTCTGCCTAACTGCGCATGTCAAAGCAGTGAGGGCAGAACAGTAAAAAGACAGAGACGTCTACAGCAACTAATCTAAGAGGATATACACGTCAGCCTTACTCTACCTGAACATGCCATTGGGGCGGCCATAGCTGAGTGGTTAGTGAGCCCGCCTAGGGAGCCAGAGGCCCTGGTTGCCCCAGGTACGATTCCAGGCCACGCCAGCATATGTGTCGATGAAATGAAATTTGTCCCTGAGCAAGACTCTTAACCCCTAATTGCTCACAGGCCCTCATTGGAAACAAGCCTGCAAGGACTTTCATGAACGTCCTGTTAAAAGGAATTATCCTTATCCTAACGACCTGTTAAAAGGAATTATCTTATTGCCTCAGTCACAGGATGATGAGGTTAAGTCAGTCCACACTCACAAATCAAGTTCATCCAAGAACTCTAAATCATCAAGGCACTCTAGTACGGCCTCGGCAGCAAATGCAATGGCAGTCAATGCACGGGCAAAATCCGAGGCAGCACGAGCAAAGGCCATATTTGCTGAAAGGGAAAAAATGAGAGTCAGACAAGCAGAGCTCAAAGTGGAGGGAACGAGACTGGAGGCCACCATTGCAGTGCTTCATCAGCAATGTGACGCAGAGGCCGATGCTGAAGCCAACGTATATGAGGCTGCAGCTAACAAAGTGGAGGAAAAGCGCAAGAGTCGCTACCTCTCTCAGAAATTGAACCCCTTACAACGCACCTGTGAGTATGTGAAAGACCAATCCTTACGGCATGACAGGTTCATGCCAGATGAACATGTGAAGCCTAATGAGGTGCCACCAGGTACCACATTTTATCAACTCAAACAGGAAGTTGACATGTCTGAACCTAGAGATAGAGCCGATATCTCAGTTAATCACCACAACAATGTGAACAAGGGAGTTCTCCAGCCATCTCAGGGCTACAGGGAGGTCTCTCTGCCATATCAGGGCTACAAGGATATCCCCCAACAATCCCAGGGCGGGGAGCGTGCCTCTCAGCCATCCCAGGCCTACGAGTGTGCTTCTCAACCACCCCAGGGCTACGAGCGTGCCTCTCAACCACCCCAGGGCTACGAGCGTGCCTCTCAACCACCCCAGGGCTACGAGCGTGCCTCTCAACCACCCCAGGGCTACGAGCGTGCCTCTCAACCACCCCAGGGCTACGAGTGTGCTTCTCAACCACCCCAGGGCTACGAGCGGGCTCACAAACCTGGCCATGTGAATGTTCTCAAGACAAACATCTTGGAGAATGAGCGACCGAGCCACTTCCTTCCATGCCAAAACAACTTCCATGTAAAAGAAAAGTTTAAGCTGCCGCGGTCAACATAAGATTAACTCTCCCGTTCTTGGTCAACCGAACCGGCTGACTGAGGTTGATGTCATGGGAGAAGCAGTCTTCCAAGGCACAAGTGCAGATGAAAAACCTGTTAACCCCATAGAAGAACAAACAGTACTGCACATAATGGAGAAGGAGATCTTTCAGGATGACACAAATAGCTGGGTGACTCCACTGCCTTTTCGCTCCCCAAGACCACGCATCCCCAATAACAAACAGCAAGCCAGTCAACGCCTCGCCTCAGTCTGTCGCACGTTGAAGAAGCGACCTCTTATTCCTGTATCTACCGCCCCAAACTTCCCTCTCATTCTGACACCAGTTACCCTCCGGACCCAGAAGGTTGGACCGCCATCAATACCGCCTGTCAATTTTGACGAAGGTGACCTGTTCAAGCGCCAGTGGAGGCAGGTGCAAAACCTCTCCCATGTCTTCTGGCATCGTTGGAAGAACAAGTACCGCTCTACTCTACGAAGCCGCAGGAAGTGGCACTCAGATAGGCCTAACCTACAAGAAGGGGACCTCGTCCTGTTGAAGGACTGTCAGGCCAAGCGGAATTGCTGGCTGATGGGTGTAGTGGCCAACACCTTCCCTAGTCTTGATGGAACATGCAAGACTTTCTTGAGACCCAGAACAGAAACTGTACTCCTCCTGCCAAACATTGATGAACGAGGACAATGGGAAGAAAATGTAACTCTGACATGTTAGTGATGTCAGGCGGGGAGTGTGCTGGCTGCGACTGATGTCCGCCAGTGGGTGGTGCTGTTTTCTGAAGTTGCTGGGAGGGTGCCTTTATTTTAGGACAGGTGTTTGAGATTTGTAATACAGTTCCTGGGCTCAAGGTGTGCTAGGTTTATGATTAGCAGGGCAGAATACCAGTTTTAGTTTGGTGTTTGAAGGCAGACAGATGTCCTCTCTGTTTTCTTGTGTGACAAAGCATTGTCTTTTTACTCTTGGATTATGAGTAAAAGAGAGTTAACACCTGATACCCTTGTCCGGAGTTATCTTTCTGCTTAACTGCGCATGTCAAAGCAGTGAGGGCAGAACAGGCAGGGACCCCCAGAAGCAAAGATTTGAGTTAAAAATGTATACCGTATATATATATTCAAAGATTTGCACAAATATTCATGATTTCTTTTTCCAAAAATAGCAGATCTACAAGCTCATAGCGCGGCACCGAGTGCCGCGCTATGAGCTTGTAGATCTGCTATTTTTTGGATAGTGCGTACTACTTACAACTTTCTGTGTGTGTATTTTTTGGATAGCCAAAGAAATCTAAAAATGACACACAGATGCGTTCCTGGTCTTAATGTATTAAAAATAAATGAGCTGGATTGAAGCAGGATGATTATGTGACACATGCAGTAAGTGTTTGATCCCTAGAGAGGATTCTTATTTTTTTTTAATAAACTGCTATTAATATAGGAAGTTCAACAGAGCACATGGACTCATTTGACTTTCTTGTGTAAAAAACAGCCTGGTACAACCACCTGCCCTTGCTCAAGGGCACATCAACAGTGTTATTTGAACTCTTAATTTAACATTTAACACTATAATAAATTATATTACAAACACCGGGTTCATGTAATTTATTTGTTAATCACTTAAAGGTAGGGTAAATGATATTTTTTGGTCAAAATAAGAAGTTTTTTGTTAAAAGGTTAAAGTACCATATTGTGATTATCATTACTATAGAGTGTTTGTTCAGTAACAGTGTTAAATAGCTCTATATTGTGATAGTAATCATTACTATAGTGTTTGTTCAGTAACAGTGTTAAATAGCTCTATATTGTGATAGTAATCATTACTATATTGTTTGTTCAGTAACAGTGTTAAATAGCTATATATTGTGATAGTAATCATTAATATAGTGTTTGTTCAGTAACAGTGTTAAATAGCTCTATATTGTGATAGTAATCATTACTATAGTGTTTGTTCAGTAACAGTGTTAAATAGCTCTATATTGTGATAGTAATCATTACTATAGTGTTTGTTCAGTAACAGTGTTAAATAGCTCTATATTGTGATAGTAATCATTGCTATAGTGTTTGTTCAGTAACAGTGTTAAATAGCTCTATATTGTGATAGTAATCATTGCTATAGAGTGTTTGTTCAGTAACAGTGTTAAATAGCTCTATATTGTGATAGTAAT
Source organism: Gymnoscopelus braueri (assembly GCF_963280865.1). Classification (NCBI taxonomy): domain Eukaryota; kingdom Metazoa; phylum Chordata; class Actinopteri; order Myctophiformes; family Myctophidae; genus Gymnoscopelus; species Gymnoscopelus braueri. Next base: position 5,659,131 of record NC_137613.1, read on the forward strand.
CATTGCTGTAGAGTGTTTGTTCAGTAACAGTGTTAAATAGCTCTATATTGTGATAGTAATCATTGCTGTAGAGTGTTTGTTCAGTAACAGTGTTAAATAGCTCTATATTGTGATAGTAATCATTGCAGTAGAGTGTTTGTTCAGTAACAGTGTTAAATAGCTCTTTGCCTTTTAAAGGGTCAAAGCACAACACTCATGTCAAAATCCTCATCAAGACCCACAGTAGTTTTTTTTTGCTGTAAAATCATGATACAATGATAAAATCCACTTGAATTTGGTCACAGCGACCATAAAGATACTATGTGTGAGGAAAACAAAAATCTATTTGTATTTCATCTCATTGTTGTTTGAAATAAAACACCATCCTTGTTGATCGTGCAGCATTTATTTGTTGCAACAAAATGTAATCATTCACCATCGATCAATAATCATAATCATTGTTGTTCATAATAAATCTCCAAGGCTTTCAAGGTCACGAAGATGATAGTGAACACAATTCCAACAACAAGTGCAGCGATGTTGATTATCTTGGCTTTTCTTGACGCCTCCTCAGCCATGGGGATGTTACCCACCGAATTTGCAGCCTTAACCTTAAAAAAAAACAGGGGAAAACAGGGATCTTCATTTAGTGCATTGAGTTTGAGTAACTAAGTACATTTACTCAAGTACTGTACTCAATACAATTTTGAGGTAGGCCTACTGTACTTTTACTTTACTGGAGTATTTCCAATTTCCAATTTACTGGAGTATTTCCAATTTCCAATACTTCTACTCCACTACATAGAGGTAGCCTGGTTATCAGCCTGGAGCTGTGTGGAGCTTCAGGCTGACATTCCTATTGGCTGACATTTGAACACCAGACCAAGAGGCAGTTGATAGCCTGATGATAGGCGTGAGGAAATTCGGCAAACTATAGGCAAAACATTCTGCAAAAATTGCATATGTACAAGCACCGTTGTAGAACGGCTATGTTTGGCCATGGGATTTAGGTGTAGAGAGAAACAACGAAAAAAAGTCAGCGAATTATATATGGTAGGGTTTACATACGTTGATAAAAGCCAGTGGTGGACCGTAATGGAAGTACATTTAATTTTCTACTATTTTATTTAAGTATAATAAATATAAGATATAGTGATCAAGTCATAACCTCTCAATGTTTAGAGTCAGTTGGGGGCAGCGTGGGCACTTAAGAAATCTGTTTCTAAAATATCAATTTGACCATGGAAGTATTGAGTTTGATAAACCTCTAAACTAAAGGACCATCTTTGGTGATTGACTTCTAATGAAACAAAGTTGTGCAAATTGTGCTTGGCACACGTTTGCACTTGGGAGAGCCATCCCTAGAAGACGACAAGACGTAGTTACATAAGTGTGAGCTGTAAAGTGTTTGGCCGGTCATTGTCAGTTGAATGGATGCAGTAGTAGTGTTTACTTCATTTATCTATGCATTGTGATATGAATACGTAGTTTTTTGTTACAGTCAATTGACAAGACTGACAGCATAGTAGTAATAAAAGAATTACTCAAATATTTTGCTCTGGCTCCTCATCTGAAAACAGAGTCGGTGGCCAAATTAAATAGATCTGCCACAATAATAGATGGTAAGCTTGGTAGTGCTTGGGGTTGTGAGTATTTTATTTTAACAGACAACCCCCATTCCCATTGTAAAGCACACTTGTTTGGCTTGGATTGGATTTTATGGTCTAAAATTGAGAAAGTGCATCAACATTTTATGCAAGCTATCCTTGACAAAGCATGGTACCTACTACCTACAGTACCAGATGAACGGTTGCTTATACTGAACACTTATACAGTAGTTATAACATGACTGTCAAAAGGCATTACGATAGGTTTAGACCTTTTTACATCCAACTTAAAGTAACCCTATCGATTTTTCGGCTATTTGTAAAGAGCCGATCTACAAGCTCGCGACACGTTGTGAGCTTGTAGATCTGCTATTTTCAAAAGATTTTCATTAAGATTTCAAGAACTTGTGAAATGGGACATTTTGCATATTGAGCACTTTTACTTTTGGTCCTTTTAAGTATATTTTGATGCCAATACTTTTGTTGTAGTCAAGCACATTTTTGAATGACGGACTTTCACTCGTAACAGTGTTTCTACACTGCAGTATTGATTCTTTTACTTATGAAATAATTGAGTACTTTTTCCGCCACTGAGTATATGTTACATATAAAATGGCTATTTATGTAATAATCACCAGTGGTGGAAAGTAACTAAGTACATTTACTTAAGTACTGTACTTAAGTGCAATTTTGAGGTATTTGTACTTTACTTGACTATTTCCAATACTTTTACTTCTACTCCACTACATCTCAGAGGCAAATATTGTACTTTTACTCCACTACATTTACTTGAAAACTTTAGTTACTAGTTACTTTTCAGATATAAATGATTCTATAATGAAACATACATTAACCTATTTGAAAATAGCCGATCTACAAGCTCACAACGCGTCGCGATGCGACGCGTTGTGAGCTTGTAGATCTGCTATTTTCAAATATTTAGTACTTTTACTTTTGATACTTTAAGTACATTTTGATGCCAATACTTTTGTACTTTTACTCAAGTAAATTTTGAATTCTGGACTTTTACTTGTAACAGAGTATTTTTATATTGCAGTATTGGTACTTTTACTTAAGTAAAGCAATTGAGTACTTTTTCCACCACTGATAATCACCCACCTTGTGAGAGAAGATTATAGCCGCGACTCCGAGTGGCAGACAGCAGCACAGAGTGTTGCAGATGGACCATCTCATATAGGTCTTAACAGCACAGGTCTGGCGGCCTCGCTCCATAGTGGCTCGTTGTCTCAAGTTCACAGATGGATGGAATTTGCGCGGTCTAGAATAGATGCGATGGGCGCTGGGGTTCTACTATACTGTACTGCACACATGGGCAACATACGGCCCGGGGCCCGGACACGCCCCCCCTTTGACCATCTTAGCAGTGGTGTAAAGTAACTAAGTACATTTACTCAAGTACTGTACTTAAGTACAGTTTTGAGTTTTTTATTTTTTACTTTACTGGAGTATTTCCAATTTGCTGTACTTTTACTTCTACTCCTCTACACCTCAGAGGCAAATATTGTACTTTTACTCCACTACAATTATTGTAAAACTTTTGTTACTAGTTACTTTGTAGATTTAGATTATTATTACAAAACATACATTAACCACTTCAGCCCTATATATATATATGTTGGCCATTTGAAAATAGCCGATCTACAAGCCACATATTTTTATTTTGAAAACTTATGAAATGGGACAAACTGCATAATGAGTACTTTTACTTTTGGTACTTTAAGTACATTTTTATGTCAATACTTTTGTACTTTTACTCATTTACATTTTGAATTCCGGACTTTTACTTGTAATGGAGTATTTCTACATTGCAGTATTGATACTTTTACTTAAGTACAACATTTGATAAGATACTGTATTGTTAGTGACTCTATTTATAGTGTCATAGGAATTAGACTACATGACAACCAGGAATATTTTGGTGACCACCGGAGAGACGGGTGACAGCCGGAACGTAGACGGAATGTCTAGTCTGTGGATGGACAGAGCCTAGTCCCTCCATGTGCCAGAGCCTCCCCCGTCCCGGCAGAGTAGTTCCGGAGAAGCGGACTGAGTGTCCCTGTCTTTCCCTAAGAGGACTGACCGTGGGTAGCTACTGGGACGTAAGTCGGGGCTTGATCAACCCCGGCTGGGTCACCTGGGCGAGGGTGTATGTTGTTGCGAGACCCGAAACACCCGATGACCCCAGGCTACAACACTGATGATACGTCCCAGGAGCATCCATGTGATGTTTTCTTTATCGTATTAATTTATAGGCTCATTTAAAAGTTGATACAGCATTGACGTTGATTGTTTTATGCAAGTAATATTTTTATTGTAAGGCCAGAGTACACCAGAGTGATACAGTACAGTACAGCTGTAAAACAATGAATAAATAAAAAATATTTTAACGGAACAATTTTCAGTAGTCTGGCATGTCTACCAAATTCATGCAGTTTTAACATAATTCAGCACCATGTGTTTCAAGTTTCAATTGTACAATGTGTGGCCCTTCACTCACTTTATAGAAGTCAGTATGGCCCCCTGGGAATAAATCTTGCCTACCCCTGCTATAGAGTGTTTGTTCAGTAACAGTGTTAAATAGCTTTATATTATGATAGACATCATTGCTATATAGTGTTTGTTCAGTAACAGTGTTAAATAGCTCTATATTGTGATAGTAATCATTGCTATAGTGTTTGTTCAGTAACAGTGTTAAATAGATCTATATTGTGATAGTAATCATTGCTATAGTGTTTGTTCAGTAACAGTGTTAAATAGCTCTATATTGTGATAGTAATCATTGCTATAGTGTTTGTTCAGTAACAGTGTTAAATAACTCTATATTCTGATGGTAATCATTACTAGAGTGTTTGTTCAGTAACAGTGTTAAATAGCTCTATATTGTGATAGTAATCATTGCTATAGTGTTTGTTCAGTAACAGTGTTAAATAGCTCTATATTGTGATAGTAATCATTGCTATAGTGTTTGTTCAGTAACAGTGTTAAATAGCTCTATATTGTGATAGTAATCATTGCTATAGTGTGTGTTCAGTAACAGTGTTAAATAGCTCTATATTGTGATAGTAATCATTGCTATAGAGTGTTTGTTCAGTAACAGTGTTAAATAACTCTGTATTGTGATAGTAATCATTGCTATAGTGTGTGTTCAGTAACAGGGGTCTCCATGTCTCTCCAACTCTTAAAGTAAACAGATTTTTATTTTTTAGGTGGGTTGCACATTTTTAACCAATCAGGAGAGAGTACCCATTTATCAGCTTAATGTTTTATACATTTTTTTCCAGTTCATTTCTTAGTGTCATCACTTCCATCAATCTCACTTGTTTATTCTGTATCCTGTATGAGTGCTCTCTCCTGATTGGATGAAGTAATGGAAGTACATTTACTTAAGTACTGTACTTAAAGGGATATTTCACTTTCAAAAAAACTTTTGGTCATTTTATCGTCTATTCAGGCTTTTGTGAACCCCCCAGACAGTTTATAAGTTGCTAGATTTAGTATTTAGATATTTGATATTCATTTTATCAGACACGCCCCCTTCCTATACAAACCCATTATAACTTCAAACTCCATTTTAACCCGTTAGATTCATCAAAAACACCCGTCCTTGGTTCTGCTGACTCACCCTGCCATCCTAATGCGTGAGGGGGCCGTGTTTTTTTGATTACTTTTTTCATTTATTTTATTTAATTTTTTAATGTATTTAATTTTTTTCATTTTCCAAAAAAAAAATCTAAAATAAATGAAAAAAGTTATCGAAAAAACACGGCCCCCTCACGTATTAGGAGGGCAGGGTGAGTCACCAGAACCAAGGACGGGTGTTTTTGATGAATCTAACGGATTAAAAATGAAGTTTGAAGTTATAATGGGTTTGTATAGGAAGGGGGCGTGTCTGATAAAATGAATATCAAATATCTAAATAATGAATCAAGCAACTTATAAACTGTCTGGGGGGCTCACTAAAGCCTGAGTAGACGATAAAATGAGCAAAAGTTTTTTTGAAAGTGAAATATCCCTTTAAGTACAATTTTGAGGTATTTGTACTTTACTTGAGTATTTCCAATTTCCAATACTTTTACTTCTACTACACTACATCTCAGAGGCAAATATTGTACTTTTGCTCCACTACAATTATTTGAAAACTTTAGTTGCTAGTTACTTTTCAGATATAAATTATGATATTATGAAACATACATTAACCACTTTAGCTCTATTTTATACATAGGCTATTTGAAAATAGCCGATCTACGCGACGCGTTGTGAGCTTGTAGATCTGCTATTTTCAAATATTTAGTACTTTTACTTTTGGTACTTTAAGTACATTTTGATGCCAATACTTTTGTACTTTTACTCAAGTCCATTTTTTTATTCTGGACTTTTACTTGTAAGGGCACGCTCCCACCAAAACATGGTCGGCTAGCGTTAAACGCAGGTTGTGCGCGGCCACAGTTTTTTGCAGCCAGCGGATTAAAAAAAACGGGAGTGACGCGCCTGTCACTCACTTTCAGGAGCCTCCCCGTAGCCCGCACCGCCTGCTGCCTTGAGCACCATGGTGCTTCCTGAGTCTTGAGACGGTCCGCCTTCCACTCACCTGATTGGACAGAGGGGGAAAATCAGCTCCTGCCTCCAGCAGTTTTATGCTTAGTGGCGGAGAGCAGATAAACGCAAGGTCTGCGCGACAAGCGGAAAAATCTGCTCAGGAAGCACCATGGTGCTCAAGGCAGCAGGCAGTGCGGGCTACGGGGAGGGTCCTGAAAGTGAGTGACAGGCGCGACACTCCCGTTTTTTAGAATCCGCTGGCTGCAAAAAACTGTGGCCGCGCACAACCTGCATTTAACAGCGGCCAGCCAACTCTTGGTGGGAGCGCGCCCTAACAGAGTATTTCTATATTGCAGTATTGAT
>NC_137613.1:5670636-5740636 GCF_963280865.1 Gymnoscopelus braueri
AGCGGGGCTGGGGACTGGGAGGGGGGGAGAGGGTTCTCTCTGTTCTCGCCGGGCTGGTGCTTGCACTGGGCAGTACTGGTGGTCCACCACTACCATATCTTTCTTCAATGCCCCCGCAGTCTCTCTGTGAGCTTGGGCCCGCTGAAACATCCAGATCCATGTCAATTGGAGGCGGCTCCAGGCTGACAGCTACTGGTCCACCACTACTGTCACCGTCTCTAAGTGAACTTGGGCCCGCGGCTGAAGCATCATCCAGATCCAGGTCAATGAGTTCGTCTCCCCGCTCCATGTGTCACGCTCTCATCACGCTCAGCGCAGTACGTGGATACGTCATCAACGTCATTGCTTATTTTAATCGGATTCGGTTGAAAACATTAAAACAATGTCATAATCACACACTACATTTGATAAATTACATTTACTCCAAATATATAGGCTATTTATTTATTTATTTATTGTGATGATAATATACGATAATAAAACGTGTGTGTGTGTGTGTGTGTGTGTGTGTGTGTGTGTGTGTGTGTGTGCGTGTGCGTGTGCGCGTGCGCGTGCGCGTGTGCGTGTGCGTGTGTGTGTGTGTGTGTGTGTGTGCGTGTGCGTGTGCGTGTGCGCGTGTGTGTGTGTGTGTGCGTGTGTGTCATGTAGATACCAGTGATTCTCAAACCTTTTCATTTCAAGGACCCCCATAAGTTTACTGTGCATTAGGCTACGGACCCCATTAACTTGGAGTTACCGATCATTTAGCTGTGGACGAGCTGGGGACCCCTCAAGGACCCTCAAGGACCCCCACATTGAGAACCACTGATGTAGACGTTAGCCCTCAGTGCAACGAGCTGAGACATTTGCTGTGCAACACTCCCTCTGCTGGCAGGGCGTGTCCTTGCACCCTGTCATCATCAGGGTTCTCCTTTCTTACAACAGCATAGTGTAGGGCATTGGTTCTCAAAGTGGGTCCTTGGCTGGCTACCAGCCGGGTCCCCAGAAAAATTTGTTAATATAGCTTTGTTTTGTATACCATGGCTATTCAAAAATAGCAGATCTACAAGCTCACAATGCGTCACGATGCGACGCTATTTTCAAAAGATTTTTTGGGGGAAAACTTATTAAATGGGACATTCTGCATAAGGGCGCGCTCCCACCGCACTTTTATTTAACCTCTGGGGCAGAATCTGCCAATGCTTTGTCAATGCAAATGCGTGGATTCCTGGTCTTGCAGATCTTTTCCAAGAATCCACGCATTTGCATTGACAATGCATTGGCAGATTCTGCCCCAGAGGTAAAATAAAAGTGCGGTGAGAACGTGCACAACCTGCGTTTAACAGCGGCCAGCCAACTTTTGGTGAGAGCGCGCCCTAATGAGTACTTTTACTTTTGGTAACTTTTGGTTTCTGTAAGAACTTTTTTATGCCAATACTTTTGTTCTTTTACTCAAGTAAATTTTGAATTCCGGACTTTTTCTTGTAATGGAGTATTTCTACATTGCAGTATTGATACTTTTACTTAAGTACAACATTTGAGTAGGCTACCACTAGAGGTAACCTGTTCATGTCTTTTATCTGTGCAGCTGTTCTGCTGTTTTGAATTTAGATTTTTTTTTAACTGGTCTTGGTTGGTTTTAAATGTGCTTCACAAATGGAGTTTGGTCTTATTTTTGGTTTAAGAAGAACACAGTGTTGTTGTTGATTATCCACTGAACCCAGTCTTCTTCTGCTCATCTCACAGGGTCCCGTCGCTCCCCCGTCTCTGTCCGACACGGCCGCCGCCCCCAGCGCTCCTCCGTGCCCTCCTCCCCCTCCTCCCCCGCCGCCGCCCCCCGGCCCGCCTCCGGTGTTCACAGAGGACGGCACGGCGCCGCCGCCGCAATCTGCCCTCTTCGCCCAGCTCAACCGGGGGATGGACATCACTAAAGGTGGGTTATAGCGTCCGACATAGATAGATAGTCACAGTGGTGGAAAAAGTACTCAAATGTTTTACTTAAAGGCATACTAGGTAACGTATTAAATTGTATATCTTTTGTGAGTGGCAAAAGTTTCACAACACCCACTCCATGAATTTCACCCCCGGAAGCCTTTTATTTATACATTTTCTATTGAACGTGGACGGGGGGGACTTTCCCGGGAAAATGACGTTCCTGGCCAACGTCATGACGTCGTGGCCGACGTCCTGGCCGACGTCATGACGTCGGCCAGGAACTACCGCAACGGTTTCCTGTTTGGCCAGGAACTACCGCGCTAATAACAAAAAGGAACCTCACGCTGATTTTAAGAGAATGTAGGATTGGAAGATCGAAAAAGAACAGAAAAATAAAGCACAGCTCATGGTAACTAATGCTCCACTGGCTAAGAGAAACGATCCGTAGATAGTATAAAACAATTAAAAGATCGCTTTTTGAAACGCTTCCGGCTTCCGGTGAAAACGAATGGAATTCTGGGTAATCGAGGACTACGGAAATTGTATGCAGTGACGGTAGTGACCAGCAGAGGTTGCTAAAAATCGTTATTTGTGATTCTGCATTGTACAACTTTAAGTAAAAGTATCAATACTGCAGTGTAGAAATACTCTGTTACAAATAAAAGTAAGGTATTAAAAATTCACTTGAGTAAAAGTACAAAAGTATTGGTATCAAAATGTACTTAAAGTACCAGAAGTAAAAGTACGAAAAGTTTGAAAATAGCAGATCTACAAGCTCACAGCGCGTCGCAATGCGACGCGTTGTGAGCTTGTAGATCGGCTATTTTCAAATAGCCTATGTATAAAATAGGGCTAAAGTGGTTAATGTATGTTTTATAATATAATAATTGATAATTGCAAAGTAACTTGTAACTAAAGTTTTCAAATAATTGTAGTGGAGTAAAAGTACAATGTTTTCCTCTGAGATGTAGTGGAGTAGAAGTAAAAGTACTGAAAATTGGAAATACTCCAGTAAAGTAAAAATACCTCAAAATTGAACTTAAGTACAGTACTTAAGTAAATGTACTTAGTTACTTTACACCACTGTAGATAGATACTTTTATTCCGGCACCAGCAGAGACAGACAGCACAGCAGTGAAAGAGTTACAGATACAGGACAAAGAAGTGCAATAGGCACAGGAAGAAGAATAACATCACAATAAAGACACCTTTCAAACAAATATGAATAAAGTATATACAGACATATACACTCTATACAATCATCCTGTCTGATGCGTAAATTATAGGGTAGTTCACCCCCAAAATTGCTTTTTTCTGGAACCTGGGTTCGATTCCCGCCGGGGAGGCTGTGGGCGCTGCGGGGCGTGTTCTCTCCTCCGTGTCATCAGTGCCCATACCCTAGATGGGGTTGGTGAAAGGGCCTTTCTGTGTGGAGTTTGCATGTTCTCCCCGTGTCCCCTAGGGTAGGTACCCTCACAAAAAAACATGCAGTAATCCTGGTCTCTATACTGCCTCCCTCTGGTCAGCCGGGGCGCCTGATGGAGGGGAAAGGAACTGGTTGGAATAACGTGTTCGGGGCTTTCCCCAGGCTGGCAGAGAGAGAGTAGCGCCCAGGATTACAAGCTTAGACATTGTCCAAAAAAAAATTTGAAATAACTTTCTTAATAAAAGAAAGAAAAAAATATGATGGACAATATTGGATATAGATCATGACCAGGGAGGGCTATATATGTTACAGGTAAATTGGCATTCCAGGTAAATTGGAAAAGAAGCGCTTGTTTTCACCGCCCCCCAGGCAATTCTGTAGAACCAACGCTAGAGGGCAATGCAAGCCAGACATGAGTCCCACACCACACACGCATGCACACGCGCACAAACGAGCACGCACACACACACACACACACACACACACACACACACACTCACACACACACACATACACACACCCGCGAACAGCCTTATTCCATGCAGTTGAAGCACAAGGGGGCGAGCCTGAGGGGGCGGGGCTGTGCCTATCGGTACATAACTCGGACGGCGCTTAGTCGACTAGCAGACCATCGGCCGGTCGTCGCGGGCACTCGCGCCTGGAGGCGCTCGGGCGCGCCTCCTTGGCCTCAAGGTCTGCTGAGTCGGCGCGCCTCCGTCATGGTCCAAAACTATACTTTATCGGCGAAAAAAAGTAGTCCGCGGTTGTTTGAAAAAGTAATGTCCCAAGTGGGAGTCAAACCCAGACTCCCAGTGGTAGTGGATGGGGAGTCCATTGATTATCGAAGTGCGCCACTGAGGCCGGTATGTATGTATATCCATGTTGTCGTTGTCGTCCTCGCATCAAAGCCCCGCCTCGCAGCCCCGCCCCGCGCCTAAAAACAAGCGCTCCCCTTCCAATTTCCCTGGAATGCCAATTTACCTGTGACATATACAACACAAGGTTCTACTGAAGTGCAACATTACTTTAATCTAAATAAAGGTTTGTTTTACATGACATACCATGAAATCTATTTGGCTCATGTACTATACAGTATGTATATGTATATATGTCATGTCCAGGTCTGAAGCATGTGTCAGAGGACCAGATGAGCCATAAGAACCCCACCCTGCGCTCCCAGACCGGCCCACCGTCCTCCTCCTCGTCCTCCTCCTCAGCCAAAAACACACAGCCTGGAGGCAAAGCCCCCCCGCAGAGGAGACCCCCTCTGCTGGAGCTGGACGGGAAGAAATGGAGAGTGGTAGGTGACATCGTTACGCCACAGTTACAGTTTGTCACCATTGTTAGCACACGTTTCTCAAAACAATAACGGCTTTCTCACAAAACTGCACACACAAAACTGAAAACCTCACACACACAAGATGCTAAACCAGGGGTGATCCAACTTTGATGGAGAGGGCCACTATATTTCCACACTCACTCCAGAGGGCCACATTGCATAGAATGTCTCTCCGTATTTAAACTTTTTTCGCCAGTCTATGTCACACAAAAGTAGCAAAAATAGCCGATCTATAAGCTCAAAACGCGTCGCAGTGCGACGCGTTTTGAGCTTGTAGATCTGCTATTTTTGCTATTTTTGAATTGGAATCCAGATTATGTTTTGCTATTTTTTAATTGGAATGCTGAAAAGTTGCATTTTTATTTAATTTCAAATGCATTTAGTTAAAATGCATTATATTTTAATACTAGTCATTAAGCTACTAATATAGACTGAAGTAATTAAAGCGGGTCATGTTTGCATGTTTGGAATTGTTCATTGTTACTGAAATCAATAATATATCAGTATTCTGATATTAACCTGCGGGCCACATTAAGTGAAGGTGGGGGCCGCATGTGGCCCCCGGGCCGCCAGTTGCCCATGTATGTGCTAAACCCAACCCGATCTCCAGAGATTACCGTAACATTGCACGGAACGAGTGCACTTCATTCCGTGGATAGCCGCCTCGGAACTCCCGAATTGCGTGCATATGGTACGGCGCTGCCTTTGTGACAAAACCATTTCGGAGGCGCGCAGTCACAGGCGAATTGTCACCCCGTGAAGGACCACCGAGGGAGCTAAGGCGACCGAGTTGCCGTCCTGAACGGTGGGACATTCGCCTGTGCCTACTCAGCGCCGTTTGAGTTATGTACCGATAGGCACAGAATCGTAAATTTTATTGTGCGGACTGCTCTGCTTCCGGGTTTTTCCGTGTTGCGACTGGTTACGCCCACCGTGGGACTCGCCGTACATATGCACGCAATTTGGGAGTTCCGAGGCGACTATCCACGGAATGAAGTGCACTCGTTCCGTGCAATGTTACGGTATTCTCTGGAGATCAGGCTGGCTAAACCCTACACTCCCTTCGCAAGATGACTCTTTGCCATCAAACTGTTCATAAAATGGAACTCGGGTTTTATTTGGTACACACAGCCATAATATGGCTGTGTTTACCAAATAAAACCCATATATTATTTTCAAATGACACACTGTCACACATACCATTCATTGAATACCAGTGGTGGAAAGTAACTAAGTACATTTACTTAAGCACCGTACTTAAGTACAATTTTGAGGTATTTGTACTTTACTTGAGTATTTCCAATTTCCAATACTTTTACTTCTACTCCTATAACGAAAAAACATCACGTGGATGCACCTGGGACGTATCATCAGTGTTGTAGCCTGGGGTCATAGGATGTTTCGGGTCTCGCAACATACACCCTCGCCCAGGTGACCCAGCCAGGGTTGATCAAGCCCCGACTTACGTCCCAGGTAGCTACCCACGGTCAGTCCTAAATAGGGAAAGACAGGGCCACTCAATCCGCTTGTCCGGAACTACTCTGCCAGGAATGGGGGAGAGGAGAGGCTCTGGCACGTAGAGGGACTAGGCTCTGTGGATGGCCTCCTGGCCGGGCTCCTCCTCCGTCTCACCAGGTCCAGGACCTGAGCGTTGCACCAGACTCCCCTGCTCTAAACATTTAATTCTGGTGTGATGGTGTCTTGGCCCGTGGTGGTACTGCAGGCTCCCTTTGCGGCTTGCTTGAATGGCCCTCCTAAAGGCCTCACCGTGGATTTGTTGGGCTTCTTCCTCACGGAAGACACAGACTGGGGCGCCAACCCAGACTGCTCCCGGATGCCGTCTACATTCCGGCTGTCACCCGTCTCTCCGGTGGTCACCAATCTATTCCTGGTTGTCACGTAGTGAGGGCATTCACAACTAATGATTTGTGTGAGTCGACTGTTTTGACCAATTAGTAGTCGACTAGTCGACTAGTCGAAATTAACATTAAAAAAATAATAATAATAAAAATTAAAAAAAAACTTTTTTATTTTATTTATTTTTTTAGGGGGGGCCATTGTTTTAATGCCATCCTACTACTATATTACTATTATTATTATCCTCCTGCCCTTATTTTTATGGCGTTTTAAGGGAAGCGCTTCTGGCACAGCAGCACAGCACCACAGCAGCGTCTCCAAGGATCCCCATTGCCCAATAATAGGCTTTTATTGGGCATACTTTTGACCCCCTTTTGATAAAAAATAAAGTCAGGAGGATAATAATAATAGTAAGACGGGCCATTACTATGGCATTAAAACAAATTAAAAGAAAATTCGACTAGTACCAACAGAGTCGACTAGTGGTTATACTAGTCGACTAGTCGACTAGTCGACTAGTTGGTGAAAGCCCTAACGTAGTCTATAAATTCCTATGAGCCACTATAAATAGAATAACTATAACGAAAAAACATCACATGGATGCACCTGGGACGTATCATCAGTGTTGTAGCCTCCACTACATCACAGAGGCAAATATTGTACATTTTACACCACTACATTTATTTGAAAACTTTAGTTACTAGTTACTTTTCAGATATAAATTATGATATTATGAAACATACATTTACCACTTTAGCCCTATTTTATACCTAGGCTATTTGAAAATAGCCGATCTACAAGCTCACAACGCGTCGCATCGCGACGCGTTGTGAGCTTGCAGATCTGCTATTTTCAAATATTTTGTACTTTTACTTTTGGTACTTTAAGTACTTTTTGATACCAATACCTTTATACTTTTACTCAAGTAAATTTTGAATTCCGTACTTCTACATTGCAGTATTGATACTTTTACTTAAGTAAAACATTTGAGTACTTTTTTCCACCACTGTTGAGTACACACAACTAAGCATTTACAGCACACTGTGCAAAGTGCAAAATGTAAAACACAATCATAGAAATGGAACACACCATATGAATGACAAGAGTATGTCTACATTGCAGTATTGATACTTGTACTTAAGTAAAAAATGTGGGTACTTTTTCCACCACTGGTGGTGAGGAGATATGATGTGATGATGAGATGATATTATATAATTAATTGTATACAGTAGTTATGGCAGCAGCATGGAGAAACATGCAGTGTAAGCATTAGCAAACCTCTGGCCACCGTGTCCAATGGCAGGCGTCGCTGACAGATCCCTGGTTTCCCATTGGCTGTGTGATCCCTGGTTTCTCATTGGCTCTGTGATCCCTGGTTTCTCATTGGCTGTGTGATCCCTGGTTTCTCATTGGCTGTGTGCTCGCTACAGGAGAACTTTGAGCAGAAACACGACCTGGAGATCGACGACACGGAGCTGAAACAGGTGGTGTACATCTTTAACTGTAACGGATGCACCGTGCAGGTCAAGGGCAAGATCAACTCCATCATCGTAGGTGAGTTACTGTCACTATTATGCTTAACCCATTAAAACCTGAAATGCCTCCTAAATCAGTAGTTCTCACACTTTCAAGATTTTTCAAAAATGTCCAAAAATAGCAGATGTACAAGCTCACAGTGAGGCACGAAGTGACGCACTGTGAGCTTGTATATCTGCTATTTTTGAATAACCAACGCAGAAACGACAGAGATGCTTTCCCGGTTTTAATGGGTTAAAGGTGTTAAAGGGTTAAAGGTGTTTTATTTTTAAAAGTTAAAGCTCTATATTCTGATAACAATGATACTCTATAACAATTATTTTCAGAATATACAGCTATGTAATACTTATTTTAACAAATAAATGTCAGTTAACACTGGCTGAATCAAACAAGAAGTCCCGCACACTGTATCTTGCTGTGGCAACTCACTTTTTTTAATGACAAACGTTTCGGTCCGTCTGGACCTTCCTCAATAGTGTCTTGAGGAAGGTCAGTGTTAACACTGGCTGAAAATCGGCAACCTACAAGCTCACAACGCGGCATGATTGCGCGGCACGTCGTGGGCTTGCATATCGGTTATTTTCTATGTGCGACACCGTGAAGTATAAATCAGCCTTTTTTTTTTATTTAAATGTGTCATTTGTTCTTTGGCCGTGTGTACATGTATTGTGTTATATATTGTGTCACCGCCCACAGACAACTGTAAGAAGCTGGGTCTGGTGTTTGAGAACGTGGTCGGTATCGTGGAGATCATCAACTCCAAGTCCGTTCAGTTACAGGTGAGCAAAATACCTAAAAAATAAACTAAACAAACTGCCACGGTGCTTTGGTTGTTTAGGTGTCCATGTCCATCATATAGTTAACTGTTTATTATTATTATTATTCTGAGCAGGCGTTGGGTAAAGTCCCCACCATGTCCATCAACAAGACGGAGGGCTGCCAGGTGTACCTGAGCAAGGCCTCACTGGACTGTGACATCGTCAGCGCCAAGAGCTCTGAGATGAACGTCATGATCCCTACAGGAGAGGACGACTATGTGAGTGTGTGCGTGTGCGTGTGCGTGTGCACGTGCACGTGCGCACACGCTTCTGCAGAGTGTTGTTACTTCATAGGAAAGCGTCATGCTGAACTCTGTACTGTACTGTACTGTACTGTGTTGGTTCTAACAGAGGGAGTTTAATGCTGAACTCTGTACTGTACTGTGTTGGTTCTAACAGAGGGAGTTTAATGCTGAACTCTGTTCTGTACTGTGTTGGTTCTAACAGAGGGAGTTTAATGCTGAACTCTGTTCTGTACTGTGTTGGTTCTAACAGAGGGAGTTTAATGCTGAACTCTGTACTGTACTGTGTTGGTTCTAACAGAGGGAGTTTAATGCTGAACTCTGTTCTGTACTGTGTTGGTTCTAACAGAGGGAGTTTAATGCTGAACTCTGTTCTGTACTGTGTTGGTTCTAACAGAGGGAGTTTAATGCTGAACTCTGTTCTGTACTGTGTTGGTTCTAACAGAGGGAGTTTCCAGTCCCGGAGCAGTTCAAGACGGTTTGGGACGGAACCAGGCTGGTGACGGAGCCCACGGAGATCGCTGGCTGATCACTGCGCCTTCATCATCATCATCATCCTTGTTATTACCAATAATGCCTCACCCCCCCCCACCCAGTTGCACTGTATGTCTGTTCTGCCACTTAAAAGGATAGTTCCACTTTCACTTTTCATAGTTTGAGTTTGATATCACACAATCCCATTGAAGTACCTGTTTTAGCCAATTAAGCCCCACTTTGTCATATGGCGAAAATAGCCGCTGTGAACAAGCTCACTGCGAGCTTGTAGATCTGCTATTTTGGCTCTTTTGGCAAACGTTTGAAAAATTCTTGGGACAATTCTCGACAATAAATATGCCCCAAACATGCTATGTTTGGGGCATATTTATTGTCGAGAATATTTATTGTCGAGAATTTATTGCGCCCCCATGGTTGGAAATGATTAAAATTGTCTCTGTGATTACTGGGAAATTTCCCCTGGAATCTTGATAGTGTTTTGTGGCAGCGCTAGCGGAAAGGAATGGGGGTCAGCTATAGCCAGTCGGTACCAATATCAGCGATCTCCAAAGAAATCCAAATATCAAAACTAAACCCTTCGCTCCAGTCAAAGATATAAAAAGGGATTTTACACTCGCTGGTTCTTACACTGGTTCTCTTTTCAATGTGCTGTAGGCCTAACTGTAGCTCATATACCAGATGTTTCTGTTTCTCTATAGCAGTGGTTCTCAACCTTTTCAGGCCGTGACCCCCCCCAAAATAATCATATTTGAACTTGGGGACCCCCCAAAATAATCATATTTGAACTGAGGACCCCCCACCCTGACAAGCACTTGGAATGTAGGAGTTGGGGCGTTACATTTAGTTTGACTCGGTTCCACAGCTAGATATTGTGAAAATAGTCAAAATAGTCAACAACGCCTCGCAAGGCGAGGCGTTGCGAGCTTGCAGATCGGCTATTTTCAAAACCTTTGCCTCTTTCTTATACAATTTGACAATTTGGCCAACGATTGACCAGCTTTTATAGTCTATAGTTTGTTGATGACTTTTGACCCAGTAGTGGTCTTTTTTTTAGGTATTAAAAAAGGTTTAGAAGTCCTTAAATTGTCACTTCACTGTCATCTGGGGGACCCCCTCCAAATCATGTGAGGACCCCCTCCAAAACCCCTGGGGGTCCTAACCTACAGGTTTAGAACCACTGCTCTATAGCATTTTCAAACTGTTTGATTGTTAATCCTCCTCCACTCCACTGTAAAGCACAGCAACTCTACTGCAAACTCACTGACAGTTCTGGAACAATAAGGAACCATGTAT
This sequence comes from Gymnoscopelus braueri, assembly GCF_963280865.1. NCBI lineage: Eukaryota > Metazoa > Chordata > Actinopteri > Myctophiformes > Myctophidae > Gymnoscopelus > Gymnoscopelus braueri. The sequence continues at coordinate 5,681,557 of NC_137613.1, forward strand.
GCCGTGTTTAATGTGGAGATCAATCACATTTATCATTCTTATTTCTGGTGTTTTGAGGGAGCCGACTTTCTCATTTTGGGGGAAGGAAGAAGGGATATTATTTAGCTTTCAAAACAGGGTACCTCAAACTAAATAGCATATAGTCCATCTCCACTGTCTTATATTTGTGTGCCAAGGCATTTAGGCTGTGCTCTTTTACTAGATCAACCTGAAAGGCACTTTTATTTCATAATGTGGCCAGGGCGTGTTCTGTCTACCTTTCATATGTTTCACCGTTGGATTAGAGCAGTGGTTTTCAACCTTTTTCATGCCAAGGACCCCTAAATTGATATACATTTGGCCGCGGACCCCCATCGTAAAATATATTGTGCCAGGGACCCCTAGAAGCAAAGATTTGAGTTTTAAAAAATCGCTTTAAAAATATATATATTCAAAGATATGCACACATTTTCACGATTTTTCAAAAATAGCAGATCTACAAGCTCATGGCGCGGCACTCGGTGCCGCGCTATGAGCTTGTAGATCTGCTATTTTTGAATAGCCAAAGCTAAGTGGTTAAAAGTGAGTGTGATGCTATGTTAACTAATTTTGCTGGGGACCCCCTGGTACCCCCTCAAGGACCACTGGTTGAAAACCACTGGATTAGATGAAGGATATGTAATGGAGAAAGCAATGCAGTTGATTTTAGACCTTCTGTCTTTCATGCAATATCTCTTGTCTACCACTAGGTGTCAGTACCATACAGATACTAAAGGTCATGGATTGCACCTTGAACATTATGTTTCACATACACATGCAATACTTTGGTGGCCAACTCCACAAGTCTCCATTTCAGGTGTTACATGCTTTGTATTTTGGTTTTTAACGGTTCAATGTGTCCTTGAACGCGTCTATGTATGCTATAATAGCCCAATAGTGTGGTTGTCTTCACGTATAGTTTCGGTTAGGGGAGTTTATGCAACAATGTTTTTATACTTGCATTAGCGTGTGATGTGACCGCATCCTCCTCATACGTGTGTAACCAATCAGATCAATGTGTCAAGAACAGATATTTAATCATAAAGGGATATTTAGCTGTATCTCACACTTAGCACGTGATTAGGAATCAAGTATACAAGCGCTGTCTGTATGCCTTATTATGCTGACATCCAAACTGACATGAATGTAACCTATACTAACTAGTATGTCATTGTCCACTTGCTCACCCAACACGTCTAGATACTATATTGTAGTGGTGGAAAAAAGTAAAAGTAGTAATACCACAATATTTATGTTACAAGTTAAAGAACTGTTCAAAATGCTACTTGAGTAAAAGCACAAAAGTATTGGCATCAAAATATACTTAAAAGTACCAAAAGTAAAAGTACTAAAATCAAAAACAAAACTTGAAAATAGCAGATTTACAAGCTCACAAGGCGTCATGTGTGAGCTTGTGATATCGTAGGTATAAAATAGGGCTAAAGTGGTTAATGTATGTTTTATAATATAATAATTTATATCTGCAAAGTAACTAGTAACTCAAGTTTTCAAATAATTGTAAGTAAAAGTGGAGTAAAAGTACAATATTTGCCTCTGAGATGTAGTGGAATAGAAGTAAAAGTAGTGAAAATTGGAAATACTCTAGTAAAGTAACTCAACATTGTACTTAAATACATGTACTTAGTTACTTTACACCACTGCTATTGTAATGTCATTTTAGTATTAAGACAAGTATACCAGCATAGAGGGGAACACTACACACACTTACTGTATACACACGCACGCACACACACACACACACACACACACACACACACACACACACACACACACACACACACACACACACACACACACACACACACACACACACACACACACACACACACACACACACACACACACACACACACACACACTAGTACTAGTACTTTTCACCACTTTTAATGAAGCTGAAATGAATTATGTAATTGTCATTTTTCAAATAAAATGAAAACCTCCAGTCAGTGCTGATGTCTTGTCCCACATTGTTACTGTATAGGATTTTTTTATGTTGAGGTTCCATCACAGCAATAATATGTCAGTCACTTAAAGGGATATTTCACTTTCAAATAAAATAAACATTAAAAAAATATATATCAAAGATAAATGAAAAAAGTAATGGAAAAATCACAGCCCCCTCACGCATTAGAAGGGGGCGCGTTATTTTTCCACTACTTTTTAATTATTATTATTAAAAAATGTATACGTTTATTTTATTTGAAAGTGAAATATCCCTTTAACAGGCAACGACCTCCTGGCACAACCAGGGAAGAGACAAAACAGGGGGAAAAAAAGTGGAGGGTTTATAAACAAATAAATACAACACAAAAAATTGAACTGTCAGTCTGATAAATCCATTTGACTATAACACACAAAATCTCATTCAATCTCAAGTCAGAAGTGATCTAAAAAAATGACAGGTTTTTAAAAAGCCACACATTTATACACTTGAACATAAAACACACATAGAACACAAGCCCTGAACCTGAAAGCCTTTAAACTTTGTTGATCAAAAATGTGATGTCAAAGGTGTCAAAACTAATTTCAGCTGAAAATGACATTTTCCATTAACACCGGGAACTTATCTGTGTCATTTTTTTTTCTTTTTCTTTGGGCTATTAAAAAAATAGCAGACATACAAGCTTGTAGATCTGCTATTTTTGAACAGCCAAAGAAATCTAAAAATGACACAGATGTGTGACGTTGAAGGTGTCAAAACAAATTTCAGCTGAAAATATCATTTTTCAAGTATTAGCCTGAAGTGGCCACTGTTGTTGTTGGGCGTTCATTCATCAAGTCTCTGTCAGTGTTTGATGACCCTGTTCCCCTGGGAGTCCTGAGTGAAGAGCATCTCTTCCTCCTCCTCCTCCTCTTCCTCCTCCTCCTCCACAAAGGTTTTCAAAGAAGCCGTTCTCTCCTCCGTTCCGCCGGAGCGGTTGCTGTGGTCCTTCAGTGGACTCCTCCTGGCCGACGCGGTGCGCTGACCGCGGTGAGCGATCACCCTGAAGCCCTCCGAGTCCTGAGTGAACAGCGTGGCCAGGCTGTCCTCCTCCTCCTGTAGCGGAGGAGGAGGAGGAGGAGGAGGTTTCTTTAGAGGAGAGCTGCGTGGTCTCGGCCGCTGCTGCTTGTACGGCGAGGAGGAGGCGAGGGCGTCGCCGGCGTCTTCTCGTGCCCGTTTCCGCGGTCGCCCGGGAGGAGGAGGAGGAGGAGGAGCGGACCACGCTGCCGTTTGTAGAAACGTGCGATTTCCCAGAGGTCTGCGGGGAGGAGAGAGGGAGGAGCGTTTGTTTGGAGATTTCATCAAAGCCGATGACGACGATCTGTCGTTTTCTTTCTCCTCCTCGTCCTTCTGAGATGCCAGACGAGGCTTTTGGGTGGATGTCCTCCCTCCCCCTCCTCTCTCCTTTTGGGTGGATGTCCTCCCCTCTCCCCCTCCTCTCTCCTTTTGGGTGGATGTCCTCCCCTCTCCCCCTCCTCTCTCCTTTTGGGTGGATGTCCTCCCCTCTCCCCCTCCTCTCTCCTTTTGGGTGGATGTCCTCCCCTCTCCCCCTCCTCTCTCCTTTTGGGTGGATGTCCTCCCCTCTCCTCCTGCACCCAGGCAGACCCTGAAGCCTTCCTCGCTCTGCAGGCTCTCCAGCAGCAGAGCCGTCCCAGAGACGCCTTCTTCCTCTTGGGCCGTGGGAGGACGTTCCTGGTGAGTCAGACTAAACTGACTCCCAGAGTCTTGTATCCTCTCATTATGGGCCGTTAGTACCCGGCTGTACTGGGAACAGCTGTGAGCGCTCCTCCCTGTGGCCTCCTGGCGGCACTGCTCTCCTCCAGGCTCACTGTCAGTTGGGGGAGGTGAGGAGGAGGAGGAGGTTTTTTCAGACAGCCTCCTCTTCGTTTCCAGCTCTCTGTCTTCATATTGGTGGTCCTCCCAGTCCGGTCCAAACGAGTGGATCTGGTGGCGGTCCTCCTCGTGGGAGAGCGAGACCGGTGGCGCTTCGTTCTCAGTGACTCTCTCACCTCCCCAGTGGCGGTGTGCTGCACCCTCTCCTCTGTGGTCGACGACACGGACTGGGCGCTCCTCTCTGTTCAGAAAGGCCTGGATCACTTCGGGATCCAGTTCGTGCTCTCGCTTTGTCCCAAATTCAACCGGTGCCCCCTGGTGACTGGTCGAGGCAAATCCTATAGAGGTGGATGACGATGACGATGACGACGATGATGAAGAGGATGAGGAGGATGTTGTTGAGGAGTCCACAACATCTCTGTTTGCTGATTCAGATGAGGCCGTCTTGTTTAGAACTGTTGGAGGAAGGAATGGGAAAATGTTAAAGGGGAATTATCGGGAATTATTATTGCTGCTGCTGATGATGACATGACCGGGAAAGCATGTGTCATTTTAGATTTTAACCGTTATCTTATACTTTGGCTGCCACGCCATGAGCTTGTAGATCTGCTATTTTAGAAAAGTCTTTGAATATATATGTTTTAAAACCAAACATTTATAACGCAAATCTTTGCCTAACAGTATGTTGCTATATCAGTGGTGCTCCAACTTTTCCATGTCAAGAGGACCCCCCAAAATGATATGTATTTGGCCGTGGACCCCCAACTCAAAATATGTTGCTCCAGCAGGGACCTCCCCCAGAAGCACAGATCAGAGTTAAAAATGTTCGATTTGAAATATATATATATATATATATATATATATATATATATATATATATATATATATATATATATATATATATATATATATATATATATATATATGTATATATTCAAAGATTTGCCCTAATTTTCCATGATTCTTCAAAAAATTGCAGATATACAAGCTCACAGCACAGCCGGTGCTGCGCTGTGAGCTTGTATATCTGACATTTTTTAATAGCCAAAGTATAATAATAATGGTTAAAGTGGTTAATACACAGATGCGTTCCCGGTTTTAATGGGTTAAGACAGGGGTCTTCAACAGGGGGTCCGGGACCCCTAGGGGGTCCTCAGAGCTACTATAGGGGGTCCGCCAAATCTTTGTGTGATAGGATTTAGTTTTTTTACATGAACCACTTGAACCCTAGAATTCCTTTTCTGAGGGGAACATTAGCCGAAAATAGCCGATCTACAAGCTCTCAGATCGGCTATTTTTGGCAAAGAGGCTATAGGTGTAGAGGGAAAAAAGAGCAGACTAAGTAAAAAAAATACTTTAATCTGAAACACAATTTTATACAATATAGAGTAGGGGGTCCCTGCTTCATCTCTCTCTCAGCTAGGGGGTCCTTGGCCTGAAAACGTTGAAGACCCCTGGGTTAAGATAAAAGACATTGTGGGCAGGATGCCATGTGACCTACTGTACCTCTGCTCTGTGGAGCAAAGAAGGAGGAGATGGAGCTCTGCTTGGTGTTTGGCATTGGGCTTTTGGTCTGGGTGAAGTTCAGAGCCACGGCCACGCTGTAGCCTCCACCTCCCATGGAGGGGTTCAGGAGCTTAGAGATGGGACGCCGGACACGTTGATTCTGCTAAATGATATAAATAACAATAATAATCATTAAATTCATCATATGTGACACAATATATGTGCTGGTTAGGCATACGGTGAATGAGCTGGGTTTGCTGCTCTGCCCATCAAATATATTATTACATTTGTACTCAAAATTAGGACTGGCTGGGCAATATATGGATATTACATCGATATTGTGGTGAGAATAGATATAATCCAGGATATGGAATAAGTGTTGTCTGATTTTAATCACTTAAAAAGGAGTAGTTCACCCAAAAAAATATTTATTTTCTATCAATTACGCACTTACGCAATTATTGGCTTAGGAATGCAACAAAAACTAAATAATCTCCATGAATTCAATGCTTCACGGGGTGTGTAATCGATAGAAAATAAGTCACTTTTTGGGTGAACTACCGTACTCCCTTAAGCCCTATTTTTTCCTTTTAATAAAAATAGCTAAAATAGCCGCTCTACAACGATTTCACAATAATGACGCGTTGTGAACTTTTAGATCAGCTACTTTTGGAATTTGTGGGAGAGAAAAAAAATAAAGGTTTTGATCTTAGCGTCACAATAACTGGTAATATCGTCACATTACTGATATCGAGGCATTTGGTAAAAAATATTATATTTGATTTTGTCCATATTATTGCCCAGGCAGCCCTACTCAAAAAAGTATTTACTGTGTGTGTGTCACGGGGCAGCCTGTGCCCTATACTATACACAGACAATGATCAGGGACATTGCACGCAGTTGACCACACCAGTGGTTCTCAAACTTTTTCATGCCAAGGACCCCCAGAATTATATGCATTTGGCCGCGGACCCCCATCTCAAATATTTTGTTCCAGGGACCCCCCAGAAGCACAGATTTGAGTTAAAAATTTTCGCATAAAAATATATATATTCAAAGGCTTGCACACATTTTCACGATTTTTCAAAAATAGCAGATCTACAAGCTCATAGCGCGGCACTCATAGCTTGTAGATCTGCTATTTTTGAATAGCCAAAGTATAAAAGGTTAAAATGATTGTGATGCTATATTAACACATTTTGCTGGGGACCCCCTGGTACTAACCCCCCCCCCCACAAGGACCCCTGGGGGTCCTCGGACCCCACTTTGAGAACCAATGGACTACACAGCTGCTTCCAAATGAACCACCATCCAGCCGGCTTGGAAGTGTGGGTCAAGTTGTGTCATTGACACCGTAAAATGCATTGATGAAGCGTACTACACGTTGTGAGCTTGTAGATCGGCTATTTTCAAATATGTTAGTACTTTTACTTTTGGCACTTTAAGTATATTTTGATGCCAATACTTTTGTACTTTTACTCAAGGACATTTTGAACACTAGACAATAGCGCTACTGAACGAGAACGTGAACGAATCATTTGAACGAATCATTGCCGTGAACGTGAACAAAATCGTTCATTCACTGAAATGAACCTTTTTTCCCACCACTACTGCAGTGGCAATCCTGTTGATTGGGAAGGTGCCAAGTGCTGCAGAGGAGGAGGGGTGTTTGATTCAAGAGCAGCAAAAAAGAGGCTAAGTTTGTGTATGAATGGGCGCCCCGGAAATTCATGTGAAGTCGATGGTAAAAACCTTCAGTAATCATGCGTTAACTCATAGGCCTGGTGTTTGCTTGTTGCGAGTTAATTGAATTGCCAATTGCTGTCATGTGTTTTGGTATGTCTCACTCCCTATAAAAAGGGAGCCTGCAACTGATGAGAGTCAGTTAGATCTTGGTTGATGCACCAGCAACAGCCTGACTGAGAGCTGCCAGCTGGAAAGTAAGAGTATGGCCTGTTTACAGCTTCTCATCTGTTTAGGTGTTGTTCCTTAGTGTTGTCTGCAAGTGTGTTTGTTTGTACAAGTGTTATTTTGGCCAGTCTTTGCCGAGGAGGCAGCGCTGTATTATAGTCTGCACTGCACTGGACTTCTGGTGTTGGAAAGGTCAATAAAAAAAACCCAAAAGGTGTATTCTTGGACTCTCTGGTTGTCTTTTTGGAGCCTTGACCCGTTCGGCCAACCCTCACAGAGTGTCAAAGACATGCTTGGTCACCTGTTTGACTTTTCCTTTCAGCTGCACAGGGTCCAGCCAGACACCACACTCCTCCTGGGCAGACCGGCAGGGTTTCCCTGAGGGTTTGGAGGCCTTCTTCATGGTGATGATGGATTCAAACTGGTAGATAAAATAGATATAGATAAAACTTAACACACGTGCCCTCTGCTATTATCTATAATTAAATAAATACAGAGAAAAGGCTATGGCCCGCAATTGTGAATGCAATTCACAGAAGCGAACAATCAAAATCACTATACTGTATGTATGAACAACTTCGGTAAAAAAAAAAGTGTGAATAATGTGTTGTCTGAATGTATATTATGTTTAAAATGTGGGGTACTTTGTGTCCATCCACAGGAACCCCAAATAAACAATGAGCAGTAACCTTGGAATAATAGTTTAAACGTATTTTACAGTATATCATATGATTGACATTTACAGTATCAGTCTAAACTTATTTTGCAGTATCATCGTATGAAGACACATTTACAGTTTACAGTAGCCTATCATCATATGAATGGTAACATTTAGGCCTAGTAGTGCCGTAAATGATTTACAAGTGTAGGAGACAAAATATGTTTTGCTTTTGTTTTTTATCTTAGTTTTCTCATGTTTTGATTGTGTCATTTCCGTTAATTGATTGATTGATCCTGTCTGTTGTGGTGTCTTGTCTCCTCATTATCTTTGGGTTCATGCCAGGTGTTGTATCAGACTGACACTTCTGTTGACTTTGATTGATTTAATACTTTAACAGTTTGCAAAAAAAAAAGGCACGGTGGCACAGATTCATAGTTCATACAAAAGAATACTATTAAAGCAGTGGTTTTCATTTCAACCCTTTTCGCGTCCAAGGCCCCCAAATTGACACACATTAGCCCACGGACCCCCATTTGAAAAGATATGCCAGGGACATTAGTGCTCATTTAACTCTGAGAGTGTACAGATGGAGCCAAATGGTCCATTTGGTTCCATCTGTACACTCTCAGAGTTGCAGACACATAAGGATCTATTAATTTGGATGGGGACCCCCCCCTGGAACCCCCTCAAGGACCACTGGTTGAGAACCACTGTATTAAAGGATAACACAAATAAGCCCTCTTTAACGTCTGCTGGTCTTGATCTAAGGTTAAGTCGCTACAATAACAGGAAATGTACAGTAAATGATTTACAGTGTCGTTACTGTAAACTCTGCATTAATTCATGACTCAACATCTCGCGCTGTTTCGGTGCAGTCTGCCGCTCGAGCGGCTCGCTCGACATGTCCATGTATGTATGTATGACTGACTGTAATAACAACCCTAATGATGAACAATAACAATACTCGTTCAGACTCACACTAAAGCTTATTATTGCCAGATAGCATTTTATTTTAAATATATTTACCTCTGTTTTCAAAGATGTCTTTACATAACAAACGTTCAAGTCTCGCGCCACCAGGTCCGTTGTTGTTGTGTGTCCGTGTTACACCGAGGTTAGGTGACCTATCGAATTCTGTGACTCCCCAAGCAGGCAGCTGCGCGACTGCCTGTATGGAAATTATTATTGTATTGTTATTTCTCACTCGGGAATTTAATTAGACGAATTGTTCAAATACGCAATGAGACGTTGCTATGTCTGCAGCGTTAGCAAGAGACCGTGGAACAACGAGTAACGAGTAAAGTAGCACACTTTTGTTTTGCGCCTTGATTTTCATGCAGGCGGTCCGTAGGAAACGCTATGAGACAGTACGTGCGTTTTCCTCATTGAATGGGCGCATGATGTGTTGGCATTGCCAACACTTCAGTAAAAATAAAGAATTTACTTTCGTTATCTTACCGAAACAGAAGTGAGTTTAAGGTGTTGAAAGCATATTCTCTGCGGTGGTTAGACTCTCAAACCTTACCTTTATCGGAAAATCCACTTTTTGGCCCTATATGTATCCACTACTAGACGGAGATACCCTTGTCAAACTACGCCGCCTACAGGTCTGGTCACTTTATGTTCTCCATCTCTCTCATGAAGTGAGTGGTGATACTGTTGAGGCCAGTGGTTCTCAACATGTGTGGGTCGGTACCCCCAGGGGGGTCCCCACATGATTATTTTTTTGGGGGGGGGGTCGCAATTGCAGATCTACAAGCTCACAACGCCTAGCGCTGCGAGGCGTTGTGAGCTTGTAGATCTGCTATTTTCACCATATTTATCTGTGGGATCCAGTCAAACAAAATGTAATGCCTCAACTCCTATGATTCCAAGTGCTTATCAGGGCGGGGGGTCCCCAGTTCAAATATGATTATTTTGTGGGGTCCCCAGTTCAAATATGATTATTTTGTGGGGTCCCCAGTTCAAATATGATTATTTTGGGGGTCCCCAGTTCAAATAGGATTATTTTGGGGGGTCCCCAGTTCAAATAGGATTATTTTGGGGGGTCCCCAGTTCAAATAGGATTATTTTGGTGGGTCACAGTCTGAAAAGGTTGAGAACCACTGCATTAGAGGATCAGTCCCAGGTTACAAGGTTTAGAGATAAAGCAAGAGAGGCGAGGTTGAGATTGGTTTGGACATGTGTAGAGGAGGGATGAGGGCTACATTTGGAGAAGGATGCTGAAGATGGAGCTGCTAGGTAAGAGGAGATGAGGAAGGGCCAAAGAGGAGGTTTATGGATGAGGTGAGAGAGACGGTGTTGATTTCGTCGACTAAAACTATGACGAAAAAAGTTTTTCGACTACCTACCTTTTTTCACTGACAAACTAAACTAGACGGGTCGCAATTCAGGGCAATTGCAAAGTGTGGTTGCGCCGACGCCGGTCGCAGGTTGCCGCCGCCCGGACTTGAGGAATATGCTTGGAGGAATACCATCGGAGGCCGCGTGACGTGCCATTCGAATTTGGTTCTGATTGGATCCTGTGTTCGTGATACATGGCGTTTTGATTTGAAGAAATAGGCCCCTCCCACTAAAATAAATAAGCCCCTCCCACAAATGTAGCAGGCCAATGACATCGTCATGTCACTCCTGAGATCACCTGCTTTTCAATTTGAGAGGAGTGATCCCCCCAAAAATCATGTTTTTGCATCAAACGGTTACGTTTTGCACAGTTGTGGCGCCCCCTATGGGTCAAAGTGGGAATGCTTTTGGGGATTCGTTGAGTAAACCACCCTCGACATGTGATTCAAATTTGGGATCGATTGGACGTTTCGTTCGTGATTTTTGGCATTTTTGGTAAAACGGGCTCCTCCCACTAACTTTGAAAGCCAATTACGGACGAACGGTATGGACTATCAAAATTCTGTTTCACTCCAGATTATCAAATGGGTCCAGAGATCATGTGTACCGATTTTTGTGAAATTTGGAGAAAATATGTGGGAGGAGGAGCTAAAAGTGTGTGTTGAAGAAAATTCAAAATGGCGGAAAATCTATCCTGACGCAAATGGGCGTGGCCTATATGGGGAGTTGCGTCATGACCCAAGGAATCTAGGGGAAAAAGATTTTTATTCTAGGACCTACGGTTCAAAAGTTATAGGCCAAAAACGTAAAGTGGGCTGTTATAGCGCCACCATGAGGCCGAATGGTGTGATTATTTATTTAAATAATTTCGGACTAAATTATAAACCTCCCCTCCAAATCTGGTAACTCTAGCTCTTACGGTTTCTGAGAAAAAAATACTTGAATTTGAGTTTTTTCACTTTTCCATTAAAGTGGATGGGGAAATTTAATGCACTAATAAATCAATATCAATAAAACTATGCAACCAATCTCTTAGCAAAATACAAGCACACGATTCCCGGTGAGGCCGGTCATTTTGACATATGGCACTAAATTGGGAAAAATAAACTGTGGGAGGAGATGCGAATAGAAAAATTGTTTATCTAGTAACATGGAAAGTTTCTGTAAAACAATAGTCTGGTTGCCCATTCGGGCAACCACACTAATTAAAACTAAATTAAAACTAAGCTACGATGACTAAAACTAAGACTAAATATACTGAGAATTTCGTCAACAAATAAAAACTAGACTAAAATGTTAGTGAGGGATCTAGTGGAGAAGAGATCCAGTAGAACTAAAAGACAAGTCATTTTATGTTTGGTTGCGCTCCGGTGTTGCGCTCTGAAAATAGCAGATCTACAAGCTCACAACGTGTCGCGCTGCGACGCGTTGTGAGCGTGTAGATCGGCTATTTTCAGCATGCAACCAAGTGTAAAATCAGCCATTACAACGCCATCAAGGCACCGCCAACATACATTTTAGTCGACTAAATCAACTGTACATTTAGTCTTATGATATTTAGTCGACTAAAACTAGACTAACAGTAAAACATTTCAGGTGACTAAAATATGACTAAAACTAAATGGAATTTTATTCAAAAGACTATGACTAAAACTAAATCAAAAGTTGCTGTCAAAATCAACACTGGTGAGAGAGGACATCATACAGGTGGCCGGAGTGACTGAGGAAGACGCAGAAAACAGATGATCCGCTGTGGTGACCCCTGATGGGAATTAGCCATGCATGGGACTGAATACATAGTGGTTGTCAACCAGTGGTCCGGGGACCACCAGTGGTCCTTGGGGGAGTACCAGGGGGTCCCCAGCAAAACTAGTTAACATAGCGTCACAATCATTTTAACCACTTAGTTTTGGCTATTCAAAAATAGCAGATATACAAGCTCATAGCGCGGCACCGAGTGCCGCGCTATGAGCTTGTAGATCTGCTATTTTTGAAAAATCTTGAAAATGTGTGCATATCTTTGAATATATTTACAGTACATTATATACATTTTTAACTCAAATCTTTGCTTCTGGGGGTCCCTGGCACAAAACATTTTCAGATGGTGGTCCGCGGCCAAATGTATCAATTTAGGGGTCCTTGGCATGAAAAAGGTTGAAAACCACTGCCTTAAACCTCCTATACCCAAATCCTCCCCTTTCATCATAGCTCTCATTATTTTTGCTTCACTTCTGAGGAAGTGAAACCAAGTGGAATTCAATTCAACCTTTTAACCTTTCTAACTGTCAAGATGAACAGTGGGGAAATATTACACTTGCTTTTGGCAACAGGATCTTTTGTATGTGCAACGACGTGCGTAGGGGTCAGAAGATATTCACTTCAGATTTCCTTTCATTAGGCAGACAGCTGATGTTATGTGTTTACACTGGATTAAACCAAGTAATAAACATCTTGACTTAGTCAGGGTCTTTCAGTTACTCTGTCAGTCCACACCAATGCAACTCCTTGCAACATGCAACTCCTTGCAACATGCAACTCCTTGCAACATGCAACTCCTTGCAACATGCAACTCCTTGCAACTCAGTTGCATTGGTGTGTGGACTGGCCATTATTAAGTCATATAGTCCTTTAAATTTGACCCTGAGACATGATGACTGGAATAAAGCAGTTTTTTAAATCTTCCACAACAATGATCAACCAAATAAAAACAGGCCTTAATAATTGCATACTGTATATTGGTATTGGTAAAATCTGTCAATAGACTGCACTGCACGCAAACCTACTGTGTGGTTACTGAGTGGTCTAGACTCACACATTCCTTCACTTTATCAACATACTAGCTGTCCATCACACAGGACGTTGGCCAGATGGAACCTGACCCCCTTAGCTGACCTTTAGGAGCTAAGGGCAAAATAGATACCACAGATACGCTCTTTACCACACCTACTTCTGAACGGGGAAGTTGATTTATTAGACTTAGAGAGAGAAAGCAGAAGCAGAAGCCACTCTGAGCTGCAGCCACACTGACTGAGGAGAGACAAGCTGTTAAATCTGTTACCGAAAGCAACGTATTTGTAACAGAATGGCTGATACTGATACTGAACTTATGACCGACGGCGCATTCAGCTCCGATGCCAGCGTCCAGGAGAAGCTGATAAGTTTCGTGAAGACCCAGAAGGGAATCATTCTGGCTGCAGAGGTAGCCCTGGGCCTCGTCGTTCTCATCTGCTACGCCGCCTCGTCGCACGGAGCCTACATCGGCGTGCCCATTTTTGGGGCGATCTCTTCCGGCGTCTTTTTCGGGGTCTTCTCCATGGAGCTGGACAAGCGGTTCACAGGGGTCAACTGGGTCTGGACCGATCTTTTCCGCGCCCCCGTTAAAAGTGGGCTGTACCTCGTCACCTCCCTCATCACGGTGAGTCATCGTCATGGAGATACTGCCCTCCTCACTGGCTGTGTGTTTGGTCTGATCGCCGGCGTCTTGTACGCCTACGACACTTACACCATCGTCCTGCAGCTAAGGAGCAGCGGTCAGCAGAACACCAGGGGTGATGCAACTTTGATCATGTAGAGGGCCACTATATTTCCACACTCACTCCAGAGGGCCACGTTGCATATACTGTCAGAGGGCAGACACCTCTTATCTCCGTATTTTAACTTTTTTCGTAAATTAATGCCGCCATTCTATGTCACACAAAAGTAGCAAAAATAGCCGATCTACAAGCTGAAAACGCGTCGCAGTGCGACGCGTTTTGAGCTTGTAGATCTGCTATTTTTGAATTGAATAACACCACCTTATTGTGTCATAATACACCATCGTCCTGCAGCTAAGGAGCAGCATCCAGCAGAACACTGTTTAAACTCTGAACGCTGAGTGTAAACAAACCAAGGACACACTTGTCGTCCTCCTCATCAAGAAGAACACACTGGAAGAATGAATTTCACACTTTTATCCTCATCAAGAAGATTGATTGATTGATTGATTGATTGATTGAATACTTTATTTAGAAGTTTGCAGAGAAAAAAGCACATGAAAGTACAGTTTAAGTACAAGGTCAACTAAATAGGATATTGTGGTGTATTTTGCACAAGCGTGACAATATAGTTGAAAGGAAGTAGAAAGGTCCAGACCAGTAATGTTCCTCAAGTCGATTTATTGGACAAAACAGAGTACAGAGCACAGGAGTCAGCCTTGCTGCTACATGGTGTGTCCGGAAAAGAACAGAGAGAGCAAGAAGAAGAAGGGACGGTTTCTTTGTCCTCACAGTATTTATATGCAGACTTCACATGTGTGTCTACAGTATGTACTTGCATACATTGCCTTTGTGTGTGTTGGATGTGCACGGAGCTAGGTGTGTGTGTGTGTGTGTGTGTGTGTGTGTGTGTGTGTGTGTGTGTGTGTGTGTGTGTGTGTGTGTGTGTGTGTGTGTGTGTGTGTGTGTGTGTGTGTGTGTGTGTGTGTGTGTGTGTGTGTGTGTGTGTGTGTGTGTGTGTGTGTGTGTGTGTGTGTGTGTCCATTGTGCAGAAGAACAACACCCCAAGATCCTAGAGGTCAGCTAAGGTCAGATGCCCTCTGGGAAGCATCCTTTGTACTGGACAATTGTAGGTTCTCTGGAATGTGCGCTGTAGACCACTCAGTATCCAAACTTATGTCTCTCTGTGTGTGTTCAAATTGGGCTCTATAAGTCCATAAATGTGTATCATGATACCACAATTAAAAAGCCCATGAAAGCCTTAAATGGCTTGTTTCAAAATGGGGTCCTTATGTACTCAGAACACACAAGACAACTGTGGTAAACTGAGCCCATTTTGGAAGACGGAAGAAGACATGTTTCTCTGGGTGGTAATAAATCACAATCATTTAAGGTCCGAGGCAGTCATTTTCAACAATGTTTTATTGTCAAAAAGGCAACAAATACAGGGTTCAATGTTGTATTTCGCATCTTTGTTCATGGGACCTGCTTTGTCCTGTTGAACGTGACAACTGTGTATAGCCGAAAATCACAGAGAGTCCTGTTTTTCCCAATAGCACCATGTTATAAGCAACCAGATATTCCTCCTTCTGACCACTCACAACACAGATTTTATAGAACAATAGACCTTCTTGGGCAGGCCTTCTCAATCGGCACAAGGAATTAGCATCTCACTTGGTTTAAACATGTGACAATTTACTTTAACCCTTATCTATAAAACTGTACCTTTACACAAGCTCATATTATGCAATCTTTGTTTAACACCTTATTACCTTCAAAATAAGACCACACATATTTGTATTCAACTTTGTATGAATGATTTAGACAGAAAGAGATGATTTAAAAGGGGACTTGGCATTTTCCTTAGATTCAAGAAGAAAAGTCTACATGCAACTAACTGGCTTCTCCCCAACCACATTTGTTCACACTTGTGTACTTACTATAGAATAAGCTTTTACTGTGAGCTAGTTATAATTTACAATAATTCAGTTTAAGTCTATTTCTTTACTGGCTGGCTGTAGAGAGAGAGAGAGAGAGATGGCAACATGTGTGAATAGATCGCATAATTACAATGCCTTTTTGGGAACAAAGAACTCGGCTGGGTGTGGTCTTTTAGGTTAGCACCTAAGACAATAGACAGGATAGCTAGACTGTTTACCTTAGTTAGATCACTAAAGCTGTTCTCCCCCACTCACAACCCTCTGGCCTCCTTGTTTTGGTCTCACTCTGACAGGGAACTTTGTTGACAATTTGTGTTCATAGTATATTAATAGCATATTAACTTCATATTCATCAGTCTTGAATACTGATACACGACATATTCCCCTCATGGAGATATATTAATACATCTCCACAAAAGGATATTCAAGACTGATGTCACTTGTGTAGGTATCAACTAGAATCTGTTTTAACCAAAAGACAACTTATTCTATTAAAATGGTCAATCCGTAACCCCTCAAGACTGTTGAATTATAAAAGTGACTCATCAACAAACATTGTACACCAAACACACAGAAATAATATCACTGTACTCTCAGCTGGACTTCTTTTCACAAAACCTAAGAAAAAGTCAAGTTAATACAAACATCATTATTACAAGTTGGCAGTTACATTGACAACGCGCAAATACAGAGACACAGCTCTGCTCTTATTTTTTCTATTCTAACGAACGCAATTCATTCTTTTGACCGTCCATTTTGCACAATTTGACATGAGGCATAAGTACGAATTCTCTGGACATGATGGAATATGCAATCTGCAGATTTGCACACCACCATAGCCCAAAAAACCCGCCCATATCCTTTCTGTCCGAATTTGGGAATCACACAAGAATTGTCACCCTAAGGGTGTTGCTTCTGAACCGAATCACAGCTATTTCAGTACTTGACTTGATATTGACAATCAGGATTCTCTTATCCATACCTGATCCGTACGGGTGCCCCTCTTTTCATATGATCGAAAGAAAGTGTCATGTCTTTCAATTTGCAGATGCAACTTGATGTGTCCCGGGTAACTCCTATAGGTACCTGGAACTTCCAACCGCTGCTGGTTTGTCAGAAACTATTGTAGATCTGTGACGACAGAGGTGTTGCACCCTGGCCTTGGCAAGGTGTTTTTGTAGGGCCGGTGATGATGAGTTGACAGATAGCTGGTGGTCGCCACTTCCTGCTGGATCTATGACGCGGAGATGAAACGGCTGTCAGGTCTGGAACTCTCTCCTCCGGTGTGGCCGGTTGAATCTCATGCAGGCTGTATCCCCACGGCTCCCCTCTCGACCATGGTCTGTGATGGTCACTGGTAGGTGGAGAGATGTGAAGATAGGGTAGCTGTGGTTCCCTGGAGGTAGAAGTCCAGGCGACCTCTGTTTGTTCCGGGTCAGCTATTCCCTTCTGCATTGTTATCCTGGTCCAGATGGATGGCTCCAATCTCAGCACCTGCTTTATTTCTCCTAGTACAAAAACAAAAGTCCACCTATACCTGCTCCACAGAAGCTAAACAGATGCCTAACTGCTTTAATACTCATACATTCAGGGATTAGTCACTCATAGACGCACAGTTTAAGTCATGCTGTTAAAATTAGAGAACCTATCATCACATTTTTGACTGCTATCCGATTCTTTCAGACAGTACATTCTCCTGCTGGTCCATTCGCTCCTTCATACATTGTACTAACTAAATTCCAATATTAAAGTGATCTTTGCCACCTTATCCCATTTTACTCTTCTAATTCCTGTTGTACTTTGTCAATCAATCGTTCCATTTCGTTTATTCATTTACCACAGCTTTCTCCTTTTTCCATATATGACTCTTGTATTTCCCTAATAATAAATCTCCTATTTTAAATCTTTTACTGCATCTTATTTTGCTCCAAATTTTCTGACAATTATTTCCAAAGTTTGTAATTTATTTAAGGACAAATCTCTTAATTTACTGTGATTCTCTTAGAGTCCTGGTTAACTTACTATTTGTTTTCGTTTTTTAAGCATGTTCCAAAATGTGTTTTGCCATGATTTGATAATTATGAGAATATTCCAAAACTGTGAAGTCTAAAGGACAACCACAGAACTATATTTTCTTTAAATGAGCATTTTTCCAAAATAAACTGACAATATCTGCAACCTGCATACTCTATAATTTTGTTACAATTTAGTAGACTCTTGAAAGCATATTTTGCTAAATCTAACATTAGTTTTAGGGAAAGAGTTTTGTTATCAAGTTTCAAAATAGGCATGGAAGCAAATTATTTAGCTCTTTTTTTTTTTTTAAACTCCCACACCAAACTATAATCTGTGCTGTGTCAAGTCCTTGTGTCAAGTTCAAAAGATGACTACTGTTTTTCTTTCCTTGTACGGTGATGCTTCTTCTGGTATTTTCCAGTATTTCCAATATTCACCAACACCTAAAGTAATGTCTCTGTACATTTCAAGTGTCCTTCA
This sequence comes from Gymnoscopelus braueri, assembly GCF_963280865.1. Classification (NCBI taxonomy): domain Eukaryota; kingdom Metazoa; phylum Chordata; class Actinopteri; order Myctophiformes; family Myctophidae; genus Gymnoscopelus; species Gymnoscopelus braueri. Next base: position 5,699,740 of record NC_137613.1, read on the forward strand.
AATGTCTTTTTCTGTAATAACTTTGAATTCTTGCAATCGATATCTTCAGGCTTACCTCATGCCCACTGGACTCCTCCCCTCTCCGGTGAACCATTACAATGGATCACCGGTTCCTTCGCGAAATCGCTGGGCCCCCTCAGGGACACCATGATATGAGACGTCGAGCCGAAGGTTTGTTGAGAGGCCGTGGACAGGATTATGCAAGATGATGTGACTTCTATGCATGAAACAATCCTGATGATCAACCACGTCCGTCGAGCTGCACCTGTGTGTTGGCAAAACCTGTTGTCCTGCTTGTGTCCGTCAATTGGAGTTTGACAAAACCTTTGGTGTGCCACATGGTGTGCCACATACAGCAGGCTTGTATCAGCATACCGTCATCGAAACGGTCGCACCTTCCTTCTGCTGTGACTGCGGTCTCCTGTATTACTGGATCAAACTTGTTGGGACACATGGAATTCTTGCAAGACATCACTGGACCACCATACGGTTGTCAGTTTTAGTGTGGGATTTTTTTGTTTGAGCTTTTTGGTTACCTCGTTCCCTTTTTTGAAAAATAATACGACCACTTTCCTTCTTTTCCCAATTATTTTGGATCAAATATGCTCCCCTCAGGCCACATTAATTAGTATTTGTTCAAATCGTTTCAGTCACAAACATTTGTCATTCTATTTCATTTTCTAGGCATACAGCTGTTTTCATAAAAATGTTAAATTCTCCTCTTACTATTCTGACTACTGAAAGTATGTTTTACACTGTACTTCCCTTCCTTGAAAATAAAACACAAACGATGGATACCATTATGTTGGTTACTTCAGAGCAGTTTGTTCAAAAGGAAACTAATACTAATGTAATATTGTATGAAAAATGTGTCATTCTACACAACACACAATATTCTACAACCAGTATTACATATAAACTTTTAAGCATTGTCAATACAATATAGAAAATGGGTGTGAATTTGGTCAACACATGTACACTCTATGTACATGCTGTAATACATGTATTATCGTGATTTCTGTTTAGAAGCTGTAGCAAATGTAAACAAAAGGTATTAGGCTATATCGCCAAGGATAGGAATTTTTGAAGCTCAATTTAAAAATACTCTGTTTTAGAAACTTTTGGTCTTATCTATGAACGGTTAAAATCAATAATAAAAGGTCATTTTTCTAGAATTAAGACACTCTGGGACTACACTAAGCCCCTCTAGTTACTTCTAAAACTGAATCAAATACAAATCAAACATTCTGAGCGTCTAATAATTTTAAAAGTCTGGTCGATACATTACTTCCTCCAGACAGGAGCTGGCCTTATTAAGCTGGTACAAGACACTCAAGCCATACTGACAATTATGAAGCCTCACTTGTATAGGCCATCTATGAAATAAAGGATTAATCGTTAACACAACAGACAAACAATGTTAATTCAAGCATTCTTAACACACTAGACCTAAAAAATACTACTAAGGTAACCTCGTTAAAACTAAGAACTGTTAAAAGGAAGCAACTCTGTCATCATGAAAATAATGTCAAAAAGACCTAAATCAACTGTCATTAATGGACAGGCTTCATACTTTGACCACCAGGGGGAGCCAATCTGACAATGTCAGCTCAGCCCCCTCAGAGGTAAAATACACTATCATGCCGTCAAATAGATCACTCCCACAGGCAACACGTCATCACGTAATGATCACGTGACGGTCCGTGCTTCCAGTAGGGTGAACTCCTAATTTCTCTTTCACAATACTGAAACCAAAAACGTATTTCAACTTATTCTTAGCCACCAGTGGTACGTCACAAAAATCGAGTATAATTACACGTTTGCAACTTCAAATCCTACACATTCGTGTCATTAAAATAGTAACATAGACTGGTTAAAGGGGAAATCCACCCATTTTCAATATTTAACTATGTCATTAATATAGCATAAAGGAGTTGTGTGGAAATAAGAAAAAATTAAAAAAAAAATTAACATTGCAAAAAAATGTAACATTGCAAAAAAATTAACATTGCAAATTACACCATGATGAGTCATCACAGTGTAATTTGCAATGTTAATTTTTTTGCAATGTTACATTTTTTTGCAATGTTAATTTTTTTTTTTAATTTTTCTTATTTCCACACAACTCCTTTATGCTATATTAATGACATAGTTAAATATTGAAAATGGGTGGATTTCCCCTTTAACTGTTCATAAATTGTCATTCAAATTCAGGTTTAATCTATTTAAGAATATCTACTTTCCTTTAACATATCGATCTAAATAGGTTACTAAATGGTGTGATAATTCCTCACATCTACCAGTAGGCAATGTCCATCAGTTTAAAGGGACAGGAATAGTCTCGAATGGTTGTGCCCCATCAAATAATCACGCATAATAAACAATTTTAATTTATACCTCTAGTAGGGTTTTAAAGCCACTTATAGCACCACTCTTAAACACCTTTCAGATATTATGGGAAAAATATCTCATTGTGGGTATTTAAGCAGGCACTCGTTTTTATCAAATTTATCCTAGCATTCACTATTTAGTTACAATCAAACAATTTGTTTTAAATTCGACGCATAATCACTTCTTCCCACAGCCCAGTGAGCCAAAATGCAATACATCTGTGAATTGAACCACACAGATGTAAAACACCTTAGCCCAACCTACAAAGTAACCATGACTAAGTTTAAACATATTACTACAGAATGCCATGGTGACTCCAAAGACACACAACAGAATCCTTTCCTCTGGAACCAGCCAGAATGAGGGACCCTAGGGTCGCGTACCCCAAGGTTACTGTGTGTGCACTAAAAAGACCATATTTTAACATAAAGACAATGTTCTCCATAGCACACAGGTTAATGACCAGACCATTAAGGAATACGGGCGTGGATAAAGCACGCAGAACAGGCCAATAACAAACCATTAAACATACTTAGACACAACACCTTAACTACCCTAATTTGAACATCAACAGCTACTTTCGCCAATTCAATTCATTCCTCACAATAAACAATACACCCATCATCCCAACCTCACTCCACCTTCAAGAACCGAGAAACAATCATTCAATAAGCACTCCTACCATATAGTTCACATGAAACAAACACCACGTTCCCACCCGACCGCTTAACGACTATTTAAAGAAAAACAACAGTAAAACATCTCAACGAAAATTAAGGCACTGCTCCACACTCACGTGTCAAAACAGACAAATAACACCATTACAGAGAACCTTCAAAACAACAGAAACCTGATCCGTAGTTTCTTAAAAAGACAAGTGTTCCTATTAAAGAAAGAAAGCTAGAAAAGCTTCATAAACAAAACAGTGTGAAAAACTAAACGCCATCTTGTGCTTAAACACAGTTAAAAGAAGCCTTTCCCACACACAAGAGAACGTGTGTCCTTGTACAACTACAGGGTATAACGTACAATTATTCTAAATGTAAAAATAAAAAATTAATACTTTACTCCCTTCAAAGATCTTATTCCATCAAAACAAAAGGAATCTCGTACAAGCGTTGAGATAAGGAGATATTACGAATGTAATATACATAAGAAAGTAGCTTTTAAGTTTTTAAAAGTTAAAACTCCAAACTGCGTCTCTCCGGATATGACGTAGAAACGCGGAAGTCAAGACGCGTAGAAAAACTACATTTCCGGACCAAAAAACTACAAATTGCGCTTCAAGCTCGAGTGAAAGCTCTCACACTGAAGAACAAAGAATGAGCTATGCAAAAAATACCTTCCCCTCTAGAATAAACAACAACACGAAACAGCAGGCCTACACTGCTCTAAATTTAAACCTCCTATCCTCACCTGTTCACAAAGTCAAGAAGCAAGACGCTTCTTTAATCCTATTAACAGCCACATTCTAAACTGGCTCCTAACCAAAACATAACCGTTCCATTCGCCTTCGTAGGTTTCCAAAAATCAAATCAAAGCTTCATATTTACACAAATTTCCACTCGACACAATAGGCCAAGATAAAAGAATCACTCCTCTCAACCAACATCTCTAAAGCCTCAAATTTCAACCATATAGTTCTGTCCATCTCTTACAATAATACAAACGGAACCCTAAGTCCAAACAAAGTTTTTAAAAGCTTATCATACTCCACTCCCCTCTTCAAAACATTATACCTATTAACAATGTTTTGAGAAAAAACTAACGAACAACAATACAAAGTCCTGTAAAAAACATGTATCGTATACCGAATGTCCTTGTTTCAACTCAACAAAATCCATTCACGTAGAAAAATTGGAAATGGACTCAAACTGCTGCGTGCACCAGCAGCTCAAGTCCACAGTCACTTAACAATAGATAGAGAGAGAAAAAGAGAGAGAGAGAAAGAGAGAGAAAGAGAGAAAGAGAGAGAGAAAAAGAGAGAGAGAGAGCCGTAGCCCTACCCGAGACCCATTAACAAACAGGTCACAAACGCTACAAGCAAAAAGCCACCGCGACGCTTGGAAACAACATATGCAAACACGCACAATGAGTACCAGGAACCAACTTTAAGTGCCATCAGTGGGCTGCCCTTACATTACATACTTATAGACATTCTTACCGAACCGAATATTTTCCACAGTACTCTGTCAACCTACATACCTTCTCTTTACCATAACCATGCTGAAATATCCGGTGCGCTCGCGTGTATTATAACTAGCAAGATTAAATACCAGTAGCGAGAGTCTAGATTACAAGGCTCTATTTTATCACAAGAGCCCTCTTTGACCAGATGCGCGTTTTACACTTTCCGATCAGATCCTACATATAATTGATGTCTAGCTTGAACCCCTAGAAAGAAATTATACGCTTAATGTACCACGACAAATCAAAAGTCCATTTATACTATCCGAAATGCAGTTTAACCCAGACACGGCTTGAACCCCCGTGAAGAGATCGAACATTTTTCTGTGGTACACGGAAACGGTGAAACACACAATTCTACGCTTCCCGTGTTAGTGTCTCACCAATGCGTGCATGAAAACATACACTCCACAGGCACCAAGCGGCCTTCAAGCACGCAACTTAAAACCACTCAGAGGCATCATCCATTTCCGCCGGAGCCAAAATGGCCCATACAAGGTTTGTTTTTTTCCAACCGCCATAAACACGGACAAAGTTTTAACATTAGAGGTACAATTCACACATACCTTCAACGAAAACTTTGTAGAAATGTCCCGTGTTCCAGCAGCAAGGGGCCTAGCTGTCTCGCCAATAATTTGTGTGGTAAACTGAGCCCATTTTGGAAGACGGAAGAAGACATGTTTCTCTGGGTGGTAATAAATCACAATCATTTAAGGTCCGAGGCAGTCATTTTCAACAATGTTTTATTGTCAAAAAGGCAACAAATACAGGGTTCAATGTTGTATTTCGCATCTTTGTTCATGGGACCTGCTTTGTCCTGTTGAACGTGACAACTGTGTATAGCCGAAAATCACAGAGAGTCCTGTTTTTCCCAATAGCACCATGTTATAAGCAACCAGATATTCCTCCTTCTGACCACTCACAACACAGATTTTATAGAACAATAGACCTTCTTGGGCAGGCCTTCTCAATCGGCACAAGGAATTAGCATCTCACTTGGTTTAAACATGTGACAATTTACTTTAACCCTTATCTATAAAACTGTACCTTTACACAAGCTCATATTATGCAATCTTTGTTTAACACCTTATTACCTTCAAAATAAGACCACACATATTTGTATTCAACTTTGTATGAATGATTTAGACAGAAAGAGATGATTTAAAAGGGGACTTGGCATTTTCCTTAGATTCAAGAAGAAAAGTCTACATGCAACTAACTGGCTTCTCCCCAACCACATTTGTTCACACTTGTGTACTTACTATAGAATAAGCTTTTACTGTGAGCTAGTTATAATTTACAATAATTCAGTTTAAGTCTATTTCTTTACTGGCTGGCTGTAGAGAGAGAGAGAGAGAGATGGCAACATGTGTGAATAGATCGCATAATTACAATGCCTTTTTGGGAACAAAGAACTCGGCTGGGTGTGGTCTTTTAGGTTAGCACCTAAGACAATAGACAGGATAGCTAGACTGTTTACCTTAGTTAGATCACTAAAGCTGTTCTCCCCCACTCACAACCCTCTGGCCTCCTTGTTTTGGTCTCACTCTGACAGGGAACTTTGTTGACAATTTGTGTTCATAGTATATTAATAGCATATTAACTTCATATTCATCAGTCTTGAATACTGATACACGACACAACTATCAAGCAGAGTGCAAGGTGGACAATAAAACGAACAGATTAACCACAGTTATGGTCTCAAAACAGCAGAGGTTTCATCCATGGTATGGTTATGTCAGAAATTGATTGATTGTGAGGCGTTGTGAGCTTGTAGATCTGCTATTTTCACAATATTTATCTGTGTAACCTAATCAAACTAAATGTAATGCCTCGAACTCCTACATTCCAAGTGTTTATCAGGGTGGGGGATCCCCAGTTCAAATATGATTATTTTGGGGGGGTCCCCAGTTCAAATATGATTATTTTGGGGGGGTCCCCAGTTCAAATATGATTATTTTGGGGGGTCACGGCCTGAAAAGGTTGAGAACCACTGTTGTAGGAAATTATTGCTCTTATCTAATTCATCCTTTTTTCAGACAACAGAGTATAAACAGAGACTATTAGGCTTTCATGTGTCCTTACTCAGGTAATGCCTACAGTACTTGTTTATTATTTATATTGGCAAATGTCCAAGGCACAGAACATTATGAACTGTTAAATACAAGTTTATTCAGTTTGTGTCTTTCATTGTTTGTTCTTTTTTGATGAGAAAATAAGTGAAGAAGCTTTCATTCACCATGCTATGGATTTGTGCATTTTAATATTATATTATGTTCTGTATGGTACTGTTTATGTTCAATAAGATGTGACCTCAGTCTTTTATTGCATTACAATTTGTGCCTTTATTTGAAGCAAAACCTTTTGGAAAATAAAAAGCTATTGTCACTAAAAAAGACAATCCTTTCACCATTTTCTTTAAAAGCCACCAAGTAAACCTAGTAAATATAATGTCATATTTAATGTTTTCCACTCACACAGCTACTGTACCTTTGGTGTAATATCATTTATTCAATTCAAAAGCGATTCCTTTTTGATATAGTAGGGGTATTTGTCACTGTAATAATTGTAAAGCTGCTCATTTGAAATGGCTTAAAATGGCTTAAAAGGGGGAAGTTGTAAATAATGACAACATAAGCTTGGCATGTTGCAAATAGCACCGAGTACCGCGCTATGATCTTGTAGATCTGCTATTTTTGAGAAAAGAAATCGTGAAAATCGGCTATTTTCAAACGGCTGAAAGGTATAAAGGGTATAAAGTGGTTAATGCATGTTTTGTTATAATGATCAAAATCTACAAAGTAAATTGTAACTAAAGTTGTCAAATAATTGTAGTGGAGTAAAAGTATGATATTCGCCTCTGAGATGTAGTGGAGTAGAAGTAAAAGTACTGAAAATTGGAAATACTCCAGTAAAATAAAAATACCTGAAACATGTACTTTAGTATGGCACTTGAGTAAATGTACTTAGTTACTTTACACCACTGTGTGTGACCGTCCGTGTATCTTGAGTATTGCAGAGGATCAGAGGGAGCGACGTGCCGAGTGGGAAGTGGGTGGGATCGGTGGTTCATAGTACTGACGTCAGACTGGCCTGGACTCTATATTTGGGCATGGCTGACACAGAACTCCATATATGGACATAAAAGGGACACAGACAGGCAGATACAGAGATGTCCATATATGGGCTTTTGCCCCGAACGACCATATCCGTCCATCCGTCTGTCTGTCTGTGTGTGTGTGTGTGTGTGTGTGTGTGCATGTGCGTGTGCGTGTGCGTGTGCGCGTGCGTGTGCGAGTGTGCGTGTGTGCGTGTGTGTGTGTGTGTGTGTGTGCGTGCGCGCGTGTGTGCGTGCGTGTGTGTGTGTGTGTGTGTGTGTCTCGCATATCTTGAGTGTCCGGTGTGAGTGATGTCATATTGACAGTGGTGGAGAAAGTACTCAAATGTTATGCTTAAGTGTAGAAGTACTCTGTTACAAGTAAGAGTCCAGAATTACAAAAGTATTGGTATCAAAATGTACTGTACTAAAATGTACAAAATGGTACTTAAGTAAAGTACTTTAATTTACTTAATTACTTTAAATTACACCACTGCATATTGATAGCATCAGAGTTACATCACAGCGACATCACGCCTACGTCAGGGAAACATCACAGCGAAAATCATATAAACTCTGAAGTCCCAAAGATGTTCTTCAACAACACGTCCGTAGCTCCACCGCTGAAGATAAGTTGCTTGTAAATCAATAAGAATACAGTTTGCAAAGAACTATTTGTACCGGACCAGCTGAGAGAGATGACTGACGAAACCGATGAAATGCCTGCAGGGGCCAGGCTCGCTACAGCCGGCCTCCTGGGGAAGCGTTTGAGTTACGTGAAGAGCCAAAAGGGACTTGTTCTCTGTGCCGAGATAGTCCTGGGCCTCATCACTCTCATCTCCTTCTCATCCTCGTCCGCCTGGATGTCCGGATGCATCTACGTGCCCATCGTCTGTTCCATCCTCTCCATCCTCTCCCTGGGAGCCTTCGCCGTGGACCTGGACAAGAGGACGTTCAGCGCGCTCCGCTGGGCGTGGTACGACCTGGGCCGCGCCGCCTCCGGAGCCGCGCTGTACCTGGTCTCCTCCGTCGCCGCGGCGGCCCGCGGCCACGGCAGCACCGTGGGCGCGCCGTTCGGTCTGATCGCCGCCCTCGTGTTCGCCTACGACGCCTACACCGCCTTCCTGCAGCTGAGGAACGCCAGGAAGCAGCAGTACAGTTTCCACTACAACAATGTCTTACCCACTTAAGACCTCGGACTAACTCTTATCCAGAGTGATCAGAGTTAAAGACATGAGCCCTGGTCCACTGGTTCTCAAACTTTGTCGTGTCAAGGACCCCCAAATTGACACATAATAGCCCACGGACCCCCATTTGAAAAGCTATACCGGAGAGACCCCCCATAAGAGAAGATTTGTTTACGGTTATAGCAGTGATTCTCAACCGTTCTAATTTCAAGGAGCCCCACTTTCATATGATATGCATCAGGCCATGGACCCCCATTTGATACCATTTTGATCTCTGCAGGGACCCCCCAATCTACACTGTAGTGTCGTCAGTGTTAATGTAACTCTGAGAGTGTACAGATGGAACCAAATGGACCTGTTAGGGTCCATTTGGTTCCATCTGTACACTCTCACAGTTACAGACCCATAAGGGTCAAATTGGTTCCTATACTTCCTAACTATCAACCAATTGGCTGGGGACCCCCTGGAAGCCCCTCAAGGACCCCTGGGGGTCCCCGGACCCCACTTTGAGAACCACTGCCCTAGCCAACAAAAGGACAGGGTAGTAAAAATGGTAAGTGAAGTACAAAGAAACTTGGATACCAGGTAAAAACATCAAACCTTAGCATAGCATCTGTCTAAATAACATGCTATGTAAATACCATCCTTAGCATTTGTGGTCAGGCAAAAAAAATAAATAAAATAAAATAAAATAAAAACACACCATTTGTGAATAAGAAGGGATACAAAAGGAGAAAATAGGAGAATTAATTCCACAGCGTGGCAGCAATAGACGGAGGAGTCTAGGACAGGTGGAGCGTTGACCAGGGCGTTTTTTTTAGGGAAGGGACAGATTCCCTGTTGGTGCGGGCAGCAACCGGAACGCAAACCGAGGCCGGGGAGATGGGAGAATCTTAAGGAGGTCGAACGCCAGCAATTCTGGATCATTACATTCTTTGAAGGGGTTTCAGTGAGCCGTGCCTGCTGGGAGACCATGCAGCACGGAGCAAGGAGGGAGATGCAATAATAGTCAAGTCTGGAGATTACCGAGGCTTGAATCAGGAGAGCTGAGGACGCCCTTGGTGAGGAAATGGTCTGATGGATGTTGTAAAGTGTAACCCCTGGACCAGGACCTACTCCCAGCCAGGCCCATGCAGGGTGTCCAAGGAAGAAGAATCTCAGCTTTTTGTCCGACTTGATCAAGACCTCCCCTTGTGATGCAGCAATGTGCTTCTTCAACCTGTGTTGGCAGAAGGAGGGAAGGAGAAAATACCTGTTGAGTGTCATCAGCTCAACAGTGACAGGATGAGCCGTCACAGTCACTGCTTGTGAGCAGAGATGTTACCAACAAGATCCTGTAGGAGGGAATGGCATGGGTGAGACTAGCAGGACACTGCCAAAGACATCAAGAACTGCCAGCCAGCAAATTGGTGCCGCTGTGAACCAACGCACGGGCACCAGTCACGAGGACGTCTCACACTAACATGAATGATGCAGGAGCACAAAGTACCAACAAACTGGCCAGATGTATGGAGAACCGGGAGGACTGGAAGCAATGATGGAGGGCTCGCCTGAGGACAACCTAGAGAGAGAGATGACAGATGCCACCGGGAGATTCTTTCGTAGACGAGACGGAGTCTAATAATGGCATGGTGGTTCCCATGTGGACATCGGACTTCCTGTGCCCAGTCTGTGACATCAGTCATCTATGTATGACATGATGTATGACTCCATGTTTGGGCAAGGTTTCAGCCCTGATCTGACCACCGTTGACCGCCCATTATTATATTGATTATTCTAATTAAATACAAAGTAAAAAAAATAAAAATAAAATAAAAATGAATAAATAAAGAAATGTGAAATAAAATGCATGGAGGTACTTCCTGGTGGACTTACTGCCAGCAACGAGTGTGTTGCTGATTGGTCCAGCGGTTTGCCCCAGGACAAACAGGAAAAAAGAGACACAAAACAACGTCTTGAGTCATGTCGTTAAAAAAAGGAGAGGTTCGCATACAGACCCCCTGGGGAACCCTGGTCAGGAGGACGGTACGGCATTCACCATGAATTGAGTACGTGAGGGCCCCATTTGAAACAAGCCATTGCGGCTTTCATGGACGATCCAATTTAGTAGACCTTGTATTGTAAACTGTACTTCCATGTGCTTTTTCTCTGCAACCTTCTAAATAAAGTATTCAATCAATCAATCAAAATGAAGGCAAACCTTTCCAAACCTGGTAGATCTGACCTATAGTCTCGCATGGCCAGACGATTGGATATCTCCTCCTCTACCACGCCTGGATGCCTCCGCCCAGATTAGGAAGGACCACCCTCCTTCCTTCTCAAGGTTCTCCAATGCAGTTTTGTTTAGTTTTGATCTCTCCACCACCACCTCTAGCCCACATAGAATTAGAACTTCATCAGACTTATCAGTAGGTGGAGATCTTCCCCTTCTTCTCTTTCTCCTTTCTGGAGAAAAGTGAGACATGATCTTTTTCTTTTTTTCCCTTATTTTCTTTTTATATTTATAGATATATATATATATTAAAGATAGGGGCTTTTCTGCCTTTATGGATAGCACAGTGAAGATAGGACAGGAAACAGGGGGAGAGAGAGATGGGTCACAGGTTCGACTCGCCGCCAGACTGCAGCAGAGCCCACATGTGGCCCGTGCCCCAACCGCTAGGCCATCAGTGCCCCCCCCCGAGACACGACCTTTGACACGATCTAGACGTCAGAAGAGCAGGGAGACGAGATACAAACCACCCGAGTGTATCATATAATATTAAAATTGGCTAATGGGAGGGCGGGCGAAGAGGAAGTTCCCAATGCAGCTACGCCCAAATATGGAGTGTGTATCAATGTGTCGTCATGGCATTAGCCGCAAACAAATCAGTATATTATGGGCACAAAAGGGGGCATGCCCAAAAATGTGCATATACTGATGACATCAGCGATCTCCATATAGGCCTATGGGCATAAAAGGACCAAGGACTGACAGATACAGATATCTCCATATATGGACATAAAAGGGACACAGGTAGACAGACAGAAACAAATATCTCCATATAATATGGACATAAAAGGGACACAGGTAGACAGACAGAAACAGATATCTCCATATATGGACATAAAAGGGACACAGGTAGACAGACAGAAACAGATATCTCCATATATGGGCATAAAAGGGACACAGGTAGACAGACAGAAACAGATATCTCCATATATGGACATAAAAGGGACACAGGTAGACAGACAGAAACAGATATCTCCATATATGGGCATAAAAGGGACACAGGTAGACAGACAGAAACAGATATCTCCATATATGGACATAAAAGGGACACAGGTAGACAGACAGAAACAGATATCTCCATATAATATGGACATAAAAGGGACACAGGTAGACAGACAGAAACAAATATCTCCATATATGGACATAAAAGGGACACAGGTAGACAGACAGAAACAGATATCTCCATATATGGGCACAAATGGGACACAGGTAGACAGACAGGTACAACGGGTACTCTGACAAAACCCCCAACACCGGGTGCAGTGCAACGTAAGTGTTGCACTTCACCCGGTGTTGCCAGATTCTGTGAGAGAAACAAGCAACCAGGTATAGGAAAACCAGCCCAAAAGAAGCGACTATGGGCCACATCAGCTATTTGAAAATAGCAGATCTACAAGCTCACAACGCGTCGCGATGCGACGCGTTGTGAGCTTGTAGATCGGCTATTTTCTAATAAAATCTTGCGGGGAAATTTAAATAAGCAGTTCTGGCAACCCTGACTGCACCGCGTAGCTCTAGTAAGTCATACTGTATTAACATACTCCACCGCACAGATTGGACAAAATTATAATGTATTCATAAAAAAAAAGTTACATAGTGCCGCTTTAACTAACACTTATTAAATAATAACAAAAACTAGAATTGGGAGGGGGAAAAAATGTTTAGTTAAATGAAATAAAATAAAAACAAGACTTTACAAAATGATGATTACTACATAGTGCTGCTTTAAGCCTGATTAAAAAAAATGAAATAAAAGAAAATGTATAATGAATGACATGCCCAAAATGGGAAGGCTAGTTTTTGAATTAGCGATCAATGGATATTTGGTTGCAGAAAGAAAACAAGTGTCTACTAAGTGTTGATCAAAAAATATGATTAATCTGCAAAGAAAAAAAAAAGTGGTGGTGGAAATATTAATAAAAGATAAGAGAGATTACATGACCATCCCCTGGAACCCCAAATTACGCCCCCCGAGCATCTCTATTCTGAGCATGTCATAGTAGGTGAACATTTGATGAAAATAGCATTGGAGTTTGTGGCGTTTTGCATGTTCTCCCTGTGTTCACGCTGGTTTCTTCCCACACCAAAAGACATTTAAATTAGCTGCTGGCTAGCGGCAGCACATTTACACTGATTATTATCAGTTAATGTTCACTGTACTACTAGTGTTGATTCCATTTACTATTCTCATGACAGACCCCTACGGCTCGTAGAGCCAGGACGCAATCAAAACAGAAGACATCCCTTGTTAGCAAATTTGCACACCAAGAGTCATGCATGCGGTCATGTTCACCTCTATGCCTTCTATGCACTTTCCAAATATGGGCATCCTCCACTGCTGTGCCCAAATATGGTGATGACTGACGTCACATTGATGATGACATCAGAGTACTGCAGCACCAAATATGGACGCTTACATCACGGCAACGTCACGTCTACATCACGGCAGAATCATGTAAAAGGATGGAAAAACAGTCATATATCCTTTAACAACACATCCGGAGCTTACCCTGCTGAAGATACGGCTCTTGTAGATATATAGAAAATTCGGAATTGGAACTCATTTGCAACGGAATGGCTGATATAATTGCGGACAGCCCCCATGCCAGCTCCAAGGAGAGGCTGATAGGGTTCGTGAGGACCCAAAAGGGATTCTTACTCGCTGCAGAGATGGTCCTCAGCCTCGTTCTCGCCTGCTACTCTTTCTCGGTGTGCGGAGTCTACGCGGGCGTCGGTCTGATGACCTTTACCATTTCTACCGCCTTCTTTGGACTCTTCGTGACGGGGCTGGACAAGCGCTTCACCGTGGTCCCCTGGCCGTTCAGTGACCTGGACCGTGCCGCGTTTAGCAGCGGGCTTTGCCTCGTCACGTCCGTCATCATGCTGTTTAAAGAAGATGGCGCCGCAAGCGGGGCATTCGGTCTGATCGCCTGTGTCTTGTTCGCCTACGATGCTGCTACCACCTACATGCTGCTAAAAAGCCCTGGGCAGCAGAATTACAACTACAATTTAGGCGTTTAGCCGATGCGCTCTTATCCGGACTGACCTACAGAGTGTGAGATCAGAGTGAATTGGGATGAACCCTAGTATTACCTATAATTAAGTGCTTCAAAGAAGCCAGGATACCAGGTAAACACCAACTACGCCTCGGGATCCCCCAGGAGAAAGTGGCTAATGTTACTCTGGAAAAGGAAGTCAGGCTGGAACTGTCACCCTCGCGACCTGGTTCCGGATAAGCGGTTGAAGATGGATGGATGGATTGACCAGCGTTTTGTACAGGGTTGTGGACCGCGTCCGGATGCCAAAGTGAAGGGAACGCAAAAGAGAATTTGGGGAGTTTTTGAAGACCAAGATGTGCCACGCCATTCTGTATAATTTTAAATGGTTTGAGTGAGCATTATACCAGGAGGACCAGCAAGGAGGAGGGGGAGTAGTTGGAATAGTCAAGCCTGGCGATGACTATGAGGCACCTGGATAAGACGCTAGACAGACTCCTCGGTGATGGGGTGACCAAAGACGTCTTGAAAAATTCGGGACAGTCCCATGTCACGAGCAGTTGCCCAGAATCCTATCTTTGTCCAGATAATAAGATCTTTTTCTTTTTACAGCGTTCTGTAGGAGGCTCGCCATCTATAAGAGGGTCTGTCTAGCCTGCAGATGACTGAAGCTAGGCAGACTCCTTGGTGACAGGGTGACCAGACGTACTGAAACATTCAGGACAGTTGTTTTTTTTTCTTCACATTGCTTCAGGCCGGCCCTGAATTGACCTCAAAGACTTGTGGCCGGGACTGACAGCCCCTGGGTAGGCCACCCAGCCTGGCGAAGAAGACCTACGCACCGAAGAGCACTTTTTTCTAGTTTCTTACTGTCGACTGTTGGTAGACATGTTTTTAAATATATATTTGTGTAAATTGTATATCGTTGCTGTCAGGAAGAAACCTTGTATCTCCATATTTCAACTTAATGTTGTTTTTTTGGTAAATGAATGCCCTGCTTCATCATACAAGTAGTGAAAATAGCAGATCTACAAGCTCACAGTCACGCTTGATGAAGCTTGTGAAGCTTGATGAGCTTGTGAAGACTTCAAAGACTTCACGCTGTGACTGTGAGCTTGTAGATCGGCTATTTCTAAATAGCCAAAGTTATTTTCAATTAAAGCTGCACTATGTAACTGTTTTAATGAATAACATGTAATTTTGTCCAATTTGTATGGTAGAGTATGTTAATACAATATAACTTATACAATCTGTATGGTAGAGTATGTTAATAGGATATAACTTATACAATCTGTATGGTAGAGTATGTTAATAGGATATAACTTATACAATCTGTATGGTAGAGTATGTTAATAGGATATAACTTATACAATCTGTATGGTAGAGTATGTTAATAGGATATAACTTATACAATCTGTATGGTAGAGTATGTTAATAGGATATAACTTATACAATCTGTATGGTAGAGTATGTTAATAGGATATAACTTATACAATCTGTACGGTAGAGTATGTTAATACAATATAACTTATACAATCTGTACGGTAGAGTATGTTAATACAATATAACTTATACAATCTGTATGGTAGAGTATGTTAATACAATATAACTTATACAATCTGTATGATAGAGTATGTTAATACAATATAACTTATACAATCTGTATGGTAGAGTATGTTAATACAATATAACTTATACAATCTGTATGATAGAGTATGTTAATACAATATAACTTATACAATCTGTATGGTAGAGTATGTTAATACAATATAACTTATACAATCTGTATGGTAGAGTATGTTAATACAATATAACTTATACAATCTGTATGGTAGAGTATGTTAATACAATATAACTTATACAATCAGTATGGTAGAGTATGTTAATACAATATACTTATACAATATGTATGGTAGAGTATGTTAATACAATATAACTTATACAATCTGTATGGTAGAGTATGTTAATACAATATAACTTATATCATTGGGGTGGTTGTATATTGTCTCCCTGCTCTTCTATTGAGACATGTAGTTAGTGTCAAAGGTCATGTCTCACCTAGACACAGGATCTGACACGAATTTTGACCTGATGGTCAAGAATTATTTTGGGGGGTCGCGGCCTGAAGGTTGAGAACCACTGCTTTAATAAACTTTCATTTTTTGGGGGCTCCTCCAATGTTGCGCTTTTCAAAGTGAAGAAACAGCTACCTCTGCTGTCACATAATTCAATAGGTCACAGATGTCGATGTGACGTCGTCCTGATCGTGTGGCTCCTTCACTCCGCCTGGATTTCATTTCATCACATTTATATTGTGAAGGAAAATAATTCTCCGATGTGTAAATTAATATAAATTACACACAGTCAGTATTTCACGTCGAGGGAGTGTTTCATTCGTCGGAAAACCATTAAATCATTCGTTTTTGTTTTAATCGGGCACGTTCTGGACAACTGCACTGCTGACGTCAGCCAGGTCGCTTTTTGGTAGCGTTGCCATGTCCGCTTATTATAAGCGACTTTGGGCTTTTTTGGCTTGTAAATATTGGTAGTTGTTTTTTTTGGGCTTATTTGGGCTAATTATTATTTAAACCAGTGGTTCTCAAATATGTTCATGTCACGATGGACCCCCAAATTAATATGTACAGTATTTGTCCCCTAACGGCCCTATAACCCCCATCTGAAAATGTTTTGTGCCAGATTTGGGTTGTTCGAATGTTAATTTTTTTTATTACGTTACATTTTATTTCTAATATTTCAAGATTTCTTTTGAAAATAGCAGACCTATAAGCTCACAAGAGCTTGAAGCTCTGCTATTTTCAAATAGCCGATTTACAGTTTAAAGTGCTCATGTGGCCTATGATAGTCGTTTCTTTTGGGCTTGTTTTAGACCCTGGTTGCTCATTTCTCTCTCTGAATGTGGCAACAGTGGTGTGGGGTGTGTTTACATTGTTCACTTGTTGGTCCAAACAGAACAGAAGCTTCAGGGTTCAGGTCAGTGAAATAATGATATAATAATGATATAATAACTCACATAAACCCTAAAGTCCTGTTAATGTGTAGCGTGTAACGTAGCGTTCATGTGTGTAATAATGACACACACACACACATGGTGTGTGTTTGTTACACTCATAATATAGAGTCCACAGGAGATGCTAGCGAGCTAGCATTATGCTAAAGTAGCTGCTAGCTGGACTTAGCACAACAACATCCAATGAGCAATAATACATATACATCAACATCCAATTGTTGATAATACTCTGTCTGTCTGTCTGTCTGTCTCTGTGTTTGTCTGTCTGTCTGTCTGTCTGTCTGTGTTTGTGTCTGTCTGTCTGTCTGTCTGTCTGTCTGTCTGTCTGTCTGTCTGTCTGTCTGTCTGTCTGTCTATCTCTGTGTTTGTCTGTCTGTCTGTGTTTCTGTCTGTCTGTCTGTCTGTCTGTCTGTCTGTCTGTCTCTGTGTTTGTCTGTCTGTCTGTCTGTCTGTCTGTCTCTGTGTTTGTCTGTCTGTCTGTCTGTCTGTGTTTCTGTCTGTCTGTCTGTGTTTCTGTCTGTCTGTCTGTCTGTCTCTGTGTTTGTCTGTCTGTCTGTGTCTGTCTGTCTCTGTGTTTGTCTGTCTGTCTGTGTTTCTGTCTGTCTGTCTGTCTGTCTGTCTGTCTGTCTGTCTGTCTGTCTGTCTGTCTCTGTCTGTCTGTCTGTCTGTCTGTCTGTCTGTCTGTCTGTCTGTCTGTCTGTCTGTCTGTCTGTCTGTCTGTCTGTCTGTCTGTCTGTCAGTCTGTCTCTGTGTTTGTCTGTCTGTCTGTCTGTCTGACAGACATATACAGCATATGTTGAATTGTCTTAAGTTTAGACAGTTTAGAGAGAACATGACACCACGACTAGATTGAATATGACTGTTTTGTCCAGTGGTGGAAAAGTAACATTTACATTTACTCAAGTACTGTACTTAAGTAAAATGTTTAGGTTGTTTTTACTTTACTGGAGTATTTCCAGGTTTCTGTACCTTTTTACTTCTACTCACTACATCTCAGTGGCAAATATTGTACTTTTACTCCACTACAATTATTTGTAAACTTTAGTTACTAGTTACTTTGCACAGTTTGCAAATTATTATATTATAAAACATACTTTAGCCCGCTTTAGCCCTAATCGTTTCCTTGTTGAAATGTTGTCACACATTCTCAAATATATTAAAAAAGCAGAAATAGCAGATCTACAAGTTTACAACATATCACTTTGTGACGCATTGTAAGCTTGTAGATCAGCTATTTCTGCTATTTTTACATGGATAACATTATTTAATATGTCAATACTTTCTTTGCATTGTTCAGTTATTTGTCATATCTGCCCTGTGCAATTTTTGATTATGAGGCCTAAAAGACCTAAAAGGCTTCATAATGTTCCAACGTTCAATGGCCAAACACACAATTGAATTAGTTAAGCGCAATTATTTGAGTGACAATTAATCGTCAACTTAAATCTGTAATGGTGACAGCCCTACCTGTGATGATATTTGGCCCTTGAAAACGGCGCTATCACGATGCCGATACACGATATCTGCGATAATCAATGTATTGCAAGACATACATATTACAATATCTGTAACTTGAAGAAAGGCAAATATCAGGACTTATGCATTTATTTAATACCAAAATCTTACAAGATTTCCTTCACAAAAACTCCTTTGCAAATTAAATTAACATTAATAATTGCCTCTTTTCGATACTTTCTAAGTTAACTAATGTCTCTCTTTCTGTAACATTACTTTAGTTAAACCTGAATATTCCTCACATCAACTACAGCGATACAGCGTCAGCCGCCATGTTCCATGGAATACCAGTGACCGGAGGCATAGGAGGAGGTACAGTAGATACTTAGATATCACTGCATTCTATATGATTTAAATACTTAAATATCACTGCATTCTATATGATTTAAATACTTAAATATCACTGCATATCATATGATTTAAATACTTAAATATCACTGCATATCATATGATTTAAATACTTAAATATCACTGCATATCATATGATTTAAATACTTAAATATCACTGCATATCATATGATTTAAATACTTAAATATCACTGCATATCATATGAATTACATACTTAAATATCACTGCATATCATATGATTTCAATACTTTAATATCACTGCATGTCATATGATTTAAATACTTAAATATCACTGCATGTCATATGATTTAAATACTTAAATATCACTGCATGTCATATGATT
This sequence comes from Gymnoscopelus braueri, assembly GCF_963280865.1. Classification (NCBI taxonomy): domain Eukaryota; kingdom Metazoa; phylum Chordata; class Actinopteri; order Myctophiformes; family Myctophidae; genus Gymnoscopelus; species Gymnoscopelus braueri. The sequence goes on from NC_137613.1 coordinate 5,719,105, forward strand.
TAAATACTTAAATATCACTGCATATCATATGATTTAAATACTTAAATATCACTGCATATCATATGATTTAAATACTTAAATATCACTGCATGTCATATGATTTAAATACTTAAATATCACTGCATATCATATGATTTAAATACTTAAATATCACTGCATATCATATGATTTAAATACTTAAATATCACTGCATATCATATGATTTAAACACTTAAATATCACTGCATATCATATGAATTAAACACTTAAATATCACTGTAAATCATATGATTTCAATACTTAAATATCACTGCATATCATATGATTTAAACACTTAAATATCACTGCATATCATATGATTTAAACACTTAAATATCACTGTAAATCATATGATTTCAATACTTAAATATCACTGCATTCTATATGATTTAAATACTTAAATATCACTGCATGTCATATGATTTAAATACTTAAATATCACTGCATGTCATATGATTTAAATACTTAAATATCACTGCATGTCATATGATTTAAATAATTAAATATCACTGCATATCATATGAATTGCATACTTAAATATCACTGCATATCATATGAATTAAATACTTAAATATCACTGCATGTCATATGATTTAAATACTTAAATATCACTGCATGTCATATGATTTAAATACTTAAATATCACTGCATGTCATATGATTTAAATAATTAAATATCACTGCATATCATATGAATTAAATACTTAAATATCACTGCATATCATATGAATTAAATACTTAAATATCACTGCATGTCATATGATTTAAATACTTAAATATCACTGCATGTCATATGATTTAAATACTTAAATATCACTGCATGTCATATGATTTAAACACTTAAATATCACTGCATTCTATATGATATAAATACTTAAATATCACTGCATGTCATATGATTTAAATACTTAAATATCACTGCATATCATATGATTTAAATACTTAAATATCACTGCATATCATATGATTTAAACACTTAAATATCACTGCATATCATATGAATTAAATACTTAAATATCACTGCATGTCATATGATTTAAATACTTAAATATCACTGCATGTCATATGATTTAAATACTTAAATATCACTGCATGTCATATGATTTAAATAATTAAATATCACTGCATATCATATGAATTAAATACTTAAATATCACTGCATATCATATGAATTAAATACTTAAATATCACTGCATGTCATATGATTTAAATACTTAAATATCACTGCATGTCATATGATTTAAATACTTAAATATCACTGCATGTCATATGATTTAAACACTTAAATATCACTGCATTCTATATGATATAAATACTTAAATATCACTGCATGTCATATGATTTAAATACTTAAATATCACTGCATATCATATGATTTAAATACTTAAATATCACTGCATATCATATGATTTAAATACTTAAATATCACTGCATATCATATGATTTAAATACTTAAATATCACTGCATATCATATGAATTACATACTTAAATATCACTGCATATCATATGATTTCAATACTTTAATATCACTGCATGTCATATGATTTAAATACTTAAATATCACTGCATGTCATATGATTTAAATACTTAAATATCACTGCATGTCATATGATTTAAATACTTAAATATCACTGCATGTCATATGATTTAAATACTTAAATATCACTGCATATCATATGATTTAAATACTTAAATATCACTGCATATCATATGATTTAAATACTTAAATATCACTGCATATCATATGATTTAAACACTTAAATATCACTGCATATCATATGAATTAAACACTTAAATATCACTGTAAATCATATGATTTCAATACTTAAATATCACTGCATATCATATGATTTAAACACTTAAATATCACTGCATATCATATGATTTAAACACTTAAATATCACTGTAAATCATATGATTTCAATACTTAAATATCACTGCATTCTATATGATTTAAATACTTAAATATCACTGCATGTCATATGATTTAAATACTTAAATATCACTGCATGTCATATGATTTAAATACTTAAATATCACTGCATGTCATATGATTTAAATAATTAAATATCACTGCATATCATATGAATTGCATACTTAAATATCACTGCATATCATATGAATTAAATACTTAAATATCACTGCATGTCATATGATTTAAATACTTAAATATCACTGCATGTCATATGATTTAAATACTTAAATATCACTGCATGTCATATGATTTAAATAATTAAATATCACTGCATATCATATGAATTAAATACTTAAATATCACTGCATATCATATGAATTAAATACTTAAATATCACTGCATGTCATATGATTTAAATACTTAAATATCACTGCATGTCATATGATTTAAATACTTAAATATCACTGCATGTCATATGATTTAAACACTTAAATATCACTGCATTCTATATGATATAAATACTTAAATATCACTGCATGTCATATGATTTAAATACTTAAATATCACTGCATATCATATGATTTAAACACTTAAATATCACTGCATTCTATATGATATAAATACTTAAATATCACTGCATATCATATGAATTAAATACTTAAATATCACTGTAAATCATATGATTTCAATACTTAAATATCACTGCATTCTATATGGTTTATAAACATGTTGAGGTAAATTAATGTCCCTCATTTTATATCCCTGCTTTTTCCACAGCCCCGGCCAACAAGCCAGAGTTGTATGAGGTAAAAAAAAGACTCACCCTGGTTATATGTGTTCATGTTTTTGTTACTTAAGCTCGTTGGTTATAATGTAATTCGGACAGCATGTTATTTAAACCATTGTTTACCTGGTATCCTATGGTTTCAATGTACAGATTATTATTTTGATAGTATATTGTTTAGATCAGGGGTTGGCAACCTTTTTGGTAAAAATGGTAAATGGTGCTGATATAGCGCTTTTATCCAAAGCGCTTTACAGAGATCGTGCATTACATTCACCCATTCACACACACATTCATACACACATTCACACACACATTCACACACACATTCACACACCGATGGCGGAGGAAACCATGCAAGGCACCAACCTGCTCATCGGGAGCAATTAGGGGTTCAGCGTCTTGCTCAAGGACACTTCCACACCAACTCTTCTGGGGGAAGCCCGGGATCGAACTGGAAACCTCGCGGCTTCCATCCGGCAGCTCTACCGCCCACTCTACCCCCTGAGCCATTGCCGGCCCTTTTTGACATGAAGTGCCATGTTTTATTAATTTTAGTCTAACGCCACATACCGACAAAATATTTCCAACTGATTTTGATTGTCCATAATTATACATAACCTTTCTTCTTCTTTAGAAACATTTTCTTTCACTGATCATCAGGATGTAATGACCATTAGATTTTTGGAGCCAATAACCCCACCTACTGTATCTCCCATACTCCCCTCTCTAGTCAAGAGTTCAGAGTTTTAGAATAATCTTAACCCATTGAGACCTGAAGCCGATTCTACATGTCTCCTAAATCTCAACAGTATTCTGAAAAACGTAGGTTTCTATGTCAGCGGTGCTCAATCTTTTTCATGTCAATGACCCCCAAAACTATATGTATTTGGCCGCGGACCCTCCACAAAATATTTTGTTCCAGGGACCCCCCCCCCCCAGAAGCAAAGATTTTAGTTAAAAATGTTCGCTTTAAAAATATATATATTCAAAGATTTGCACACATTTTCACGATTTTTCAAAAATAGCAGATTTTTCAAAAATAGCAGATATACAAGCTCTATGAGCTTGTATATCTGCTATTTTTGAATAGCCTAAGTGTAAAATAATGCTTTTTAGCTCAAATCTAAAAATGACACAGTTCCAGGTCTTAAATAAAAATCCTCTCCAGTGTTGCCAGATGTACGATAATTATCGTATTTGTACTATAATCTTACCGCCTGTACGATCAATAATTCCAGAAATGCCCAAATGTACGATAATTTCACCATATCACAAAAAAAGTGTGTGAATTTACTAAATTCCCAGTGGCTGCTACTTCAGGATCCGGTTTAGCGTTTCAAAATAAGTCAGTAAATTAGTAAATCTGACCCTAGATAAACCCCTGTTTATTACAATAAATACGCTATTTATTTATTACATATTTACACCTGTGATTTATCTTTTTTGGCTGTGTACGATGGTTTTCTTTCAAATACGATAATTTTAAGCCTTCGGTACGATAGTTGAACATTTCCCATCTGGTAACACTGATCCTCTCTCTCACACTTATGCCAGTGTGCCAGTGATCACCCTCCCCCCAAGGTTGCCTACCCCTGGTTTACCTGTGATCCTAGTTTACTGAGGCACTACACTGTCTCTCTGTGTTTGATGTATGTGTTTACCTTGCTTACTTTCAGTCGCTCTAGTCTGGGTAAAGACTGTCTGCTAAATTGTAAATGAAACAACGTTAATTATTTCAATCGGTGCCTGATGATACATACACGTATTTGTTTTATGAATCCTATTTCCGTATCCATGAAACAAAGTGACCGAACTGAGCCTGACTAAATAATATGTATGTATTTTTCATATGAACAGCTTTCTCTGCTTCTTGATGAATCAATTATCAATCCAATGAAACGCTTTACTTCACGGACCAGTCATAAGTGTTGATGCCAGTAACAGCCCGCTAGAAAAAGCCTTAATTGTTCAGTAATATCTGTGGGGCAAATGTAATTCATAACCAGTTCAACCAGTAAGTAGGCTGAGGCCAGGGAATACTTGATATTATGTCATGTTAACCTGCTACTTATCACAAAATGATGCTTGTGTCACTTCAGGAGGTGAAATTGTACAAAAACGCCAGAGAACGAGAAAAGTAAGTGTCTAATGTGTTACCTAATAATGACCATGCTAAATATGAATATTATGATGTAAAATGAACACTTTTGTAACTCAGTGACTCTTTGTGTGTCTTTGTTTAAGGTATGACAACATGGCTGAGCTGTTTGCTGTGGTGAAGACCCTCCAAGCCCTGGAGAAGGCTTACATCAAGGACTGTGTCACGCCCACTGAGTGAGTTCTGTGTGTGTGTGTGTGTGTGTGTGTGTGTGTGTGTCAGAGTTGTAAAGTAATTAAGTACATTTTCTCAAGTACTGTACTTAAGTACAATTTTGAGGTATTTTTTTTACTTTACTTGAGTATTTCCAATTTTCAATACTTTTACTTCTACTCCACTACATCCCAGAGGCAAATATTGTACTTTTACTCCACTACAATTATTTGAAAACTTTAGTTACTTTGCGGATATAAATTATTATTATTATAAAACATGCATTAACCACTTCAGCCCTATTTTATACATAGGCTATTTCAAAATAGCCGATCTACAAGCTCACAACGTGTCGCAAACGCTCTGGATTAAGAGCGTCTGCTAAATGCCTAAATTGAGTCTTGTGTGTGTGTGTGTGTGTGTGTGTGTGTGTGTGGTGTGTGGTGTGTGGTGTGTGTGTGTGTGTGTGTTGCAGGTACACAGCAGCGTGCTCCAGACTCCTGGTTCAGTACAAGGCAGCGTTCAAACAGGTCCAGGGCTCTGACGTGGGATCCATCGACGACTTCTGCAGGAAGTACAGAGTGAGTTCCTGACTCTGAAAAGAGACGTTTGATTAGAAATGTATTTCCTATGAAAAATGCATCACTGGGCTGGAGGAGAGAGACTCCGCCCCGATCGGGATGTTTGTTGTTTGAGCGGCGTGCACGACTCGCCTGGGTGTTTAGAAACGATTGCACTTGCGATCATAATGAAAAAAAATAAAAAAAAGTTATAAAAAACACTAAATCGCTGGCAGTGGGCAAACACAGCCAGAAATAAGTCTGGCAGGGAATGAGTTAAGACCTGAAGCCGATTCTACAAATGTCTTTTAAATCCCAACAGTTTTCTGAAAAATGCATTAGAGCATAATAGTGGTGTGCGCCTTAACCACCACTAGGTCATCGGCGCCCCCTTAAGAAAGTCATCCAATGTAAGCGTCAGTACATAATGATGCTCAATAACATCACTCTCTCTCCTCACACTGTGTCTCCTATAGCTCGACTGCCCACTGGCCATGGAGAGGATCAAGGAGGATCGACCAATCACCATCAAGGACGACAAGGGCAACCTGAACCGCTGCATTGCAGACATCGTGTCGGTACGTCTGTCTGTCTGTCTGTCTGTCTGTCTCATCATGTCAATGTAAAGACAGGAGGTCTGTCTGTCTGTCTCATCCTGTCAATGTAAAGACATTGTGTCAGTACGTCTGTCTCATCATGTCAATGTAAAGACATTGTGTCAGTACGTCTGTCTCATCATGTCAATGTAAAGACATTGTGTCAGTACGTCTGTCTCATCATGTCAATGTAAAGACATTGTGTCAGTACGTCTGTCTCATCATGTCAATGTAAAGACATTGTGTCAGTACGTCTGTCTCATCATGTCAATGTAAAGACATTGTGTCAGTACGTCTGTCTCATCATGTCAATGTAAAGACATTGTGTCAGTACGTCTGTCTCATCATGTCAATGTAAAGACATTGTGTCAGTACGTCTGTCTCATCATGTCAATGTAAAGACAGGAGGTTTGTCTGGGCCTCGCGCCAACATGGAAACACTTTATGTTCCCTTTCATTTATGGAGAGGAGAGTGCTTTGGTACATTTCGTGCCAAGCACTAAATCACTGTTTCTCAACGGATTGGCCTGTGGACCAGCAAGAAGTCCAAATGGACCTGCAACTCTAGAGAGAGAGAGAAGTACATCCGTCTTGTTTTTTTGGTGAATATTTCTTGTGAAGGGTCTCAGATCCACGCCCTCCTTTCCCTCCTTATTTTCTTTCGTGGTCTGTTGATTTTCACTTGTTGATTTGTTGTTGTTTATTTATTTTGCTCTACGTAGTTCATGGCTGCCAGTTCCCACCTGATGTCATGTGGGAGTTCCCACTGCTCCAAACCGTACTGAATAACTGCTAGCTTGCATAGTGTCTTCAGACTAGGACTCAAGTCTAATATGTACAGGCCTTTAGATTCTCCATATCCTCCATAGAGGATGATACGATCTCCCACCATGCAACAGCACATCCAATACATCCATGAATACACGCCTCTCCCCCCGGGCTCAATCTTCTTCCAGGAGAAGGTCTGTGGATTTAATTTCCACATATCATTGATCGCGTCGGTGTTCACTCCACCAAATACGTACAGCTCTCCTTTGTAGGCAAAGGCTGAATGATCGTAGCGTCCTTCCGGGAGAAGCTGTGCAGAGGGCGTGCTCAGCCAGCAGTCTGTCTCTGTGTCAAACACACTGATGTTGTTGTCGACGGCAGCCCTTCGCCTTCCGTGCCCCAAGCCCCCAAATACAAACATCTTTGTCCCGATGATGGTGGCAGTGTGTTCTGATGAAGCAGGCGGGGGAGTTCCTCTGGTGTTAACTAAAGACCAGACCATTGTGGTGGTGTCCAACTTGTAGAGGTCATTGGTGGGTCCACTGTTAAATCCTCCAAAGATAAACATGACCTTCCCCAAGACACAGGCTGAGTGGTTTATCACCTCTGGAACATCCCCGGAAATCCTCGACTTGAACCACGTGTGGGTGTCCACCTCAAATGCATGAAGCACATTGTAGTAGTGCTCAGATCCTCCCCAGAGGTAGATGATACCTTCTATAAGCACAGCTGTGCGGCCGCGAACTTCACGACCTCCTCTTTCATTTGTCACCAGAGGTAACTTCCTCCAGCATAAAGCCACTGTGTTGAAGACGTACACATCAATCCCGCCAAAGGAGTACAGCTTGTTTCCCACAGCAACAGCTGCATGATGACATTTCTTATTCGGTGCTTCATTGAGGCCAACGGTCCAGCGCATCATTTTCACACTCCCAGCAACTTACAGTGGATTCATTCAGTCTTCTGTTTAAAGAATGGAGTTCTACTGTGTGTGAGACCACTTATATATATACAGGTACGGCAGCACAAACATCATGGGACGTTTGTCCAATCCATGAAGCCGATGCCTAAGATCTGGCAACACAGAGGACTAGCTTCACATCGTTCTGCATGAACGGCAGCTCATAAGGGACATTCAGTGCATGTTTGAGTGTCAGTACACTGCATAATGAGGATTAGTGGAAAAAAAAACAACTTTGGAGCTGCTAAAATAGGCGATTCTTGTTTATCCGCATCACGCCATTATGCCAGTGGAAGGGGCTTCTCTGGAAAAATTGTTGGTGAGTGATTAGCGACACATCAAAGCAAACATCTAAAATGACTGGAATTCTCCTTTAAGTTAACACAGAGGAATGTAGATTGAGGGTTCCAGGGTCAAACTAAACCTGTATCAAACGGGGGGGTCTGTGGCCTAATGCATATTAAACACTGAACTACACTATACTGGAACCTCAATCTACCCTGTGAAATCCTCAAGTGTTTATTTAACTCTGAGAGTGTACAGCAAAATGGAACCAAATGTACCCGTGTTCATTTGTACACTCTCTCTCTCTGGAGCAACACACCCGTTTTGGACCCCTGTTGGTCCCCAAACCCACCGTTGAGAACCAGTGGACGGCATGGTGTCCTGTGGTCACTCAGTGGTTCAGAATACAGAGAGGACAGTGGATCCTACAGTATAACCACTGCCAAATGGACGACTGTTATTATTGTCTCCGCCGAAGGTGGAGAATATGTTTTCGCTTTGTGTGAGCAAACATTGTTAGCCAAGCTAACATTGGGCAAGCTCCATGTGACACGTGTCAATTTGTTGACACCAATGCCTCTGATTGGCTAGAGGGACGCGTGACGAAATAAAATTCTATAAATAGGTGTGTCACTTCAAAAAGCCCCTACTTTTTGAAGTGAGGTAAAACAGGATCAATCAGACTTGATTGGAACAGTACCTTCAGTAAGTCCAAGTCACCCGTCTGTGCGTGTGTGTTTCCCTCTGAGAACACCTAACATTGGTCAAGCAAAGGCGCAGAAGGCCAAAGCTAAGAAAGCATACTCATCTACAATTGTAACGTAGAAGAGGACTAGAGTTGAAATGATCCCACAACAAAGCCGAACTCTTAATACGTGTCAATATGTTGACATCAATGTCTCTGATTGGCTAGAGGGACGCATGACGAAATACAATCCTATAATAAAAAGGTGTGTCACTTCAATAAGCCGTTTACGTTTTTGAAGCGAGGTAAGACAGGATCAATCAGTCTTGATTGGAACAGTATCTTCTAGTCCAAATCACCCGTCCGTGCGTGTGTGTGTCCCTTTGAGAACACCTGACATTGGTCAAGCAAAGGCGCAGAAGGCCAAAGCTAAGAAAGCATACTCATCTACAACAGTAACACAGAAGAGGACTAGAGTTGAATTGATCCCACAACAAGACCGAAATCTTAATACGTATTAATATGTTGACACCAATGCCTTTGATTGGCTAGAGGAATGCATGACGAAATACAATTCTATAAATAGGTGTGTCACTTCAAAAAACCGTTTACGTTTTTGAAGCGAGGTAAGAAGAGAAGAGAACTAGAGTTAGAAGAGAACTAGAGTTGAAATGATCCTACAACAAAGCCGAAGTCTTAATACGTGTCAATATGTTGACATCAATGTCTCTGATTGGCTAGAGGGATGCATGACGAAATACAATCCTATAAATAGGTGTGTCAATAGGTGTGAAGCGAGGTAAGACAGGATCAATCAGTCTTGATTGGAACAGTATCTTCTAGTCCAAATCACCCGTCCGTCCGTGCGTGTGTGTGTCCCTCGTGCGTATGTGTGTAACATTGGTCAAACAAAGGCGCAGAAGGCCAAAGCTAAGAAAGCATACTCATCTACAACAGTAACACAGAAGAGGACTAGAGTTGAATTGATCCCACAACAAGGCCGAACCCTACTGTATCTCATTAGTTATTGCTATGATAATATAATTGCTATAGTCTGCTGGCGGAGACTTGTGCTCCGAGGAGCACATTTTCTAGTTATTAGTTTTTTTTTATCCATTTAGACCGGGAACGCATCTGTGTCATTTTTAGATTTCTTTGGCTATTCAAAAATAGCAGATCTACAAGCTCATAGCGCGGCACTGAGTGCTTATCTGCTATTTTTTGAAAAATCGTGACAATTTGTGCAAATCTTTAAATACAGTATATATATATATATATTTATTTTTTACAACAATTTTACAACTTTTATTCTTTAGCAGAAAATGGAGACAAACGTTTTACATAAAACTTTTTGTTAATTCAATTGAATTAATAAAAGAAACAAACAAAAGAGGTCTTTCTGTTTTTACACAACATGAAACAAAACAAAGCAAAGACGTGGTCGTGAACAGGAGAGCACAGAGGAGCCAAACTGAGCCAACTCTTTTGACCGTAATATATATTTCTAAACCTTTCTCTTGGCTCATCTATCTATCTGCCCTTCTTGGATTTTCCTGCCGTGGCTCCAGTCTTTCGCTTCTTCTTTGCGGACCCTTTCGTCTCGGGTTCCTCGCGTCTGGAGGACAGCGATCCGGTGACGCCGGAGGACAGCGATCCGGTGACGCCGAAGAACGAGTCCAGACGACCCTGCGCGCCGCCCCGCCTGCTTTTCAAAATCTTCCGACAGCCGTTACGAACCCTGTCCTCGCCGAATTGTTTCTCGTCGCACATGAACCGCACCAGGCCGTCCTCGTCGGGCCCGCTCCACCGGAGCTCCAGCGCGGCGCAGTCCACCACGTCGGGCTTCAGGAACAGCTCCCTGGCCTCCCTGTACAGCCAGGCCTCCGGAGCAGGGTGCTTCTCGGGGTCGATGTTGTCCAGGATCCCCTCGATGGAGCCGTGCCGTTTGATCAGGTCTACGGCTCTCTTTGGACCGATCCCCCTGATGGTCCCACAGTAGTCGCACCCCAGCAGAATGCACAGGTCTATGAACTGCTCGTTGGTCAGACCGATCTCCTGTAGAAGTCGACCGAAGTGGAACTCCTGGACGGGTAGCTTCTTCGCCTCGCTGGCGGTGAGGTGTCTCAGCAGGATGTTCGTACCAAACGTCAGCCCGTCCATGTCCTCCGTCGCCGTGGCGAAGACCCTCCCCGATTTGACCAGGGCGGCGCAACTGGCCTCGGCCTCGCAGGGAGCCTCGACGTAGGGAACCCCCATCAGGGTCAAGAGCTTCTTGCACTCTTCGTTGTGTCGCTTCGTGACTCTGACCAGTCGCTTGCTGAACTTGTTGATGTTCTCCCGCTCCCCGGCTTCTTGCGCCCGAGCGAGCGACTTCTCAGCCTCGGCCCTCCTCTCCACTCTCTTCTCCAACTCGCCAGACTTGAGCCGCGGAGGCTTGCCGTCAAACACGTACACGGGTTTGATTCCGTACTCCAGCATGCGGATCGTCCGGTAGAACATTCCCATCAGGTGGTTTGTCGTCTCTCCGTCCTCGCTTTGCAGTACGTTGCCGTCCTGTCGGACGGCGATCAGGAACTGATAGATGCACGTGGAGGCGTCGATGGCGATCTTCCTCCCAAAGTAGCTCTTTATCTCTTGCTCCCTGATGGCGCCGGGCGCCTGGTCAGCGATCAGCTTGGCGAGGCCGTGAATTCCCATGATGAAGACCTGAAGGTGAACTCGTCAGATCTCAGTGTTATGAAGAGCGTAGCGCCGGCGCGGCGAAAGGGGAGAAAAAAAAGTGAACATTTGTAAAATATGTTGAGCTTGTATATCTGCTATTTTTCAATAGCCAAAGAAATCTAAAATGACAGACGCGTCCCGGGATTGAATGGGTTAAAGTTTTGGGAAATGCTACGACATTTTTTTATATTGTGTATTGGGCATGTATATTGACAATATGATGACATGCCTTAAATAGGGACGCCAGGATATGATGACACGCCTAGGTTGAAACGCCTGCTTTCGTCATAATACTCTGACAGCAAAAATGGAACTCTTTGCCGTATTTGTCAATGACAAATGTGGCAAACTGTGCGAATGGGGAAAAGTCATTGAATGAAGCACATCATCCCGAATGTCTCTCTCTCCCTATTTTTTCTCTCTCGCTCTCGCTCTCTCTCTCTCTCTCTCTCTCTCTCTCTCTCTCTCTCTCTCTCTCTCTCTCTCTCTCTCTCTCTCTCTCTCTCTCTCTCTCTCTCTCTCTCTCTCTCTCTCTCTCTCCCCCCCCCCCCCCCTCCCTCTCTCCCTCCAGCTCTTCATCACTGTGATGGACAAGCTGAGACTGGAGATCCGGGCCATGGATGAGGTATGTAAACAGACAGGACGGGAGGTTAAAGGCCTGAACTCTTCAGATCTTCATATTAATAATAATATCTCAAATTTATAGAGCGCTTTTCTAAGTACTCGAAGACGCTTTACGTGGATGGGGAGGAGAAAAGAACAAAAAAACTTCTTTATTTAAATAAATAAAAAACACTAGGAAAAGGCTATGTCTAAGGAATAAAATCAACTGTGGAAAGGGGGGGTGTGGAGTTAACTGGGGAAAGCCATATTGAAGAGTTGGGTTTTGAGAGTAGTTTTGTAGGTTTGGAGGGTGGGGGGGTGGGGTCTTCTCTGAGGGTATTTGGGGAGTGCATTCCACTGGGTTGGGGCAGCAAAAGCATAAATGGTTCATTCACAAACTCATTGATTTCTTTTGTGTGCCTCATCCATCCATCCATGCAGATCCAGCCAGACCTGAGAGAGCTGATGGAGACCATGAACAGAATGAGCAACATGCCTCCAGACTCTGAGGCCAAGGACAAAGTCAGCCTCTGGTGAGTCATACTGTTTACACACTGTATGTGTCCTTCCATGTATGTCCTGATTCTGCTGTCTTGGTGTAGGGCCAGGGGTGATGCAACTTTGACGATGGAGAGGGCCACTATAATTCCAGAGGGCCACTATAATTCCAGAGGGCCACATTGCATATACTGTCGGGCCATTCTATATCACACAAAAATAGCAAAAATAGCCGATCTACAAGCTCAAAACGCGTCGCAGTGCGGCGTGTTTTGAGCTTGTAGATTTTGGCTATTTTGGCTATTTTGGAATTGGAATTCTGTTTTTTCTTTTTGCTATTTTTTTATTGGAATCCTGATATATATCTTTTGCTATTTTTGAATTGGAATCCTGAAAAGTAACATTTTTATTTAATTTCAAACCCATTTAGTTATACTTATGTTAACTTTATGAACTTAAATAATAATAATAATAATAATAATAAACTTTATTTGTATAGCACCTTTCATGACATGAAATGCAGCTCAAAGTGCTTTACAGAGCAAGAATACAATTACAGTTAGAACCGATTTAACAATAAAGCAAACAAAAATAAAATAAAATAAAATAAAAGCAAAGGCAAAAGCAAAGGCATAAAACAACATTAAAATAGGGAATACAGTGAGGAATTAAAAATCAACCAAAGAATCAGCTAAAAGCAAGAGTGAAGTAATAGGTCTTGAGCTGTGCTTTAAAGCTATCGACAGAGGCTGCCTGTCTTAAGTGTAATGACAGGCAGCCTATACAAATACATTGGACATAAAAAAGACAATAGAATTTTAATACTAGTCATTAAGCTACTAATATAGACTGAAGTAATTAAAGCGGGTCATGTTTGCATGTTTTGGAATCGTAACAGCTGAAATCAATAATATATCAGTATTCCGATTCACTTGCGGGCCGCATTAAGGGAAGGTGTGGGCCGCATGTGGCCCCCGGGCCGCCAGTTGCCCATGTATGGTGAGATAATCAATAGTCTCTATAGCATAATTGATTAATAGTCAATGGCACAATTTATTAATAGTCAATAGCATAATTACAAGAGGTCCATGGGGAAAAAAATTAAAAAGGAAAAAGATATGTATTGGATGTATCAAAAGCATTTTTTTAAAATAATTTCTGAAGTCCATCAAATTTAAGAAAACCTTTGAAGTGGAGTTAGGGTTTGTGAGGAAAGTGGGCGTTAAGGGCGTGATATACTTAGTTCAGAGCTCAGAACAGGTTGAGACCCCCACGGGGGGGCAGCCCCAAATTTGGAACTGAACAGATTGGACCTTCCGTTCCAGAGATAATGGCCCAAAAAACTGCCACTTTCGCCGATTTTCGATTGCCCATTTTCGATTGAGTTTTGGCCATTGTCGCCCGTTTTTCTTTAATAACACGGGCTAGGAAGGTCTGACGGCGACAACTAGATATCTGAGTAAAGTTCACTTTGAGCTGCATCCATCCTGCAATAGATTTTTTTTTTTTTCGTTTTTTTTCTTCACGGAACCCGACGCTCGGCCCGGCCCGACTAATTAGGATAGATTTTGGTTCCTGCCCGGCCCGAAAACGTCGGGTCGGGTTTGGGCAGAATTTGAGAACTCTAGGACAGAGTGAAGGGTTTGAGTGGTAACAAGTGTTGATTTCGTCGACTAAAACTAACTAAAATTTTTCACTGACGAAAACGAAATAAAAACGAAATAAAAGCTAAGCTACGATGACTAAAACTAAGACTAAATATATTGACAATTTCGTCAACAAATAAAAACTAGACTAAAATGTTAGGAAGGGACGAGTGGAAGAAGAGATCCAGTAGAACTACGACAAGTTTCGTTGCACTCGGGTGTTGCGCTCTGAAAATAGCAGATCTACAAGCTCACAACGCGTCGCAGCGCGATGCGTTGTGAGCTTGTAGATCGGCTATTTTCAGCGAGCAAACACGTGTAAAATCAGCCATTACGACGCCATCAAGGCACCACCAAAATACGTTTTAGTCGACTAAATCAACTGTAGATTAAGCGACTATAATTTTATGATATTTAGTCGACTAAAACTAGACAAAAACTAAAACCTTTCAGATGACTAAAATATGACTAAAACGAAAGGGATTTCTTTTCAAAAGACTATGACTAAAACTAAATCAAAATTTGCTGTCAAAATCAACACTGGTCCTTTGTGTCCTCTGGCAGGTTGACTACACTCAACAGCATGTCGGCCTCCGAGGAGCTGGACGACTCCCAAGTGAGACAGATGCTGTTCGACCTGGAGTCTGCCTACAACGCCTTCAACCGCTTCCTCCACTCCTCCTAAACCTGGTCCTACCCCCCCCCCCCCCTTCTTCCTTCCATGCATCTGTCCATCTGACTCTTTGCCTTTCTGACGTCTGACAAAGGCCTTTGCAGACCTCAGTGTTCATTTCAAACGCAGAGAAGTGTACAAATGGAAAAACCAAATGGACCCCGTTAAGGATCCATTTGGTTTCCCATTTGTACGCCGTCTGCATTTAAATTAACACTCAGGGACTTTACAGTGTGTTTCAAGAAATGGGAACACCTTCCTTTTTTTCATTTTATTTCTTTGTGTGTGGTGGTGTCAGTCCCTCCTTCTGTCTCTATGGGCCATGCAGGTGTTCTACACCATCTTAAATGAAAAGCAAAGAGCACCATTCTGAGCCACTGTTTCCGTTTCTTCTGCGTCGATCACTCCGCTCCAGACCATCTGTCCTCTCCTTCACGCAGCCTCCTAGTCGAACCAGCTCCTTCCTCCCTCTCGCACCTTTTGCGTCGCCCGCTCTTTGATCAACTTTGTTTACTGTTGGGGCGTGTTGTTAAGTAATCAGAGGGGAGAGGTCTGTTTTGTAATAGACCATTAGTATCAGAACACCACCTGAAGAACTTGGTTTATGTGAGTGTTTTATATGAATCAAAGTAACTCTCAGAAAAGGAGTTTTTTTTTGTTTGTTATTTCAAAATCTTTACCCACAGCTAAAGAATCACAGAAGTATGCGGGGGTAGAGTTTCTAAGTCAGACCAACATATTATTATTTTCATGTTAGTAATCGTCAGTGTATTATATTAACAGAGGCTTAGAAAGGATCAATCTTTTGACGGGTGGTTTTAAAGATAGCCAGGGTGCACTTTTTTGAACGAATGCTCGCACTGAGGCGTCGGTGAGGTTAATGGTTTAACGTTTCTACTTTTGTTTCTACTTTTGTTTCGTGTATATTTTCTGTCTCTAGCACTGTTTCGGTAACATTCTTTATCTCAGATTCTTCTTTAGATACAGGAAGTGAGGACAAAGAGAGGTGGAAGCAATCTGCCGGCCCACTCCAGTATGTTTTCAGTCCTCACCAGTTAGTTCAGCCTGGTTTCTGGTTTCTATTCCGTCGCACGACGATATATCGCTCGCCTAAAACAGCGACGTAGCATAAGCATAATTTATACTCTGTAGTGCCACTGTGCTGCTTACCAACAAACTGATCTTCACGCTACGTCACGTGTACGTACCGTACCGTAGCGTAGAGCACGTTAATGTCCTTAAATAAAACCATAGGCTGGTTAATTGCTTGGCATTTTGTATGCAGTGACATAACAAGGTCACCACAGTGGTTGAGAGCTTTGGCTGGAGAATGAGATTCTAGGAAACCTTCATTGTTCTCAAATGTCTTTAACAACTCAATGCACAGGGCCACTGTTATTGCTATCGTTATGAAAGATTGAAGATCTGTGCTTGTTGGCAAGGGGAAGCGGTCGCACGATGGTGCATAGATTAAGGTTTAGGAGAACGTATTTATTAAGACGTATCACTGTAAATAATTCAACTTTTAATTAAAAAGAAAGCATGTAACACCTTTTTAGAAATATATAAATAAAAATGTCAACAAAAGATGCTTTGCCTCTAATGTAATTTGTATTATCTCTGAGTAATAAAAAGTTTGTCCACAAAAGATTTTTTTATATCATACAATAATCTTTGATCCATGAGTCTGAACTCTGGAATTGTAGCATAATATCTTTTACAGATCTGGTGTTGTCTTGAGATATGTCTAGTCTAGAGATGGCAGTAGCACTGCCGGTGACCTGATTTCCAGACGGCCCCTCTGCCCACTATATGCCAGTGGTTCCAAAACTGGGCATTATTTTTTTGTGGGGTCCCCAGATGATTAGCTTACAGGGATAGTTCACCCCCAAAATGACATTTTTTCCTATGGATTAGTCACCCCATGGAGACTTGAATTCATGGATATTTTTTTGTATTTGTCTTATTCCTAAGACAATAATTTGATGACCGGCAGCGGTGCCGGTAGGAGACACAAAGAGTCCTGCCTGAACCGCTGCCTACTGGTCCGCCGGTCATCAAATTATTGGCTTAGGAATGCGACAAAAACTAAACTTTTGGGTGAACTATCCCTTAATGTGCAACATTGTTTTCTCAATTAACAGTAAACAAACCAACATACAGTAAAAGTGTATACAGGCAGGGTATCTGCACATTTATTTATCCGTAAGAAAGAGGCAAATATTGATTGTGAACTTGTAGATCGGCTATTTTCACAATATTTATCTGTGGAACCGTTTATCTGTCAAACGTAATGCCACAACTCCTACAATTCCAAGTGCTTGTCAGGGTGGGGGTTCCCCAGTTCAAATATATGATTATTTTGGGGGGTCGCGACCTGAAAAGTTTGGGAACCCCTGCACTATGCTATGGCCACCCCCTTATTTTAACAGTTTAACATTTTGATAGCTCAACATGTTTTTAAATGCTTTATGGCAGTCTACATAACGCTATACTTAAGTGTAAGGAATCTGATTAGCTGGTTGCACACACACACAGCAGTATTAAGTAGAAAGTGAAAAAGGAAGAGTGCTTAGGGTGCAATGAATCCAATTTAGAAACATTTACAGAAATTCACAAGTAATGGTATTTCACTCAAAATTTAAAGTGAAAACTCAGTTTCTTTACAAGTAAATATAATGACATTACAAAATATATTTCAAGGACATCTGTAACCTCTAAAGACATTAACTGCTAAAACATTTCATAGCAATAAGGTAGTCTATATAGGCCAGAATTTCTTTACTGCCTACTGTAGGTAGATATGACACTGATCAAAATACTTGTTCTTGTACGTTCTCTGTATGTACTTTTAAATGTATTATTATTATTATTTTTACACGTTTTTAAGTCAAATTCATCACCACAGACTTCTATACATCATAACAAATTATTTTCCCCACAAAGCCCAATTTTCAATATATAAGCAAAATATAGGCTTTTGCTGCCGCCTTGTGGTGATAACGGGACATTGCACAATACATAAACATACTTCATGTTGTTGGCTGTACAGCTTCTACAGCAATATTATGTAACTAGAAAAATATTGTTCCTGAAGAGCAATGTGGGCTCGCTTCAAGGCAAAAATGTATTGTATAAAAAGTACAAATTGTCAATGTCCCGGGCAGTGCTCTGTTTTTTGGTCTCTGAGTTGTATGTGTATGTACCACAACACCACAAAGGCCTTACAAACAAGGCTCCAGACATCCCAAAACAAACTGGTAAGGCTACTTCTTGGCCTTACTGCACCTACAACTCATCTAACCCCTGCTCATTTTGCTAGGGTTGGATGGCTCAGGGTTGAGGACAGAGTACAGCAACTTGCAATGGGCCTGGTCTACAAAAAGATACACCACAACGTTAAGACACCCATGTACCTGTCAAACTACTTCAAAAATGTAAATGAAGTCCACAATCACAACACCAGAGTTAGCTCCATTGATCACGTCCAACCCAGATTTGGCACAAACAAGGGGATAGCGCCCTCTAGCAGCAGTGATGTCAGACTTCGGGGCTCTATGGACCATGGCTATAGGCCTGGATCATTCACCTCGTATCCATCTGATAGTCTTAGTCTCTATTCCCCTAATAGTCACAAAGCCCGTACTTCTCCATACAAAAAAAACTAAAAAGTGCTGACCCTGTAGCCAAGGGTGTTAACTCGACTTTAGGAACCTGTATGAACTGTATTAGTCCGTATTTTCCAATACATATGTGTTTTAATCCTGTCTGTGTCTGAACACCATTTTATTACCTTGTTTACATCCTGTTTACATCGAGTCGAATGTGTGGTAGTGAAACTACCACACATTGAGGAATCCGACAGAATCCGATAGTATAGTAGCATTATATTCATGTTGAATATAGTCTTAGAGTATATACAATAGAAAGACTTCAAATTGATTGATTGAATCCTTTATTAACAAGATTCTCGTTCTTGGTTTTTGTTGGCAGTTTTTTCTTCATCAGTTTTAGTAGGTTCTTGGTTTGAGTTGGAAGGTGTTTTCTGCTGATTTGATTCTTTAACCTTGATACAGGTGTTGCAGTGTCCACCTGGAGTGGTGGACATACCCAGACCACACGGACACAGGGAGGTGAGAGTGAGACTGCTGGGGGGAGAGGCCATTTGTACACCCTGAGAATAAAAGTAAAACAAATGTAGATGTAGTTATTGAATGGTTCACTTACACCAAAAACCTTCATTGCAACCCTTCTCACTCCCAACATGTCAAGTTTTGCAGCTTTATTTATTTAAATTTTTTTTTTGGCTTTCTATGCCTTTATTGATGGTGAAGTAGATAGACAGGACACAGGGAGAGAGAGATGGGAAGTGACACGCAGCAAAGACGCGCTGACATGCTACATTGTAGCCTAGGTGCCCGGACAGCTACGCCAGCAGTCTGGGCCACTTTTTACAGTAGCCCTAAAATGTCAACGTTCGACATGATGGGTGGCCAGCGCGACATCACATGTTGACAAAACTGTGCCTATCCATAACCCAAACACTAACCATAACCTCACAAAAAATTGTGCCTAAACCTAAACTCACAGTAATCAAAAACAGCCATTTGTAAGGACGTGCTTTGGATTGAGGAACAAAAGGCACACCCACAGCAATATTCAAACCCCATGAGGTTAGGGTTGCAGACCAAGCACTCTAAAGGTCATTACACACCGGCGATTATGCGAATATACGCAAAATTTGGACTCAATCCGAATAAATAAAAGACGCTTTTTTGCTCCGCGAAACTGATGTGGAAGCTTGCATTGACTTTATAAGTTAGTTTTTTTTTAACGCATTATTCGCGTGAAAAAAATCGCCCCCGGTGTGTAAGGACCTTAACTCACTATGCCACTGAGCTTGCTGTTCCAGCGTGGCCATGCTCCCCATGTTCCCCGGGCTCTATGTTCCCCGCTTACCTTAGGGCAGGGGTCTTCAACGTTTTCAGGCCAAGTACCCCCTAGCTGAGAGAGAGATGAAGCAGGGACCCCCTCTATATTGTATAAAATTGTGTTTAAGATTAAACCTTTTTTGTTTACTTGGTCTGCTCTTTTTCCCCTCTACACCTATACCTCTTTGCCAAAAATAGCAGATCTACAAGCTCACAACGCCTCGCGCTGCGTCCTCAGAAAAGGGATGGACCCCCTGTAGTAACTCTGAGGACCCCCTAGGGGTCCCGCGTCCCGGACCCCCTGTTGAAGACCCCTGCCATACAGTTTAGTTTAGGGTTATAGGTTTAGGTTTAGGTTTAGGTTTAGGGTTATAGGTTTAGGTTTAGGTTTAGGTTTAGGTTTAGGTTTAGGTTAGGGTTAGGGTTGGCGTTGGCGTTGGCGTTGGCGTTAGGGTTAGCGTTAGGTTTAGGGTTAGCGTTAGGGTTAGGTAGGGGAACATAGAACCCGGGGAACATAGTTTCGCTCCCGTTCCAGCCATTGTTTCGGTGTTATTTTAAGCTCCTTCCCACTCCCAATGCATCACTTTTTTACCCCAAATCATCAGATATTTCAGCTCTGTCATTTCCCCTCCCCAATTCATCACTATAGGACAGTGAGTTTTGTTTTCTGATTGGTTCATGGAACAAGTGTTTTCTCCAGAATCCTACACATGTATTCTATTCTACCTGCTTGTTGTCCGTCTGAACAGCGGTGGCTCCACCAGCCTCCTCCTGCTCCCTGTAGAGGTCATCTCTCTGCTTCTCCTTGACCTCCATCTCTTCCTCCAGTTCTTTAATACGAGCCTTTCAAATCAATGATATTATAGGTTAACGTGTGATAATCATCATTTACTTCAAATATTATTCAAGGACCCCCAGTTGGACATACATTAGGCCATGGACCCCCATTTGATACAATGTATTTAAATCTCTGGGACCCCAATCTACACTGTACCTCAGTGATAATTAAATCAAAGTGTACAAATAGAACCATATGGACCCGTAACGTCCATTTGGTTCCATTTGTACACTGTCTGTCACGCCATTTGTACACGCCCGTCTGTGAGCAGCTAATCTCCGGCACCGTTGGACCGATCGCCATGAAACTTTGCACGCACACTCTTTGGAGGCCAGGTAAAACCCTCTGCCCCAAAATCATATTACTCCTACACATCAAAACGCAAATCGGTACACATTACCTCTATAGTCATGTGATCAAGACGGATCTGTCCGATTTTTCATAATTTCCATTCTGATTGGCTAAGATTGGCTTCTAAAGTTTGCAGGAGTGACCCGTTTTGAACAAAATGCCTAAAACCATGAACACAGCATCCGATTGCAGTGAAACTTTGCTGGCCCACAATAACCTACCTGCCCTGGCAGAGATCTGTACTCCAAGGAGCACATTTTTCTTGTTATTAATGATTTAAGGAAAAGAAAATACCTGCTGCTCTTTGATCTTCTTTTGTAAAAAGGAAGAAGACTTCTCATCTTCAATCTTATTCAGAAGCTGGATTATTTCAATGTCCTTCCTG